>NC_060148.1:50339185-50654185 GCF_021461385.2 Schistocerca piceifrons
TAATATTTTCTGGGTCTCATGAACACATAAAGCGAGTTGGGTCTCACACGATCGCTGTTTCCGGAATCCATGTTGATTCCTACATAGTTGATTCTGGGTTTCCAAAAACGACATGATACTCGAGCAAAAAACATGTTCTAAAATTCTACAACAGATCGACGTCAAAGATATAGGTCTGCAGTTTTGCGCATCTGCTCGACGACCCTTCTTGAAGACTGGGACTACCTGTGCTCTTTTCCAATCATTTGGAACCTTCCGTTCCTCTAGAGACTTGCGGTACACGGCTGTTAGAAGGGGGGCAAGTTCTGTCGCGTACTATGTGTAGAATCGAATTGGTATCCCGTCAGGTCCAGTGGACTTTCCTCTGTTGAGTGATTCCAGTTGCTTTTCTATTCCTTTGACACTTATTTCGATGTCAGCCAAATGATCCAAAATGACGCCTTTCTCGTCCCAAAAGAGAGTCAGCATAACCTTCCCTGCTGATGGTTCTGTTCAAAACTTCTTTGGTTTTGGTGATGAGGAATGGCGCCATTACTTGCTCACTCTCTTCGTTTCCGGTTGGTGGAAGTGAACCCAGGTTTCGTCCCCAGTAACGATTCTTGCAAGGAAGCCATTACCTTCTCGTTCAAAGCGCCGAAGAATTTCTTCACGAGCATCGCCACGTCGCTCTCTCATTCCAGGAGTCAGCTGCCGTGGCACCCATCTTGCAGACACTTTGTGAAACTGGAGTACATCGTGCGCAATGTGGTGTGCTGACCCATGACTAATCTGTAAACATGGTGCAATGTCATTCAGTGTCTTTCGGCAGTTTTCCTTCACTATGGCTTCAACTGCTGCAATGTTCTGTAGAATCACTACTCGATGTGCCTGACCTGGACGAGGAGCATCTTCCACTGAAGTCACACCATTTGCGAACTTCCTACTGCATTCGTAGACTTGCTGTTCTGACAAACATGCATCACCGTACGGAACCTTCATTCGTCGATGAATTACAATAGGTTTCACACCTTCACTACGCAAAAACCGAATAACAGAACGCTGTTCTTGCCTGGTGCAAGTCGCAAGTGGGACGACCATCTCTATAGTGATACTGCGACGGTATGTGTGTATCTGCACTATGCTGCCAAATACAGGCCATTCTGCACGCTGTTTGTAGCACGCTTACCAATTTACAGGATAACGGCGCGAAATTTCGATTTGTTATTACAAATTTAAGGTTTTCATTTGACTCACCCTCGTATTAGGTACGCGTGCTGCCACATGCACACCGATTATCAACTATTTCAAGCTATACTTCGTAAAGGTAAGTTTGATTTAGAGTATTTTTCTAAGATAGGTCGGTCTAGGAAAGTTTCTGGAACTCAACAAGCCTCGAAGCAGTCTCAGATCTGCCGGACCTTACTTGCAGAACATTACGCGGCCGTAACAGCTGTAGAGACAGACCATTCACTAACCCGCTGCATTTTAGACACTTACAGCTTCCGAGCCGCTTGAACACTCTGAGCGAGGGCGTTATTTAAATGCGATATAAGAAACAGAGAGACTACGTACCTCTACATCCAAAATGTGAGAAGCATTTAGTGAGGCTGCATTTAATTATGAATCATTTAACTGACTACATTAATCATCGATTAGTCATCTTAGGGAGGATACATCAAAAATGTAAACATCGTAACGCGTTGGAATCGTAGGAAGAAATGGTCGGTCTGATTTGCTCTGGAGACGAGTTCTCACTTACATTCCTAGGAAATCCAGAGGAACCCCTGAAAACTGCATTTTTGACGGAATGTAATGAATCGATGTGTTGTTAAAATATAATTGGGAAATACAATGCATGCTTTGAGATGACTTCATTTGCTACGGGTACGGAGGTAAAAGTGCCAGGTTTTCACCTACTCTTACGATTCGAGGTCGAAATTGCCGTAATTGCCTCTTCTCGTCCTCCACGCAACCATCACCATCAGTCCCTACAGATAGACATAGTGGGGAATGGGACCAATGAAGCAGCCTGTAGGGATAAATATATCCGAGGCGTGGAAAAAAGAGAATGTTGCATGGACACCATCACCTAATTACCAATTTAAAAACTGCATTGGAGAAAATGCTAGGAGGAGATTACAAAGAAGTGATTCACCATATCCATGCACCGAGGGCCGAACTGTGAAGTCCGTATACTGCTCCGTTACTCATCACAACATAACCACGGGTATGGGAGTACAGCTGTGTCTAACGAATAATTAGTTTATACAGGAGCTTCCTTGCAAAATTGTCGTGCAACCCATCCTAGATTACTGGTCAAATGTATGAGATACATACCAAAAAGGACTAAGTTGGGATACCGAAGGCATGCGAAGAAAGCAAAGGAGAATATTAGACGAACATCAACAAAAGCAAAACGAGCGTTATGGAATGTAGTCGAATTAAATCAGGTGACGCTGATGAAATTAGATTAGGAAAGAAGACACTTAAATTAGTAGATGAGTTTTGCTATTTGGGAGCAAAATAACTGATGACGGTCGAAGTACGGAGGATATGAAATGCAGACTGTCAATGGCAAGACAAGCGTTTCTGAAGAAGAGAAATTTGTTAACGTCGAGTATAGATTAAGTGTGAGGAAGTCCTTTCTGAAAGTATTTGTGTGGAGTGTAGCCATGTATGCAAGAGAAAAATGGATGGTAAATAGTTTAAACAAGAACGGAATAGAAGCTTTTGAAATGTGGTGCTACAGAAGAATGCTGAAGATTAGATGGGTAGATCATGTATCGTGTGATGTAAAAACTGTAGAGGGAGACCAACAGATGAATGCAGTAAGCAGATGCAGAGGGATGTAGGTTGCAGTAGTTACACGGTGATGAAAAGTTTTGCACAGGAGTAGCATGGAGAGCTGCATCGAACCAGTCTTCGGACTGAAGAACACAACAACAACAACAACGAAGAGAGCAGTTCCAATGGCCACAGGCTTCTCTGAGTCGCATAAGAGCTTCAGGGGAACGCTGTCAAGGCCAAACTAGTCTCAGCTATTACTCGATAGCCTATATAGGCTGATGATCCAGTAAAAAGTTTGGAATCACAGATTAAATTAGAGCCACATACGCATTTCATTCTTCCCGTGTACAATACGCAAAGCAGGGAGGAACCCCTAATGTGTAGTTCAAGGGAAAGCAGCCTGTAACAAGCATTCCATCTACACCTACGTACGTACTGCCCCGGCCAACACACGGTGAATGCAGGAGGGTTCAGTCCGCCACTGCTAGTCATTTCCGTTCCACTCGTGAATTTCCTCAGCAGGTTTTCGCGAATGGAACATCGTCTTCCCTCCATGAGCTCCCATTTGACGTCACCAAGTATCTTAGCAACACTCGCGTGTTTATCGAACCTACCGGTAACAACTCCAGGAGTACTCCTCTGATTTGCTTCGACATCTTCCTACAGTTCGACTTGGCGGACGTACCACACACACGACCAGTACTCAAGAATGGACCGCACAGTTCTTCCATACGCTGCCTCCTTTGCAGAGGAGCTACGCTTTCCTGTAACCGAAGTCGACCATTCGCCTTACTACCTGTTACCGTCCTTACGAGCTCGCTCGATTGCTCATCGCTTTGCAGCGCTACTTCTAGGAATTTCACTGATCACTTCTTTCGTTACTGCTTCAACATGGATACAGGTTCTCTCTCCCAAAATGTTAGCTAACCACACATAAAACAATGTAGATTACAAAAAGACGTTACGAAAATGAACATATAAAACACCGCCAACAGTTCCCTTTCCACAACAATGCCAAACACAGGATCTCATTTCTTTCACACTCAAGAGCCGAAGAAACTGGTACACCTGCCTAATATCGTGTAAGGCCCACGCGAGCACACAGAAGTGCCGCAACATGACGTCGTATGGACTCGACTAATGTCTGAAGGTGTGCTGAAGGGAACTGACACCATGAATCCTGCAGGGCTGTCCATAAATCCGAAAGAGTACTACGGCGTGAAGATCTCTTCTGAACAGCAGTCGTATCTAGTATCTACAGCCCCCACCAGCTTGAACAGTCCCCAACTGACAAGCTAAGGTCCGTGGAGGTTGTCTCCACACCCTCACATGTCCATCCGCTCGATACAATTTGATGTTCGCACACTGACACTTGTCGATGGCGCAGAATTGAAATTTGCAGCAATTTGCAGAAGGGTGGGGCTTCTGTCACGTTGAACGATTCTCTTCAGTCGTCGTTGGTCCCGTTCTTCCAGGATCTTTTTCCGTTCGCAGCGGTGTCGGAGATTTGACTTTTACCAGATTCCAGATATTCACGGTACACTAGTGAAATGGTCGTACGGAAAAATCCCCACTTCATCGCTATCTCGGAGATGCTGTGTCCCATCGCTCGCCCGTCGACTGTAACGCCACATTCAAACTCGTCTTGATTAACTGACATTGTAGCGGCAGTAACCGACCTAACAACTGCGCGAGACACTTTTTGCTTATATAGGCCTTGCCGACCACAGCGCCGTATTCTGCCTGTTTACATATTTCTGCATTTGAATACGCATACCTATACCAGTTTCTTAGGCGCTTAAGTGTATAATGCTTCACTAAGCTGAAGCGTTATGTGTCGGAGATAAAAGGTATGATACTGAACGTATCATTAGAACCGACACTGAAGTGTTTTAACGAATGACGACATTTGAGACTGTTCTTGAAAATGCTGCAGTATTGAACAAGAATTTTGTTTAAAAAAGACGGGTAATTCATGTCACACCTCAAAATCTGCAGAAAATGTGCAAAATCAGAAAACTGGATGAAGGAGTGCTAATCCCGTAAGTTTCGCAGGAAAACTTCTATGAAGTACTGGCAGAGGTAAAGCTGTGAGGAGGGGTCGTGAGTCGTACTTGGGTGGCTCTGTCCGGAGAGCAAAAAGTAAAGTTCCCGAGTTCGAGTCCCGGTCCGGCTCGCAGTATCATTCCTTCAGAAAATTCCACATAGCTGGTTTGCTGTACACCAAAGTCGTCGCTAAATTATGGATGTAGAAGCTCACATTTGGTTACTAGATTCGTAACAGCAGAAAGTACAGAAAATAACTAAATTGTACTTTCTGTGTGTATTCTGAATACGGGCAGATTATATGATTACGTTGTTAGCTGACTGATGACTATGCAAGCTGTAGTACACAGAGCCTCCAGTTGTGCCACCAACAGTGGCTGTGATCTGACTGAACACTGAGTCGAACTAAAGCTTAGATGACAGGTATAGTTACATTCTACCCTTCTTCAACTCTGTACCAGAGCTCAATGGCTGGTGAGTTTTGACGTGCCCGTTTCTTAGCAACACGTGACAAGGTGCTCTCAATGAGTGAGAGGTCTGCAGGACGTGCTGGACGTAACAGCCCAAAACTCTCTGTATTGATGTACGTTGGGACAGCATGGGAAACATAGAATGAGATTTTCACTCTGCAGTGGAGCGTGCTCTGATATGAATCTTCCTGGCAGATTGAAACTGTGTGCCTGACTGAGACTCGAACTCTGGACCCGAAACTTCCTTGCAGATAAAATCGGTGTGCCCGACTGGGACTCGAACTCGGTACCTTTGGCTTTCGTGGGCAAGTGCTCTACCAATCGAGGATTTGCCCGCGAATTCAAAGGTCCCGAGTTCGAGTCTCCGTCCGGCACACGATTTTCATCTGCCAGGAACTTAATATTTTGCTGGAGACAGAATGATGGAGATCTCGAAGATAGAGAACACTGACTGGTCTTAACATGTCAGAAATTTAACGATTGTTGTGAAACTTGCCAGCCATTTACTCTGTAGCAAATGGCTCCGCGTACGATGATGCCAGGTGCCAGGCATAAATGAGTGCGACCAGTTCAACCTGGCAACCTTCGGTCTCGGTGGAGTCAAATTTTTGTGTTGCAATTTCAATGGCTGGCAGTGACTGTCTAGACCAGGGATTCCCAGAGTGGTCGATATAGACCCCTTGGGGTCGATGTCGGGTTCCTAGGGGTCGACATAAACGAAAACTGATTTTGGGGGTCGACGAGGTCGAAAAATCTACCCCTATTAAATTAACACAAGTTCTTATTTAAAACTTTCAAGGTAGGCAGGTACTGTATTGCTTATGTTGTGTTACGTGTACTAAGAATAATTAATATTTTTGTAGGAAATAGCATTGTTGTAGTAATGTAAAGTCTCAAGTTCGTACAAGATGAAGAACTCGGCAAGTCTGTGTGGACAAGTTTGTGCAAGATAATGAGTTGGAGCGTACGTCTTTTTATCTTTTTTTAATTTTGATGAGAAAATGAAGTCAACTTTACTCACTTAACCAAGTGCAAAGTTTTCCAATTGGTACCTTAGTACCTAGGTATTTTGTATCAATAGGAAACAACTAAAGATAGCTCCCCTTATTCATAATAGTCTGCTAACTTGAAGCATTGCTAATTCTCACTCTCTCTTCTTCTATTGACCTAAGTCAGAATGAAAAATAACACTCTGTAGCAGCTGTTTTAAGTTAGCGCACCATTATGAATAAGGGGGTTGATCTTAAAAGCAGGTAATTTGGCCATGGGGGTCTGAGGTAACAGTTCATTTTGGAAAAGGGGTCACTTGTCCAAAATAGTTTGGGGATCCCTGGTCTAGACAGTACTAGTCAACAAGAACCTGTCTGATCTGTCAGCGTGCCAGCCTAATGGGTACTGGAAATCGCTTCGCAGGAAATTATTATCTGTTCGAAACGTGCGAGAACCTGGAGGCGCCGTCCGTCGCGGTGCCGGCCGCCACACGGCTGGTGCCGCGCAGAGGCCACGAGCCGCCGCCCGCGGAGGACGAGGAGTGCGGCCGCGCCCTCGCGGAGGTTCGCCACCTCACGGAGGACAGCTCCAGGGAGCTCACCAGGGGCCTCATCCGCAGCGTCGCTGCCGACTGCATTCGCTCTTGCTCCGTACAAGGGTACGTACGCCACTGAAAGAACCAACCCATAGTCGTACGTGTAATCCTCTTCTCCAGTTCTCATATTTGTTCTCTAAGCTACTACCTCTATTTTCCGAGACTAACATTAGATAGTCAGCAGACGGGACGAAACACTGGTCATCTAGGAGACATCAAGGTAACACCTTGTGACACCGCCTGAGAACTTGATAATGACCTCTGGAGTTCATAAGACTCTTCAGGTTTTTCATATGGAGCTCAACTCCCCTTAAATTTACCAGTTGAGCAGGTGGGAAAGGGGAATGGCAAAGGGAGATGAGAAGAAAAACAGTAGTAAAGGCATTGATGAAACAGAAGGCTGTGTAGATCTGAAGTGGGAGCAGGAAGGAGGTGCGAGTGTGGAGCAAAGGCTGGGCCAGGCGGCTTATGGGAAGGTAAGATAACTGCAGGAGAGTTCCCACCTCCTCAGTTAGGGAAAAGCTGGTGCTGTTAGTAAGGATCCAGATGGCCCAGGCTGTGAAGCAGTCACTGAACTGAGGTCCAATGTATTGGGCAGCATATTCACCAACTGGGTGTCCAGCTGCCTCTTGGTCACAGTTTGTCATGCGGACTGACATCTTGTTTTTTGTCATGTCCCCATCATTTTCCTGCGTGTTCCCACAAGCAACACTGCACCCTCCCCCACCGCTTCCTTGCTATCCTTCCTCCTTCCCCACCCTCCTCCTTACCACCAGCACTCACGGATTGCTTCTCCCATCAGACACAGTGGTAGTCATATGTGTGTAGATGAGTTTACAGTTCTACCCTGCAACAATACTTCTGTACTGAGTGGTCCACCGAATGGGACTTAAAAGACCACAAAGTCCACATGATTTTGGATCTGCTGGCAAGTAATAACATGAGACAAACTGATTTAAGCCTGTCATCGTGACCAAGAGGCCACGCACGATGATATAGTCACAACATTGACCCAGTCGACAACTTGGCACCCTACATCGTCCCACTTACCATTTAGAGTTGGGGTGATGATGTATTCCACTGCGTTAGCTTTGCTCATTATGCCTCATCTTTTAAGTCTGTGTAGATTGTCACAAAACAAAATATACTTCATCAATGTCAAACAGACTCAATTCCTATGAAACTGTATTTGATGGCAGTTTGTTAACTGGGAATGAGCAAGAATAGCTTGTTATGCCACAGAGGTGCACCACCAATTTTTTGCCTGTCCAGTTTCTTCCAACACCTGGCGCGTTCTCACTGAAGAACTGGTTGCCATCCTCTCTGCTCACATTTTTTGGCTGCAGTGACGTCATACAGTTCAGTGTAGGACAAATAATGCTTTTCATACTATAATGGCCTAATTCGGTGGCCCCACTGAAACACTCTCCTGACCATCCATTAAATAATTTTTTATACCTCCCATCGCTGACAACGTGCAATTCTATGAGGGACTATTTTTCCTTTCAGTTCTACACTGCCTGTGACTGTTTCACCTGTTAGCACCTCAGGAGGTGTCTGTCTCTGCAAACTACACAGTATTTTCTCTCCTGACGCCACATTACAAACTACTGCCATGTTGACTTGGGACTTTTGTGGGCACTGTCTTCCAACTGCGCTTCACTGAATTCTTGTAGCTGTCGTATTCTGAAAATTAAGCAGTTAGTAACAAAATTCTAATCCCTCGTGATTCCAGGTTTGGATCATGATGTACTTTTCGCTAACCTCTATTTAATAAAAGTTTACACCCATCTACATACACTATGTGATCAAAAGTATCCGGACAAACCCCAAAAACATACGTTTTTCATGTTAGGTGCATTATGCTGCCAGGTACTCCATATGAGCAAACTCAGTAGTAATTAGACAGCGTGAGAGAGAAGAATGGAGCGCTCTGCGAAACTCAGGGATTTGGAACTTGGTCAGGTCGTTGGGTGTCACTTGTGTCATACGTCTGTACGTAAGATTTCCACACTCCTAAACATCTCTAGGACCACTGTTTGCAATCTTATAGTGAAGTGGGAATGTGAAGGGACACGTACAGCACAAAAGCGTACAGGCCGACCTCTTCTTCTGACTGACAGACACTGCCGACAATTGAAGAGGATCGTAGTGTGTAATAGGCAGACATCTATCCAGACCATCACACAGGAATTCCAAACTGCATCAAGATCCACTGCAAGTACTATGACAGTTTGGCAGGAGGTGAGAAAACTTGGATTTCATGGTCGAGAGACTGCTCATAAGACACACATCACATCAGTAAATGCCAAACGACGCCTCGCTTGGTCTAAGGAGCGTAAACATTGGACAGTTGAACAGTGGGAGTGACAAACCACGGTACACAATGTGGCGACCGATGGCAGGGTGTGGGTATGGCGAATGCCCAGTGAACGTCATCTGCCAGCGTGTGTAGTGCCAACAGTAAAATTCGGAGGCGTTGGTGTTATGGTGTGGTCGTGTTTTTCATGGAGGAGACTTGCACCGTTTGGTGTTTTGCTTGGCACAATCACAACACAGGCGTACACTGATGTTTTAAGCACCTTCTCGCTTCCCACTGTTGAAGAGCTATTCGGTGGTGGCTACTGCATCTTTCAACACGATCGAGCATCTGTTCATAATGCACTGCCTGTGGCGGAGTGCTTAAACGACAATAACATCCCTGTAGAGGACTGGCCTGCACAGAGTCCTGACCTGAATCCTATAGAACACCTCTGGGATATTTTGGAACGCTGACTTCGTGCCAGGCCTCTCCGACCGACATCGATACCTCTTCTCAGTGCAGCACTCCATGAAGAATGGGCTGCCATTCCCCAAGAAACCTTCCAGCACCTCATTGAACGCATGCCTGCGAGAGTGGAAGCTGTCATCAAGGTTGGGCCAACACCATATTGAATTACAGCGTTACTGATGGAGGGCGCCACGAACTTGTAAGTAATTTTCAGGCAGTTTTAGTGATTGCCACTCCGATTCACGTATCATATCTGTGGTACTATCTCTCCAATTTCGCCATAATACAAAACGAGCTGCCCTTCTTTGAACGATTTAGATGTCATCCGTCAGTCCCACCTGATGCGGACCCCACACCGCACAGCAATACTGCAGAATAGGGCGGACAAGCTGGTGTAAGCAGTCTCTTTAGTAGACCTGTCGCACTTTCTAAGTGATCTGCCAATGAATCGCCGTCTTTGGTTTGCTCTACCCACAACATTATCTATGTGATAGTTCCAATTTAGGTTATTTGCAATTGTGATCCCTAAGTATTTAGTTGAATTTACAGCCTTCAGTTTTGTGTGACTTACTGCGTAATCGAAATTTATCTAAATTCTTTTATTGCTCATGTGAATGACTTCAAACTTCTCTTTATTCAGAGACAATTGCCACTTTTCGCACCATACGGATATCTTATCTAAATCATTTTGCGAGTCGTTTTGATCATCTGATGACTTTACAAGACGGTAAATGACCGGGTCATCTCCAAACACCCTAAGAAGGCTACTCAGATTGTCTCCTATGTCGTTAATACAGATCAGGAACAACAGAGGGCCTATAGCACTTCCTTGGGGAACGCTGGATTTTACTTCTGTTTTACTCGATGACTTCCCGTCTGTTACTACTAACTGACCTTTCTGACAGGAAATCACAAATCCAGTTGTGTTTCACAAGAACGATATTTTCTGAAGCCATGCTGACTATGTGTCAATAAATCGTTTTCTTCGAGGTAATTCGTAATGTTCTAATATAGTATATGTTCCAAAACTCAACTTCAGATCGACGTTAGTGATAAGGGCCTGTAACTGAGCTGATTACTCCTATTTCCCTTTTTGGATATTGTTGCGACTTGAGCAATTTTCCAGTCTTTAGGTACGGATCTTCCTGTGAGCTAAATGTGGGGCTATTGTATCAGCTTACTCTACAAGGAACCTGACTGGTATACAATCTGGACCGGAGGCCTTCCCTTTATTAAGCGACTTAAGCTGCTTTGCTGCTGCGAGGATATCTACTTCTACGTTTCTCATCTCGGCAGTTGCTCTTGATTGGAACTCAGGAACATTTAGTTCGACTTCTTTGATGAAGGAGTTCCGGAAACTGTGCTTTGGCAGCACTGTCATCAGTGACTTCCCTGTTGTTATCGCACAGTGAAGGTATTGATTGCGTCTTCCCACTGGTGTGCTTTATGTATTACCAGAATCTCTTCGGGTTTTCTGCCGGATTCCGAGACAGAGTTTCGTTGTCGAAATTATTAAAAGCATCTCACATTGACGTACGCGCTATATTTCTAACTTCTGTAAAACTTTACCAGTCTTTTGGATTTTGCGTTCTTTTGAATTTGGCATGCTTTTTTCATTGCTTCTGCAACAGCCATTTGACCCGTTTTGTGTACCATGGGGGTCAGTACTATCACTTATTAATTTATGTGTTATATATCTCTCACTTGCCATCGATACTATGTTTGATATCATTCCACATCTTTTCTACGCTTACATGATCAGATGGGAAGGGCTGGAGACTGTCTCTTCAAAAGGCATTAAGAGCTCTTTTATCAGCTTTTTTAAATAGGTATACATCGCGTTTCTTTTTGATCGTTGTAGGTGTTACGGTATTCAGCCTAGCAGCAACTACCTTGTGGTCGCTAATCCCTGTATTCGTCATGATACTATTTGTGCAGGATTTGTTGCTAACAGGTCAAGTATGCTTTCGAAACAATTTACGTTTCGAGTGGGCTTATGAACTAATTGTTCAAAATTATTATCTGTGAAAGCATTCAGTACAATTTTGGATGACGTTTTATGCCTGCAGCAGGCTTTAATCGTATAATTTTTCCAGCATATCGAGGGTAGATTAAAGTCATCAACGAGTATAATTTTATGAGTGGGGTACTTATTGGAAATGAGACTCAAGTTTTCTTTGAACTGTTCAGTAAATATATCTTCTGAGTCGGGGGGTCGGTAAAACGAGCCTATTAATAGTTTAGTACGATTGTCAAGTACAACCTGTACCCATACAATTTCGCAGGAACTATCTACTTCAATTTCGCTACAGGGTAAACTACTCCTGACAGTGATAAATACTCCACTACCAACTGTGTTTAATGTATCCTTTTTGAAAGGTGCATTGAAAAATTTTCGGCTGAACTTATTTCCGGCTTTAGCCAGATTTCCGTACCTATAACTATTTCAGCTTCAACGCTTTCTATTAGGGCTTTCTGATTCTTTCCCAAAACAGCTACGACAATTTACAATACCGGCTGTTGCTACAATTGCCTCACTGTGTTTTACCTGCCCCCTTTTAGCAAACTCCTTTTCTGTTGTTTCCTGATACCCTCTAACCTAAAAAAGACCTTCTAACCTGAAAAGGAGGATGAAACAGGAATCAATATAGAAGAGATACGGGATCCAGTATTACTATCGGAATTTAAAGTGCTTTGGAAGACTTAAGATCAAATAAAGCAAAGGGGATGGATACCATTCCATCGAAATTTTTAAAATCATTTGGGAAGTCGAAAGTAAACGATTATTCACGTTGGTGTGTAGAATGTGTGAGTTTGAGGACATTCCATCTGAGTTTTAAAGAAGCATCATCAACATAATTCTGAAGATTGCAAGACCCGACAAGTGCGAGAATTATCGCACAATCATCTTAACATCTGACATATCCAAATTTCTGATAATAATAACATTCAGAAGAAACAAAATTAATATGGAGAATCAGTTAGATGACTATCACCTTGGCTTTAGGAAAGGTAAACCACTAGAGAGGCAATTCTGACGTTGCGGTCGATAATGGAAGCATGGAAGAAAAAAAGACACTTTCATTGGATTTGACGACCTGGAAAAAGCGTTCGATGGGGTCAAATGGTGTAAGATGTCCGAAATTCTGAGGAAAATAAGGGTAAGCTATAGTGAATAGCGGGTAGTATACGACATGTACAAGAGTCAACAGGGTACAATGAGAGTGGAAGAACAAGATTGAAGTGTTCGAATTAAAAAGATTGTAAGACTGGGATTTACTCTTTCGCCCCTAATGCTCGATCTGTTCTCCGTAAAAGCAATGATGGAACTTAAAGGAAAGGTTCAAGAGTGGAATTAAAGTTCGAGGTGAAAGGATATCAATGATAACATTCGCTGATGACCTTGCTGTCTACAGTGGAAGTGATCAAGAATTACAGGATTTTCTGAGTGGAATGAACAGTCTAATGAGTGCAGAACATGGACTGAGAGTAAGAAAGACGAAAGTAGCACAAATTAGAACAGCAACGAACTTAACATCAGAACTGGTGGTCACGAAGTAGATGAAATTAAGGAATTCTGTTACCTAGGCAGCAAAATAACCCATGACAGACGGAGCAAAAAATGCAGCCTAGCATTGGCGAGAAGAGCATTTATGGCCAAGAGGAGTATGTCAGTATCAGACATAGGCCCTAATTTGTGAAAGAAATTTCTGAAAATTTACATTTGGAGCATAGGATTGTATGGTAAGTGAAATATGGACTTTCGGAAAACCGGAAAAGAAGAGTATCGAAGCATTTGAGATGTGGTGCTACAGAAGAATGCTGAAAATTAGGCTGACTGATGAGGTAAGGAATGGGGTGGTTCTCTGGTGAGTCAGTTAGGAGAGGAATATATTCGAGCACTGACAAGAAGAAGACACAAGACTGTAGGACATCTTTTAAGATATTGGGGGACAGCTTCTATGGTACTAGAGGGAGCTGTCGAGGGCAGAAACCACAAAGAGAAGCAGAGATTGGAGTACATCCAGCAAATAATTGAAGACAAACGTTGGAAGTGCAACTCTGAAATCGAGAGATTAGCACAGGAGAGGAATTCATGGTGAGGTGCATCAAACTTGTCAGAAACCTGGTGGATTAAAAAAAAGTGCCTGTCGTTTAAGAATATAGTATACCACCAGACACGAGAACACACTGTGTCCTGATGCATTACTCACACCACCATTGTAGGAGTTGAACACCAGGAAGGACATATTCATTCACAAGAAAGTGCATGTACCTACTTTTATTTTATCAGCTATAAACGAAAAGCTACTTCCTCCAGAATATAATTTATTCAGCTCCTAATTCGAGTGTGTAAACATAGTGTCTATCCCCTCCACAAGAAAAACGTCTCCAGAGTCATCTGCTGAAGTTGCTACATTGTCATTAAGGTATATTAGAAAAAGAAACGGCTCTAGCATGTCAAGTTACTTAACAACGTGTTCCATAAATCATAGTCACGATAAATAAATAAATAAACGTTTTGATGGGAAGCGTCTCATTTGAAGAAAAATAGCACACAATTTTTAAACCAAAATATACTATTCACATGAATATGTGCTACTCAGTTGAAGAAATCCTCTGTGGAATAAAAGGAGTTGTTAAGGAGACACATCTTGAATCTACGTGGAAAAACTCTTCTATGATCTGAAATTTTTTCAGATGGTGTATATTGCAGTTTTTCTGTGACAAGGTTGCATGAAGGGCAAAGCAAATGTTTCTAGTGTTATGAATATCTCTGTTACTTTCAAACTCGGATTCACTGATTGTAACAAATTGTAAAGTTCATAAATGAATTATGAGGCTGTGATTAATATTCTCGGATTATTAGAGGGATACTTTCTGGACGTATGTGTGAGGACCACTCACATAATTGTAAGTAATTTCTTTGGGGAAATGATACTTTTTGCCTCTCTGAGGAGTTAGCCAAGAATATTTTCCATTAAGACATCAGTGAATGAAAATATGGAAAGCATATCAACTTACTGACTTCTATATCCCCAGAGTTGGAAATTATTCTCATTTCAACAGTAAACAAAGCTAAACATTTTAGCAAGTCTACTCAACGGGTTTTCCCGTTCAACTTTTCATCAGTATGGGCACTCAACAACTTAAAACTTCTACACTGTTAACTATTTCTGTTCTGTATTCTCGGTTAATCAGTGGTAGGATGCTTTTGACAGTACAAAATTAGTTGGTGTGTCTGTGTGTGAGTGTGTTTTCAAATTTTAAAGGCAGCCCATTAGAGGCTACAAGTCAGTAACTTTTCCAAAAGCACAATTTACTATTTTTTCTGCTCATGATTTTTTACTAGCCTTCACAATAATGCATGTATCACCTGTGAAAATCACTAATTCTGTCTGCTGATGCCAGTAAAATAATAGAAGATTAACATGAAGCGAGGACAGCAGTGAGTACATTTATCAGTCAGTTAATTAGAGCAGAAATTGCTGTGTTCATGAGCATGGGTATGTACCGAGGAATAAAAATATCCAATAGATTGCTTAAGAAGACAAAAGAGACTAGAAACGAAAATATTTACAGATGCAGTTAATAACCACCTGTTAAACAGTAAGTTCTATACAGTGAAGTATTACTTGATAACACAGAGGTTTCCTAAGAATGTAACACAAGTAAATAATAATAACACACCACAGTCATCTGCATTTTGTTTTTATGTAAAACTTCATCACAATGTTCTGTACTGGAAAATACTGACACACCTCTGAGCCCAATATCTCACTCATTGTGGAGGGATGTTAGCTCAGTATTTTCTGGCAAGCCAATGGGAAGTTATGGTACATGAAATTAAAACCTTACATCATCGTCATACTGTTGATTGCAGTTGATATTGTGTACATAGAGTATGCAGGTCTGTTTCTAAGGGATGAACGGACAGTACACCACCAGTCTGCTCTATTCACCACCCAGATATTCTAACTTCAGTATTCTGTTTCCCCTAAATCACTTCAGGCAAATGCCCATATGGTTTCTGCTCCTCCCCGGAATTTACGGGAATTGGGGATTTGTGTGTGCAGATGTAGTTCCAGCTACCTGCAGAGGCCTAGAAAGGCCTCACTGCTTCCATACCATGATAAGAATCCACTATTATCCATGCCAAACGTGAACATACAGGCTATAAGGTCATAATGTTCCGGCTGATAAATGAATTTCCAGTACTGAGACACATGGGTGCCTTTGTCATTTGCCATCATAAAGTATGCCACTGTGATCGTTTTGCCTGTTTTTGGACGTATCGTTAAGTCTTGTGTTGCGGCACATTCACAGGAGTTGTTCTTGTTACACCTCCATTTTCTCAGATTGGTATTGCAGTGTGTGATGGTAGTTCTTAAGTGGTGAAGCACCTGCCATGTCGGAAACAACAGATGATTCGCAGCAGCCAGTGGTTCTTCAGGCTTTATTAGCATCTGATCAGTACAGTTTTGCAATAATTTTTTTCTCCTATTTCAGGAGGCTCGTTTACAGAGTTAGTCCTTCGCATTAAACTCCACTGGGATACCAGTAGCCTGTGCTGTATTTCGTAACCACATAAATGGTGCCGGTGATAATCGGACTGTAACTTACCTTCTGTTTATGGGTCGAGCTGTGTCGAAAGTTGAGTAAATTTGCCGAACTAGCGTTGATTTTAGGAGCCAGACACTACGCGCTCTTTCTCATTGTTTGCCACGTCGGCATAAGTGGCAACTGCAGAATAGTACCAGGCATTTGTCGCATTCTCAGCTGCAGAGAAACATAGGACGAGAGCCGATGTTCTCAGAATTTGAGGATGAACTCCCCATTTCGTGCCGCTGAATTTTTGGATGATGTTGTTATTCGCACACACTTTTCCCTTAACGTCCAAAATGTCACATTGCTGTCAAGTCGGATACCCAAATATTTCAGCGGTTCATCTGGTTTAGTTCTTGACACAGCCTCGCCACTTTAAATTGTGTATGTGCGTCTTTATTTGTAAAGTGAAAGTCACACATCAGAGTTCTACTGGGATTTGATGTGCAGAAGTGTTCTCCATAGTATGTCTTTGAGAATTCACACCACAAACGATTTTCCTTGTGAGCCCATGGCAATATCGTCGATATATATATATATATGTATGTGTGTGTGTGTGTGTGTGTGTGTGTGTGTGTGTGTGTGTGTGTGTGTGTGTGTAGACCGGCCGAAGTGGCCGAGCCGTTCTTCGCGCTACAGTTTGGAATCGAATGACTGCTACGGTCGCAGGTTCGAATCCTGCCTCGGGCATGGATATGTGTGATGTCCTCAGGTTAGTTAGATTTAAGTTGTTGTAAGTTCTAGGGGACTGATGACCTCAGAAGCTAAGTCCCATAATGCTCTGAGCCATTTGAGCCAATTTTGTGTTTGTGTCATTTTTTCGCCTTCTCCTGTGCCTATTTCTTGTTTGTAGCGTCACATAAAAAGTCTATTTTGAAATAGACGTTCCCCTAATTTTGTCATTCGGAAGTCCTTGTTATAAAACTTAATGAGCAGCCGTTGGTGACTGACAGTATCATAGCCAGCCGAAAGATCTGTAAAAGCGAGTCCCATTATCTGTTTCTGTTGGAGGCTGTCCTCTATATGTTGAATGAGACTATTTTACCACAAACATCAGGCATAAATCCTAGTGGTTCTGGTATGAATTTGGTCTCTAACGCTACAAAAAGTCTTTCAAAAAATATTCTTTCAATGGCCCCATAGAGATGACACGAATGTGAGAAAGGCGAGAAGTTTGAGTATCTGTAGGGTTTTTAGCAGGGCTACCACTCTGGCTTTCCTCTAGAGTTTCGGAATGTGCGTGCTAGTGATACAGCTATTCATTAACCGTACATTACATTTTAATGTTGTAGTACCAAAATGCTTTATTCCTATATTGCAGATATCATCCAGGCCAGCAGGCCTGTGTTCCTCCATTTCTTGGTGTGGCAAAGACGTCTGTTTCATTATTCATATCTCGTTCGATTTTCAGTCTTTTTAATTTTATGCTTTCCCGTTTAATTGAGGGCGGTAAGATGATCTGTAGGGAGTTGCTCTGGTTTGATCAGGTGCTGGAGTTGTAGGATGTCAGGATGTGGTTCCGCCTTAGCGTCGCCTTGCATTGAAGACACTCCCGCAGCACTCCCGGAACATCCGTCGAGTCGTGCAGTTTCTGAAATGCTCGTGCCGAGCCTCTGGGCCATCACAATCCGCCCTTGGAGGAACTCAGATGGGCTGCGTGCCTTCCCATTCTACACATAGACAGCTCGCCCACTGATACCACATGGTGTGTGTGTGTGTGACTAGCACACGTTCCTCGCCAGGTAAAGCTGCTACAGTCTGGACAGTTTCATATCGATAGTAATTTGGTGGTCACAGTGCTTTGGTTGACCAGTGCGCTGACCCTGTCCAAACCCAAATAAAATAAAGATCATAGCGTTACATCTGCACAATAAAGAGGTTCGCAGCAAGTTCCAGATGCTACTAAATTAAATAAAAGTCTCCTTTAACTGCTTCCCGCAACACCTACTGTAGGTGTCTTCTTTTATCTATCTCTGTCATTTGTGCTGCACTTAACGAACCTGACAAAGTTTGGGTCAACAGTAAACCAATTTTCTGGAAACGACTGGGGATTAAATGCAGATATGCTACGCAATGCCACAGCATGAAAATGTAGTGACGATTATGCACAATGAGGCCTTGAGAACCGTTAATGGCACAGCCAGATCAAGTGCCACTCAATGGTTGCCTGTCCTATCCAACATTGCTCCTGCTTACCTGATATGTATAGTGACCGAGGTGCAAATTTTTGAAGCTCTGTATGAACTCAGTTCTAAATACCGTATTCCATAAATCCACTGACTGCACACCTGAAGAAAGTCACACACGCCACTTTGTGTTTATTTGCGTATTTATCTTCGATGTCACCGAGATGTAGAAAGAATGTGGGAATGAACATCCACCCAAAAGGCGCATCTTATTCAGAAACCAATGGTGAAGCGTCCAGAGTCTGATCTTCGTTGTGGTGAATGCTCATGACTCAGCTGCATCCGAGCGGTGCAAGGGAGATATGGCCACCTCTTGATGAAGTGGTGGCTTTATAGTGAAAGTGTTGCATGTGGCTGTGCTGTGCAGGAACAGACACTTGTAGAGAACTGTCAACGGCATGTTTCGAATCTTAGCCTGAAAGACATGCGTCAAGTGCTATGATCTGATTATGAAATTTGAACATTCACCAATCAACATAATGTATATGTTTGTATGTTCTATAAGGAGTACATTAGTAATGATCTATCTGTACTAGAGTTTGTACTTGTTCTATCATAGTATTGGATGAATTTGTGCACAAGTATTCTTGTATTTCAACAAAGACCGCTCATTTTACCATAACGTGTCAACAGACTCGCATACCATTCACAATTCACGCTGGAATAAGTCAGTCTAATATCTTGATTCATACCTAATGACCTGGATGTCAGTGTCGAAGGGCGACCTAAAAACTTGAGAAGTGGCTGCCTGAGTTTGGTTTCATTGCTCTGTTCAAGAAAAGACGGTCTAGTACCAAAATGTCACCTGTTACATCAGGTGACCGCATTTTATTGTTTAAGGTTGGATAACATGGAATGGAACCTGGAGACACTGCAAACGGATCGGCTGAGGAGTGCGACCCTCACCAAGTTACTGCACGCTGTACAGCAGATCACAAGAGCCATAAACCACAGGAATCGCCTTGTCTTGGATTACAATTGGGAATTTCTTCATAATGACCAGAACCTCAGCAAAACTGGTGAGTATCTCCTTTGAAAGTTTTTTATCTCTGTATATGAAGGGCCATGTCTTGAGTGACTGACTCGTCACGACCCAGCCTTAACCACCATGGACAGAAATTCGAAATTCGGAGACGGTAAAGAAACAGTGTTTCAGCACTTTTGGGAATTGAACTCCTGTGGGGGGGGGGGGGGGGAGAAATAGTGTGTGACTGTCTTTTCAAAAAAACCAATCGTTATTAAAGAACTATTGAAGTAATTATTGAAGCTACATCTATGTTAGTTGAATTTTTGCTTAGAAATAAAAAGAAATACGGTTTTCAACGTATTTGGAAATTCAACGCCTAAGGGGGTGAAACAGGCGGTGAAATGTTTTATGAATTTATTTCATTATGAAAGCATTTTTAATCTAAATTAATGAAAATTTGTATTTGGATTCTCGGTTAGAAACAAGAAATACGTCTTTTGGTGTTTTTTGGAAATTCAGTCCCTAAAGGGGTGAAACAGACGATGTAAATTTTTATGAAAGTATTTCATTAATCCTATTTGAAGCTAAGTTTAAGAAAATTTGTATTTGCGTTCTTGGTTGGAAATTAAAAAAAAATGTGTTTCGGTGTTTCTGGAAATTCAGCCGATAAGGAGGTGAAATTGGGAATAAAAATGGTTCTGGAAATATTTGATTACGAAGGAATTTTTCAAATAAAATGTCTCAAAATTTGTATTTGGCTTCTTGGTTAGACGTAAAGAAATTCATGTTTGAACGCTTTCTGGAAATGCAACCTCTAAGGGGGTGAAATAAGGGACGAAAGTTTTATAAAAAAATTCTTTATATTAAAACATATTTCAAGTTTAATCTATAAAATTGGTATTTGACTTGTAAGGCAATATGCGTTAGGCAATGAAAGTTTTGATGAAAGTAAATATCACCACAAGAACTCACAATGGTGGATTAACGAGGATCTCTGACTCCAGCTACCAGAATTGATTTCTGGTCGGAAGTAAATTCGGAAAAGACCATGCTTCTACGGCCTTAATTAGCGTGGAAAGCTTAGAAGATGTAGCGATTTTTGAACGGCGTAAAAATTCGATAAAGAAATAATCTGTTTAGACCATACACTCCACACAAGAGAAGCAGTGGGTGCTAAGATAATTGTTAAATGAAGCGGAATGTACCCTTTAAGTTATGTTAGGAAGTAAATCTTGTCTAAGACAGAGAACACATAGATTATGGGGCTGTGTTTACCGCACACTCCTCGAAGAGACACAAATGGCACACTAGTCCCTTGCCTACATGTGGGTGCTTCTATACCCGCGTCAGAGTCATGCTACACTGCAGATATCCTGTAGCAAGAGCTTTCAGGTGGAAACTTTTTGATCGTCCCTTATATAACTGAGACATTACTTCTGGTTGTACTTGCCCTTTATTTGTCTCTACCACTTCTTGCCGCACCGCAGTTATCTGCGTTTTCCTGAGTCATTTCCGAGGAAACTTCTCCCTACTGCCCCAAACCTCTTTTTCTCCTCAATATACACTACGTTTTATACTATTTTTATCCAATATATCTCCATACTTCTTCATTATACTGACCCCTTTCAACGTAGAGGGGCGTCTACTTCATGCCACATCTTCAGTTCTTTTAAGTAATACCTAATATCTACACTTAGTGGCATCTTCAGGCTTTTATTAGCGTCATCTTCAATGCAACGAACATAGATCTGATTTAATATGGGTCTGTGCCTCCATACACGTCATATTCTCTACTATCTACATAAGATATAAATGTATATCTGAGATGCGACAATAAAGTAATGAGACTGATTTTCTTTGCAAGATGTGGCAACCCTGCAGTATCTTTGACTTTGGTCTATGTTTCTAGTCCAAGTGGCACATCGATGCAACTGCTCAGTCGTGAGTTGTGCTGTAATAAGTTAACACGTGTTTGCGTCTTTCGTCACGGAGATGGAACCAGATAATATTGCGCAACGGTATGTCATTTCTTTTTGCATGAAATTGGGTGGGAACGCGTCGACAACTTACGGTAAGCTTCAGAAGGCTTTTAGAGAGGAGGTTATGTCAAGAGCTCAAGTTTTTCGTTGGCAAAAAATGTTGAGTGAAGGCAGAACCAATGTTGAAGATGAAGACTGCAATGGACGACCATCAACCTCAAGGACGTGTGTCAACTTGGCCAAGGTGCGTGAACTCGTACGATCTGATCGAAGATTATCTGTGAAAATGATTGCAGAAGAACTGAACATCAATCGAGAAACGGTTCGTCTAGTAATAACTGAAGATCTTGGTAGGAGAAAAATTCCTGCAAAATTGGTCCCCAAAAATCTCACACCACAACACCGAGAAACATGGAAAAATGTGGCAGCCAATCTGTTAGAGCAAACAGAAATGAATCCAGAATTGTTGGGCCGTGTTATCACTGGTGACGAAAGTTGGTTTTTTCAGTACGATCCAGAGACAAAAGGCCAAAGTTCGCAATGGTGCTCAAAGGGATCACTCAGACCAAAAAAGCTCGCATATCAAAGTCAAAAGTGAAATGCACGCTTGTGTGCTTCTTTGATTCCAAGGGAACTGTTCATAAAGAGTGAGTGCTTCCTGGACAAACAGTTAACCGATATTACTACAAAGAAATTTTAGAAAGACTTTGCAAAAGAGTTGTTCGTGTCCGTGCCAACATTGCTAATAATTGGGTTCTGCATCACGATAATGCGCCATCCCATACTGCTCCGTCAGTACAGCAATTTTTTACCTCAAAACAAATTTCAGTACTACCACAGACACCTTATTCACCAGATATCGCTCCGTGCGACTTTTTTCTATTTCCAAGAGTCAAAACGGCGGTCGAGGTACACCATTTTCAAACAAAACAAGACGTCAAAAAGCTGTGACGAGGGTCTTGGAGAATATTACAGAAGATGAGTTCCAGAAATGTTACCATCAATGGCAGAAGCGCTGGAAAAAGTGTGTGCAATCAGATAGGAACTACTTTGAAGGAGACAACACTAAACTTGACTAAAACGGTAAGCAACATTTTTTTCACATCAGTAACATTACTTTATTGTTGCAACTTGTATATTTGTTTACGTAGTTCTCAGATGCAAACTCTCTTTTCTGATTTCTGTCTTGAATCAGAGTGGTCAGTATCAGGTAACTGTTTCAGCTGCGCCATTCTAGTCAATATAGTCAAAAACAAAGACAAATAACGCGTAATTAACAAGAACGAAAGATGAATGGAAGTATGAAACTTGAATTTGGAAATAAAGTTCCATCTATATCAGATCTCACTGGTCGCCAAACTGGTAACTACCATGTAGAAGCACCTTCCCAACAAACTCTTAGTTACAGTTACATATAATTTTTTTCAGGGTTATAATGTTCCTGAGTTTCAATTCCTTCCAAATTTTCTGATATTCGAGAGACATTCATGTGGGGTTTCGTACAATTCTGAATGGTTGCTGATATACCTGCTTATCCATTTTAGTTTGTGCCATTCTGCGTTTTTCATTACTAGTACCAGTTGTCCTACTTTGAAACTAGAGGTAGGTGATAGATTTTACATCATATCACCATTTCGCATCTAACACTCTTTCCCCTATATTTACTCTTTCTTGTGCTTGATTGTTGCCTAATGAGATATCGAATAAAACAAGAAAAGTCAGTCAGCTCTGGTTCATGGTTACATATTAATTTGCATTCACATCTACATCTACATCCATACTCCGCAAGCCACCTGACGGTGTGAGGCGGAGGCTACCTTGAGTACCTCTATCGGTTCTCCCTTCTGTTCCAGTCTCGTATTGTTCGTGGAAAGAAGGATTGTCGGTATGCCTCTGTGCGGGCTCTAATCTCTCTGATTTTATCCTCATGGTCTCTTCGCGAGATATACGTAGGAGGGGGCAATATACTGCTTCACTCCTCGGTGAAGGTATGTCCTCGAAACTTCCAAAAAAGCCCGTACCGAGCTACTGAGCGTCTCTCCTGCAGAGTCTTCCACTAGAGTCTATCTATCATCTCCGTAACGCTTTCGCGATTACTAAATGATCCTGTAACGAAGCGCGCTGCTCTCCGTTGGATCTTCTCTATCTCTTCTATCAACCCTATCTGGTACGGATCCCACACTGCTGAGCAGTATTCAAGCAGTGGGCGAACAAGCGTACTGTAACCTACTTCCTTTGTTTTCGGATTGCATTTCCTTAGGATTCTTCCAATGAATCTCAGTCTGGCATCTGCTTTACCGACGATCAACTTTATATGATCATTCCTTTTTAAATCACTCGTAATGCGTACTCCCAGATAATTTATGGAATTAACTGCTGTATTGTAGCTAAATGATATGGGATCTTTCTTTCTATGTATACGCAGCACATTACACTTATTGAGATTCAATTGCCATTCCCTGCACCATGCGTCAATTCGCGTGGTGCAAATACTGTTGCATCATGCTTGTGGTTGTTAAGGATGCCTTCTAAATACCTAATATTATTACGCCATGTGGAATGTTTCCTCTACATCTCCTGCAAAGTCCCCTGTAACCCTACCGCTCATATTTATCCAAAGGAAACCCCTAAGATAATTATGTATCGTGTCCCGACAACATTTCATAAATATTTTAGCATGAAACTGTTTACCATTATTCAAGACAATACTCTCAGGCATGCCTAAAACAACAAAATTGTTGTTACCCAGCTTTTCTGTAGGTGTTGTGGCATTAGCTCTTCTGTCTGGAAATAGCTTAATGTATTTACTGAATCCCCTGACGTAGACCAAAACACGCTCCTCTAGAACTACGTGTAGGTCGAAAATGATCTAATGCTAATAATTCCACTGTGTTAAAGGGATTGCATATTCCTTTGCACAATGATACTTACTAGTCTCTAACTCAAAACGCATATTTTCAAAAGTTACTGTGTCACTGAAGTTTGCAATACATTTCTTAGTCCCTTAATGCTCTTACTGTAAATTCACATAGTCTACTAAAAGCGCAGATTTTTGGAGGGGAAGCATAGTAGCCGTTCTGGCAAATCCATGTTCGTTCTCCTGAACCAAATTCCTTGATGGATGTAATATTGTGTTACCATGAGATAATTAGGGTCTCGCAAATGACGTTTTTTAATCTCCGATGATCACCCTATTCTGTTCTCTTTCAGAGTACTGACATATTTTGTTCAAAGCATTTTCCACCTTGATTTAATTTATAGCTAAAGTGAGTACCGAATCGTTTTCAGTTAATGTAATTTCAGACGCCTTATATAGCTCAGCATTTCTAGGCAACCTGTTGGACGCCAAAGTACACTTCCTTCATATGTTTTTAATTTCATGATCGAACTGTTGCAGGAACATTGCTCACCTTGCATGTTTCAACTTACAAGTTTACAAAAATGTTAATGCCTTAAGACCATTGCATATTATTACTTGGTGACTCAACAAAGAATGCTCAAATTTCTGCATTCCAAATACGATGGCCACTGCGTCTAGATCTGATACCCGTTATTATGCTCCACTGATTGTCCTGATTAAGTCGTAAAAACAATCATCTTATGCACTTCAATATCCCCTTCTTTTTTATTTTAAACACCTACACTCTTATACCATATGCATCAGAGCTCACTAAAATAAAAGAAGTCTTCTCAAAATCTGAGTGATTCAGCAGCGGGTTATTTAAGAAACAATTTATGAGCTTTCGAAATGTGGGCTGATATTCTTCAGTCTGAACCCAGGAGCTATCCTCTTTTAACAATTGATGTGTGTAAGGAGCGTAGAATGACTCCTTCCACAAAACGCCGATCAGACATAAACAGGCCAAACATGGCTTTACGTTGTTGCTTTTTCTTTGACGTTTCAAACAGCTCAGTCACTGAGAACCTGGATGGTTTCGTTAAAATACGTTCTCTGCTAAACACATGGAGCAAGAAATTCAATTGATTCTTAGTGCATGCCATACTTTCTTAATTCAGTTTTGTGCCACCTTTTCCTACTTCATCACATACATTGTCGAGAAAACTAAAATACTCTTCCCAAGTAGGACATGCAACTTCATGTTGTCTACGTAAAATGTCACTTGCCCTAATGGTTCCTGCCCCTGTATCAGCGCCATATCTCTTAAAATGGCAAAGACCGATATACAGGGTGATTCAAAAAGAATACCACAACTTTAGGAATTTAAAACTCTGCAACGACAAAAGGCAGAGCTAAGCACTATCTGTCGGCGAATTAAGGGAGCTATAAAGTTTCATTTAGTTGTACATTTGTTCGCTTGAGGCGCTGTTGACTAGGCGTCAGCGTCAGTTGATGCTAAGATGGCGACCGCTCAACAGAAAGCTTTTTGTGTTATTGAGTACAGCAGAAGTGAATCGACAGTGCATTTCGAACGAAGTATGGGGCACTGAGAATCCGCGGGAAACAACTCCGTATGAACGTGACTCGCCTAAGGTGAACGTTTTCTGTGCCATTTCACCCAATAAAGTTTTTGGTCCCTTTTTCTTCGAAGGTGCTACTGTAACTGGACTACAGTATCTGGAGATGTTAGAGAATTGGCTGTTCCCTCAGCTCGAACAAGAAGCACAACAATTCATATTTCAGCAGGATGGAGCGCCACCACATTGGCACTTATCTGTCCGTAACTACCTGAACGTCAACTACCCAAGGCGATGGATCGGCCGCCAGGCAGCCCGTGACAGAGCACTTCATTACTGGCCTCCAAGAAGCCCTGATCTTACCCCCTGCGATTTTTTCTTATGGGGGTATGTTAAGGATATGGTGTTTCGGCCACCTCTCCCAGCCACCATTGATGATTTGAAACGAGAAATAACCGCAGCTATCCAAACTGTTACGCCTGATATGCTACAGAGAGTGTGGAACGAGTTGGAGTATCGGGTTGATATTGCTCGAGTGTCTGGAGGGGGCCATATTGAACATCTCTGAACTTGTTTTTGAGTGAAAAAAAACCTTTTTAAATACTCTTTGTAATGATGTATAACAGAAGGTTATATTATGTTTCTTTCATTAAATACACATTTTTAAAGTTGTGGTATTCTTTTTGAATCACCCTGTATTAAAGACAGACGGAAATACTCCATACCCACGAGAAAATCCATTATATATACGGAACACATATTTTCTTCAGTCTTTTGCCAATGGAAAATTCGAGTAACCACAAATTATATCGAACGATTCATGTGAAACAAGTAGCTCCTCTGAATTATTGCAATAACTTTGTATATTTTGTGCGCTGTCCCTCATTAAATTTTGTTTAAAGTATGAGCATCTAGTACCAGCCTTACAATTTTATAACAATTCAGTGCTACCGCCAGTGGATTTTTAAAAATATGTATTGCGTGTTACAATATCCCCGAATCTAACGTTCGTTGAATCGTTTCTTAATAGGTTCTTGGCAACTGGTCATCATTGGATATGGTACTTGAAAAATATTTCCAAAGTCTTACATTTAAAATGCATTAGTAATATGTTTCCATACATTTGAAAACGCAGTGTTATGCTTGAGTAACACTTGCCTAAGCTTTTCTCTCTGTTTACATGAAACTAGATGTACAGATTGAATTTTTATGTTCAGTACACAAGGGCTCCTGATATTTTTAATTCTATTATAGGGTAGCTCAACTTATTATGAACTACACTGAAGCGCCAAAGAAACTGGTATAGGCACACGTATTCAAAAATGGTTCAAATGGCTCTGAGCACTATGGGACTTAACTGCTGAGGTCATCAGTCCCCTAGAACTTAGAACTACTTAAACCTAACAAACCTAAGGACATCACACACATCCATGCCCGAGGCAGGATTCGAACCTGCGACCGTACCGGTCGCGCGGTTCCTGACTGTAGCGCCTAGAAATGGTTCAAATGGCTCTGAGCACTATGCGACTTATCTTCTGAGGTCATCAGTCGCCTAGAACGTAGAACTAATTAAACCTAACTAACCTAAGGACATCACACACATCCATGCCTGAGGCAAGATTCGAACCTGCGACCGTAGCGGTCGCTCGGCTCTCGGCTCCAGACTGTAGCGCCCAGAACCGCACGGCCACTCCGGCCGGCTAGCGCCTAGAACCGCTCGGCCACCCCGGCCGGCACACGTATTCAAATGCAGAGATATGTACACAAGCATATGTAAACAGCAGGTCTGTACTTGAAACTATGAAGTACATTGTGTTTTGTAACGGGTTATTTTCACTTTCTTAAGCTGGTTTTAATAATGAAACTAATACAATATTTAAAAATGTGGTCTCCGCCTCTTTTTGTTATACTCAAGCGACTGAGACGAAATCTTGGATGGACGAATCTTTTATTTGCTTTGAAAAGTTTTGAAGTTCGAAATGGTTTCCATGTTTGTTAGGACGCAATACACTTTAATCATGCACATACCCTCGATAGTGCATATGTTAATATCATATATGTTTTTGTACTAGGTAATAACAAAACAAGTTTTAATCTGGGCTTAAATTCGAAAGCTGTAGAAGTTTAAAAAGCTACTGAATAAGAGTGACGGAAAAAATTGCAACACAAAAACCTATTTAATGTAGAATAACTAAATTTCGGGAATATACATGTCTAGGTAAAATATTTAGATGATTAGTGCTGGTAGATAACAGCTTAATGTAAGCATGGCGAAAGCCATTCCAAATGTGAAATGCTGGTACATTAATAAACGTGTAACTGCCGGAATTTAGAATGCAGGCATGCAAAACGAGCATCCATTGTGTTGTAGAGGTGCCAGATTTCAGTTTGGCGGATGGAGTTTCGTGCCTGTTGTACGTGTCACTCAATGCAGGGATGGTTAAAGCTTGGTGTGGATGACGCTGGAATCGTGGTCTGATGATGTCTCATACGTGCTCGATCGGAAATCTGATGGTCGAACAGCCCAAGGCAACATGTCGACACTATGTAGAGCATGTTGGGTCCACTACAGCGAGCGTTATCCTGTTGGAAAACACTCCTTAGGACGCTGTTCGTGAATGGCAGCTCAATAGGTCGAGTCATCAGACTGACGTACAAATTTGCGTCAGAGGCATGTGAGAACCACGAGGATGTTCCTCCTGTTATACGAAATCGCACCTCCTACCATAACTCCAGATGTAGGCTGAATGCGTCTAGCACACAGACAAGCTGGCTGCAGGCCTCTGGGCTCCTCCTAACTGACACATGGCCGTCACTGACACCGCGGCAGAGCCAACTCTCATCAGAAAACACGACAGATCTCCACCCTGCCCCCAGCGAGCTCTCTCTTGACAGCACTGAAGTCGCAAATGGCGGTGGTTTGGGGTGAGGAGAATGCACACAGTACAGGGAGTTTTGCTCGGAGCTGTCCTTGAAGTAACCAGTTTGTAACAGTTCATTATGTTACTGTTGTTCCAACTGCTGCTCACATTCCTTCAGCCATCTGTTGAACACGATGGTTTTCCCTCCCCATACAGCCACGTGGTCGTCTGGAGCCCAGCCTTCTCGAGACCGTGCATTCTCGTGGCCACCGTGACCAGCAGTCATGTAAAGTGGCTACCTACCTACCTGTCAAGTCTTTCTGCAATATCACAAAGGAACATCCAGGTTCCCATAGCCCTGTTACAAACGCTGTGAGCTGTTGATAATAGCGTGTCTGTCGCCTTAAAGATATTCTTGACTAACGTCAATCTGCCACATCCAGTACGAAAGGTAACTGACCATCATAACAGTTACAGTGTGTATTTAAATAAATGTAATTTGTATCGTCATACGCGACTGGCGCGAAATTGGAATAGGCGTCATCATTAAGATATAGAAACACTCCTACTTTCGTTTATGTCACACAATTCTTTCTTGGCATTGCGTTTTCTTTCCCCGTCAGTTTATGTGGTCTGAGACCTTACCAATCCTCCAAAAAATGATTTTAGCTTCCAATTTTTTTACGTTCTTCAAGGAGATCTCCCATTTAGAGTCTTTTATGATGTAAGCCTACCTATTTGGTCCCCCTCCCCCCCCCCCCCCCCCCTGGAATTTAGTGCTGGTGACGCCAGTGTTTAAAATACTAAAAGTAAGCTGACATAGAGATGACATTTCCATCAACATATGATACAGGCACAGATATACTACTCGTGTACCGCTTCGGTCCAAAAAAGGTGTCCATACTGTAGTGTGACTGTAGTCTGACAGTGTATACATATTTAGTAAATTTTACTTTCATACCCTCTTTATCCTTGTGAATGCAGAAAGTGAATGTTGTGCTCGCATAGAAATCTGATTCACTGACCTCTTCACCACTTTGTCGTCTGTCTTCTTGTCCAGAATTCCAGGCCGAGATACCGGTCTTCCTGGAGCACCTCTCTGACTACTGGCGGGACTCGGCGCAGCTGCTCTCACTGGGTGTCAAACATTTCTCTCAGCTGCTCGTCCCCCTCGCTTTCGAGCAAATGGTAAGTGGAGATTCTTTTCGTGTTTTATGTTATATGTACGCGGGATGAGAAAGTGATACACACAGCCACGAGTACGTGGTCAGTCCTCTTAGTCTGTTTACTGGCTTACGTGGCTCACAGTGTCGCTGTTTCCGCCGCTCTGACTGCAATGTTAACTCACTGCAAGAGATCGGACCCCCTCTACCTTGTGCGGTTATTAGGCAAAGCAAGCACAGTCGGAACGGTTAAGGATAGCCAAGAAAATCATCCGTACCTTTCTCGTTCGTAGTTTCTCGTAACTTCCTAAACCAGCTGGAAAACTTCCTGTCAGATCTTACAGCACAAGCCTAAGCCTGGTGGCCACATATTTCTTAGGCAATGGTCCAGATGTTAATAAACCGTCCTTTATCTCACTATCTGAGAATCTGCTTATTTGGAGTCTATTACTCTGTAGGTAATACGCGGGAGAGAGGGGTCAGGGATTACGGTCTGCTATAAAGATCACCTTGCGTAATAGAATTTGACAGCCTATGTTGATTTTTTAAAGGCTTCATCGTTCGGAAATAACTTGGAGAATGTCTATCCACACATGAAGAATTTAATGGGCGCAAACTTAAGCTTATGCACCGTGGACATCATGACCAACCACTACCTACCTCACACTCCAGTATTCCTGCTCCTTCTGCGAAATTACACTGAGATGACAAGGCACGGAGTAACGACGTGCTCACTCACTGACGGTGGTAATGTCGCGTGCACAAGGCGTGGAAGGGCAGTGCATTGGCGCAGCTGCCAACTGTACTCGGGTGATTCATGTCTGACGTGGTTATGATCGCACCACGGCAATTAACAGGCTTTGTACGCGGAATAGTAGTTAGAGCTAGATTCATGGGCAATTCCATTTCGGAAATCGTCAGAGAATTCAGTATCCTGCTGCCTACAGTATAAAGACTGTGCCGAGAATAGCAAATTTCAGGGATTTCCTCTCACCACGGACAATGCAGTGGCTGACACCCTTCAGTTGATGATCGAGAGCAGCGGCGTTTGACTACAGCTGTCACTGCTAACAGACAACCAGCACTGCGTGAAATAACGGCAGAAAGCAGTGCGGGGCGTATGACGAACGTATCCATTAGATCCATTTATAATCTGTTTAGGGAAAGTTTATCTATAACTACCCATACACATCCATAGCTAGTATGTGTTAACGTCGAATGTACACTCCTGGAAATGGAAGAAAGAACACATTGACACCGGTGTGTCAGACCCACCATACTTGCTCCGGACACTGCGAGAGGGCTGTACAAGCAATGATCACACGCACAGCACAGCGGACACACCAGGAACCGCGGTGTTGGCCGTCGAATGGCGCTAGCTGCGCAGCATTTGTGCACCGCCGCCGTCAGTGTCAGCCAGTTTGCCGTGGCATACGGAGCTCCATCGCAGTCTTTAACACTGGTAGCATGCTGCGACAGCGTGGACGTGAACCGTATGTGTAGTTGACGGAATTTGAGCGAGGGCGTATAGTGGGCATGCGGGAGGCCGCCGGGTGGACGTACCGCCGAATTGCTCAACACGTGGGGCGTGAGGTCTCCACAATACATCGATGTCGCCAGTGGTCGGCGGAAGGTGCACGTGCCCGTCGACCTGGGACCGGACCGCAGCGACGCACGGATGCACGCCAAGACCGTAGGATCCTACGCAGTGCCGTAGAGGACCGCACCGCCACTTCGCAGCAAATCAGGGACACTGTTGCTCCTGGGGTATCGGCGAGGACCATTCGCAACCGTCTCCAAGAAGCTGGGCTACGGTCCCGCACACCGTTAGGCCGTCTTCCGCTCACGCCCCAACATCGTGCAGCCCGCCTCCAGTGGTGTCGCGACAGGCGTGAATGGAGGGACGAATGGAGACGTGTCGTCTTCAGCGATGAGAGTCGCTTCTGCCTTGGTGCCAATGATGGTCGTATGCGTGTTTGGCGCCGTGCAGGTGATCGCCACAATCAGGACTGCATACGACCGACGCACACAGGGCCAACACCCGGCATCATGGTGTGGGGAGCGATCTCCTACACTGGCCGTACACCACTGGTGATCGTCGAGGGGACACTGAATAGTGCACGGTACATCCAAACCGTCATCGAACCCATCGTTCTACCATTCCTAGACCGGCAAGGGAACTTGCTGTTCCAACAGGACAATGCACGTCCGCATGTATCCCGTGCCACCCAACGTGCTCTAGAAGGTGTAAGTCAACTACCCTGGCCAGCAAGATCTCCGGATCTGTCCCCCATTGAGCATGTTTGGGACTGGATGAAGCGTCGTCTCACGCGGTCTGCACGTCCAGCACGAACGCTGGTCCAACTGAGGCGCCAGGTGGAAATGGCATGGCAAGCCGTTCCACAGGACTACATCCAGCATCTCTACGATCGTCTCCATGGGAGAATAGCAGCCTGCATTGCTGCGAAAGGTGGATATACACTGTACTAGTGCCGACATTGTGCATGCTCTGTTGCCTGTGTCTATGTGCCTGTGGTTCTGTCAGTGTGATCATGTGATGTATCTGACCCCAGGAATGTGTCAATAAAGTTTCCCCTTCCTGGGACAATGAATTCACGGTGTTCTTATTTCAATTTCCAGGAGTGTAGGTGGTGGTCACATTAATTCGACTCCATTGTGTACAAATAAATGCAACTCTCTGAACTGACTTTGTATCTTGAGAATCGTGTGTTTGATAAGACATCAATACAACCCACTTTGCATTAATGTTATAATATGTTGTACAAAACTGAATATTTAGTCATAAGCTGGCATTAACTTAAGCATTATGCAATAGTCGCACCTACACGTGTAACTTAAAGTTGGCTGCTAATTGTGAATATTGTAAGTAATTTGAACCTCCTTCTGTGTGTCTCAGGGTATCCACTCAAATGATCTGCAACGCCATGAATGGATTAACAGCATGAAACATCTAAGAGACATGCTGCACACGAAATTAAGCGGCTGGGTTCATGACGTGCAATCCGTCAGCGAGCAGATGGCGCACTACAAAGTGGAAGAACACAAGAACAGGCCTGGGACTTATATACTTAGGTAAAAGCAAGTATACTTTGTAACTTTTGTCGAACTAATTACGATTCATTAATTTTTATTCCATTCCTTCCCCTCGTACGTATTTTTTACAGTTACGTAAACAGCTGCGATAATTTAATTCAGGACTGAGCAGAAAATGTGACTAGTGGACAACAGTCAAATACCGTTGCTGCCAGATACTACATAAGTTTACATAATTTATGGAAACGGTGAGAACCTCTGAAAATTTGTGGTACTTGACACATAAACCTAGTATAGAGGTCAAACAGGGCTAAAACAATTTGTCTAATCGAGGAAAGTCATGCTAATAACGTGTATTTCCACGTCTAGCCTAGATGATGGCACCAATTAGGAAAGGAAGAGCGTACAAAAGTTATATTAATCTAAGGGCTAACCAGCGATAACGATTAAACAAAACATGAATAGGTGTCGATAGGAGGGTGTGGGGTGGTAATTGGTCATAGTTTTCATGTCTTACACTGTGATGTGCGGTTTTAAATCCGCTCATAGCACAGTGCATAAATACTGGAAGATAGAAGTGAGACGTACAACGTGTATGCCTCTCCACCACTGGGCATGTGGGGTCACGGAGTGGCCAGCTTGGGATTGTCGAGGATGGCGAGTGTGTCTTGGAGGTGGAGGGCGAAAAGTTTTACTATACTTACGACGACCCCTTTGAGTGCGGGGTAGCAAAAGGCCAATGATGTTTGTGGCATTCGACTGCTCACATATTGTCTATCATGCGACCACAATATTGACTGCCAATGGCAACAGGGGTGGGACTGGAGGTCTCCAGCTGCGAGCACAACATTAGGCTATGGAACATAACTGAACTGCTTAGTCAACGAGTAACTCGCAATAGTGTTACAATGCTAGTGGTGCTGATATGAATCAGAGCAATGGCAACAATAAAGAAACAAACATTGCAATATATCTACAACAACACTTCACGAAGTTGATGATTCGTCAGAAAGAAACACAGGGATTTTTGCAGAGTGAGAAAGAAGTGACAGATGAAATATTAAGACTTCTGCAAGATGATTCAGTGGGATGTGTGGCATAGTATATGTTTGACTGTACAGATGGTATAAACAACGAGTGCAATGATGATAATATGTGCTTAACAAGTGAAACTGATACTGAAACGAGTCCCAGCTATGTAGTTCATCACACTTGTAGGGCAGGGAGCCAGAAATCTCGGCTCCATTGAAACGTAGTAAAGGCAAATCGTTGTCCAAGCAGCTGGTATTAAACATAATAACATACATCGAAGATCATCCGCAGCATAGGAATAACGCAACTGTGAATAGGTTTCGAATAATTCCACAGCAGTATGACAGTGTTCTGCATAAGAAAAAGGACAAATATTCACGGTAGAACAAGAAGGACTTTTTACAAAAACTGATCTCCGCGCGTTTCAAGGTTTCTTGATAAAATTTATGGGATGTCCATGATAGTTACCTACTACGTTATGCACATCAAATTGTGTGTGACGTAGATTACAGTGATTTCAAGGGAAGTAGTAGACGGTAGCATAACTTGAAACAGTGCTATAGAATTGGAAGACATAAGATAACGACATTTCAAACGAAGTGTCCACGTGATATGCACTGCAAAATACGGAATCGACCCGAAAATTTGTAGATGATTATTCTATCCTTCAGTAAGGAATTTGTTTGAAGAAGAAATGCATTTAAAAGGAATCCAGGAAATTAGAGGTACTAAGAGAGTTGTGTCAAAGTCGAGTAAAATCAATGCCTCAATACATTAGTATACAATTATACCGATTGTTTAACTTGATGGTAAATCGGCTATAAAGTTATTTATTGTGCTGCGACAAGCTGAAGGTGCTCTGCTCCCTACGACTCTTTCTCGTGTGTGTGATCTTGCAAAGGCAGTAGGATATATTTATGTCACAGAAAGCAAGAATGGAATAGCGGCGTAAGAAAACAACAGCTATGGTAAGAGCAGTGGTTTGGGCCAATCGCTGGTCCATTTAACTTGCTTTTGCTTGATTCCTCGTCTCCAGATAAAAATCATGCTCCTTTAGAGCAAACTATTCCTCCCAAAAAATGTGTGACATTGCATTTCACACCACCTGGAACCACTGTGTAAATTCGACCTCTGGATGTCTGCTTTTTGCACGTCTATAAACCATATTATAGCACTTTCTGGAGCTATGTCTTCAAGGATATCAGTTTCACAATAAGCTCTTCGGCGTGCTGTTCTGCATTAGGCTGGATGAATCACATTCCATCTGTTTTCACCACCCTATTACACCAATATGATTCTGTATGCTTTCTTTAAGAGTGAATATGCAGTTGGACGTCCTTTTCGGCTTGTAACCCCAAAGAAGTTCGCCTTGGATCTTGATGGTTGGCACCTCTTTGACGACTATGACGCACTATTTTTCATTTGGTGTTCATAGTGCTATTTCATGGTTTGCTTTTAACATGTCTTGAATATCGACGATGTCTGTCTGTGAAGTATAATGCATATGTGCCATTAGAAGTATGACCTGTGCACCTCCTGGACACTTATTTTCTGTCACCCTCCTGATGCACATGGTGAGTCATTTGCAGCTAATGTTGTTCCTGTCAGAATTGTTAACACAACGCTTTGAAATTAGCTTTACTAAAGACTGAAGTTGTGATCTTGGACTCAAGAGGGTCCTTGTTAGACTGTCAGTCAGGGGTTGATTATTGAGAAAGAGAGGGTAATGTTGAGTGGATCATGGCTGGTAAGTCAATAGAAAGCTTGCCAGTACTTGAGTTTATAGTTGGTGTACTCAGAGCTTGTCTGTCGTCAGTTCAGGCGTCTTTTTGTATGAAGTATATCGCTGTGGCATCTCTCTAATTCCTAGTGGCGAGTTAGTGTGTTCAAGACATTGGTGAGGAAGAAGGAACAGTAGTACCCATGAGATTCTTTGAATATTTCAAGAGGTCAAGGAGTAGGGAGAATTTAAATGGGACTGATAGCTGGGATGAGTGTGTGTGTATGTGTGTGTGTGTGTGTGTGTGTGTGTGTGTGTGTGTGATAGTGACTTTCGTTGAAATTTGCTGCAGGAAGGAATTTGTATCGGATATACCTTCAGGATATGGAGAGTGACAAGGTATTTTCTGATTTGAGTCTGTACAAGCTTCCAGTAAACGTCCTAGATTTTATGGTACTATTCTAGAATTATTTTACGTGGGTTATTGTGGGGTGGATATGAGATGGAGTGAGAATAAGGGTTGACTTTTGCATGAACTCGTGATCACTTTCAATCAGATGAAGGATATGTGCAGTTATGCGTCTGAGGAGGTAGACAGACGAATCATTCCAGTGATAGGGGAGTTGAGACATGAAAGGAAGTAGATCATTTGTCCTCAGCTACGTTCAACATGGTAACTGCTGTGGATATACAGGTCCACAACGATGATGTAGGTGTAGGAGGGTTAATCAAAGTGAGCAAGGAAATAGTGTACGACAACTCAGAAAGATATGGGTGGTGATTGTTAGGTAGGGTAGATCACATAACTAAAGAGGAGGTACTGAACAGAAGTGGGGAGAAGAGGAGTCTGTGGCACGACTAGAAGAAGGGATCGATTGGCAGGACATGTTCTGAGGCATAAAGGGATCACCAATTTAGTACCGGAAGGAAGCGTGATGGATAAAAATGATAGAGGGAGACTAAGGGATGAATTCAGCAAGCAGATTCAGAGCGGTGTAGGTTGCAGTCGTTACTCGGGCATGAAGAGGCTTGCAAAGGATAGAATAACATGGAGAGATGCATCAAACCAGTCTTCAGACTGAAGACCACAGCAACACCGACATGGGGAATGAGTCCTCCTACCCAATATCCTCTTACTAACTTGGGAGGTGGCGAGGCTTACCTGAACACCTACAAAATGAATTCGTTTTAAACAAGTGCCAGTTGTGTATATTATCGGATATTCTCTCACTTCCTTCCCCTTCACATATCTTATTAATCTGTAGTCCACTGCAAGGTGTTAACGCTATTTAGTGTTCTGTTACTTTCGACTCCTTTATACACTTTAATGATCGGAACTGCCTGCTCCAGCTGGTTTCCTCCCAAGTCCTACTTTTTTGACTTATTAACGCAAATATCTACTATCCTTATAGTGTTATTCACTTATCTGTTCTTTGCCTTTTACCTTCTAATCCTTATTCTTTCACGTTTATTTCTGTATACTCATCAAACTTTAGTGTCAATTACGTCTCCATAGGGGAGTAGTGATTTTTTAGGTGCTGTGTCGTTGATACTACAGGATATATTTTGCGTGTTTCTGAGTACATCTTATCCACCCATGTGACTTTATATTTTCACATATATGCACCTGTCAAAGACTATCATGTCACTTGATCTATTTTATGTTCATGATTTCTATGACTTCCATTTGTTTAGCATTTTTGTTATTAGGTATAGTTAAAAGAATTTAGGTTTATGCTTTAAAGATTGACACGATATTTGAAGAACGCATTGCCATACAAAAAACCTAAATGGAGAGATTACCAAACATGAACTTGAGCCCTTATGCTCCTTATCCGCATGTTCTGTATAGCTGCACAGCGCAGAGATTTTGTTTAATGCTGAGACTCAATCTATTACTCCATAATTGAGTGTCACACTTACTTCTACTTCAGTCCCATTAGATCCACGATTAAAGAGTACTCTTGATAGGAGAGTTGGCAGTAGTGCAGAATTGTGATATAAACTAGATAGCACCACCGTAGCTATGGGCCCTATAATGGCGAATTTCATAGCTGCACAACAGTTGTGCGTCCCCTGAGGTTGCTTAGTATAGACTACAGGCATCGGTTTAAATTTTGTACTCATCACTAGTTTCGAATAAATACTTTTTCTCGTCAAATGTATCCATTTTCTCTTCATCAGGTATCAGATCACTGTAGCTTCGACTTTACTTTTGTTTCTCGTTTGTCATTTCTTTATAATCTGATTTATACTTCTCCCTTCTCTCATAAATATCATTTTCTGAATTGCAAATGTTTAGCGACTTATCTTTCAGTGGATTCATTCTTGGCTTGTTGAAATATACCTCTTTTGCAACACAGTCACATGAGACAATACTAGTGTCCTCCCTGTCTTTAGCAGACTCCTTTATTCAATCCCCATACACGTATTTACGATGTCTATGTTCTCTTCACATGGGTGATTGGTTTCGTTTCCATATGCGTTAAACCATACTATTTTCTTGGGCCGTTTCTGTTTTACTCTCCTTGGTACCTTCAAGAATTTTACTTTGTGCAATCCCTTTGTCGTTAATGTACATGATCGGACTTCATAAGAACCTGATACGTTACCCATCACCCTCCTGTCTCCATTTGTATTTCCATGTGGTGTGACGTGTGTAATTTTTGACTGAGTCAGGTAAATTAATGCATGGTGCGACAGCTGGCAGCTTTCCCTAAACGTAGATAAATGTAATATAATGCGCATACATAGGGGCAGAAATCCATTCCAGTACGATTATGCCGTAGGTGGTAAATCATTGGAAGCGGTAACGACCGTAAAATACTTAGGAGTTACTATCCGGAGCGATCTGAAGTGGAATGATCACATAAAACAAATAGTGGGAAAAGCAGGCGCCAGGTTGAGATTCATAGGAAGAATTCTAAGAAAATGTGACTCATCGACGAAAGAAGTAGCTTACAAAACGCTTGTTCGTCCGATTCTTGAGTATTGCTCATCAGTATGGGACCCTTACCAGGTTGGATTAATAGAAGAGATAGACATGATCCAGCGAAAAGCAGCGCGATTCGTCATGGGGACATTTAGTCAGCGCGAGAGCGTTACGGAGATGCTGAACAAGCTCCAGTGGCGGACACTTCAAGAAAGGCGTTACGCAATACGGAGAGGTTTATTATCGAAATTACGAGAGAGCACATTCCGGGAAGAGATGGGCAACATATTACTACCGCCCACATATATCTCGCGTAACGATCACAACGAAAAGATCCGAGAAATTAGAGCAAATACGGAGACTTACAAGCAGTCGTTCTTCCCACGCACAATTCGTGAATGGAACAGGGAAGGGGGGATCAGATAGTGGTACAATAAGTACCCTCCGCCACACACCGTAAGGTGGCTCGCGGAGTATAGATGTAGATGTAGATGTAGAATTTAATTTCCGGTAATTGTACGTTATTCCATAAGTGCACAATGCTTCGCTTTTCAGGGTGCCTTAGATAGCTATCTAACGATGGCTGGCGAAAATAGCTATCAAATCCATATCTCTATTTCACCGCAATCTTAGATCAAAAGACAGTTCACCTGCAACCTCATTACATTTGATTTTAAATAGATCTCTTATACTAGAAAGAGATTTGCATACACTTTATCCAGTGAATCACTGCTGCTTATGTTAAATGTGACAATTCTCGTTTTTCATTTGTTTTTTAATTAACTGAACGTCATTAACTTCTAAAGCCACCAGTTTTTGGTCATTTCCTATGAAATGCTGATGCAGTGTCTACAAGACAAACTGAAATTTCTAAGTGAACTTCATTCGGTAACGACACCACATTAGATTTAAACAAGCTATTGTAGGCTTGTATGCCTCAAACACACTCTAATCTTACATAATATTTCGGACATGTCGCACTGTCCTACTGGATTTGTCCAAGTCTGTCAGAATGCACAATGGACATGAATGGACACAGGTGAACAGACAAGCTACTTATGTATGTGTCACCTGTCAGAGTCGTATCTAGACTCATCAGGGATCCCACATCACTCCAACTGCACATGCCCCACACCATTACAGAGCCCCCACCAGCTTGAACAGCCCTTGCTGTCATACAGGGTCCATGGGTGTCACCTGTCAGAGTCGTATCTAGACTCATCAGGGATCCCACATCACTCCAACTGCACATGCCCCACACCATTACAGAGCCCCCACCAGCTTGAACAGCCCTTGCTGTCATACAGGGTCCATGGGTGTCACCTGTCAGAGTCGTATCTAGACTCATCAGGGATCCCACATCACTTCAACTGCACATGATTCATTAGGTTGTCTCAGTTGTTCCTTTCACGTTACATACATTTTTTTTAAAATCGAAATTTTCTGCCTACGTTCAATAGAGTATTCCCTCTTTAACCTACATTCACTTTAATCGATATTTACTAGCAAGAAGAACAACGAGTACTCCAGCAGCGACTCCCACGCCGCCTTGGTGCGTGCTAACAGCTACTGCCATGCACCACCGCCACTCCTTCAGTAATGGTTATTCTTCCTATCTTACTGGCCCTGCTAATTCATACCGATAAAACGTATGTCTCAACAGGTGCCCTAATGGGCGCATAAAACCCCTATTCTAAAATTGTTTTGAATGTAAAGGAAAATAAACAGACCTTTGGTGAAGTCACTGGGCATCTCATGATTGACATGACGATCAGCTACTTCGCTCCTCTCCTAAATGGATACTGTTACTGCCGCCTTACCCCAAAATATTCCATGCATTATGGGTATAATTTGAAGGGTGTGTTGGTAAGGGTAAATGTTTGCATTGGAATTTGTACTCTGAAGAGACTAAAGTCATGAGATACCTAGTAATATCGTATCAGGTGTCCATTTGCCTGGAGTAGTGCAGCAGCTAATGCGGCATTGATTCATTGGAAATACCCTGCAGAAATATTGAAACATGCTGCCTCTGTAACCATCCATAATAGCAAAAGTGTTTCCAGTGCACGATTTTGTGCAAAAACTGACCTCACAATTATGTTAAATTAGCGTTCCATGGCACTCATGTCCTTGATTGTCCAGAATGTCCTTTGAACCAGTTGCAAATAATTATTACCTCATGACATGAGTAGTGGGACAATGGGGGTGTGGGGCCATTTTGTTACTGCAGGTTGCTTCCATCAGGGGCAGGTATGCACTCAGAGGCAATCCTATTTGTTCTCCTTTGATTGACACATACTTAACCTATTGTACCATTAAGTGGTTTTCCAAGTCACTGCAGATAACTTATTGTCCCCCCCCCCCTCCCACTCCAACTCCCCTGCCCCTTTCACTGCTACAGGTACACTTTGAAGTCTGAATTACTGGAATAGAAACTGTCACTACTATTTCACATGATGACACAAGTACAATTAGAGCTATGATGTCACAGACACACTGATTGACCTCCCATCGCAAATCCAAGATGGCTGCCGTGATGGCGCAAGTATCGTTACCCAAAATGGTCGTGGTGGGAAATTCAAAAAGTGCCATACCCCCTCACAGATGGCAAATTCAAATTTTGTCAGTTTTTTGCGAGGGTCATGCTCACCTAGATTTAGAATGAGCTTTTGTGAGTGCCATACCCACCTAGACTTTGAAGGAATTAGTTAAAGCCTCCACCACGATCTTCAACTGACCACCACATCCTTGGTGGTCTAATGTGTTCTAACATGCACTAATGTGTACTAACGTGCACAGTGCATAGCGTCATCTAAGATGGCGGCTGTGACATCAGTTGATGATGCAAGTGCCACACCCCACTGGCGGGATGTTGAAATTTCGGTGGGAAGATAGGTCAACTGGGCTACCTCCCCTAACATAACCCCCCTCCCCTCACTCCAGGCCGGCCGCGGTGGCCGTGCGATTCTGGCACTGCAGTCCGGAACTGCGGGACTGCTACGGTCGCAGGTTGGAATCCTGCCTCGGGCATGGATGTGTGTACTGTCCTTAGGTTAGTTAGGTTTAAGTAGTTCTTAGTCTAGAGGACTGATGACCTTAGATGTTAAGTCGATCTGTCACTAACTTTGTAAACAGCACTCCTGTCGGGCAAATATGTACACTGGGAATGCAGTATCACTAACTTAGTTATGACGCTGAAGTCTATATTTTACACCCAATATGCGGCAGGAGGATGGAGTACATCACATAAATCAAAGTTCGTTTACTGGGATGTGTCACGTCTCATCACACATGAGATGGAAGTCCTCTGATGACAGACAGGTTTACTGTTAACGATCGGAAATGTTATGCTGCTGCTTGAATGTGAAGGTACCATGGCTTATGTTCTGACATACGTTTGTGGGACGTAATCAAACTACTATTCATGTATAAAGAAAAAAGATTGTGTATGTCTAGTCATAACAGAATGATGGATTGAACATGGTGAATTGTGATTTCAATGCATCGGGAAGTATATCCGAACATAGGTGGTGATAGATTCATTTCCTAAGCAGCTGCACAATATAGCAATGCAAGTGTTCATCTGGACCTGCTATAGTGTACAAACAGGACAGTCAATACAGCTGTTACAATACGTCCCCTCATCGGCACCCCGTAAGCGTACCCTAGTATTTTCCTTGTTGTCTGTCAGAAGTGATATTGATTCAGTACGCCAACCCGCGTCTGTGACGCCTTTCTTAGCATTACATCCGCGGATGGGGTATTCATTACCACACAGTGCCAGGCGCCTGCCCTTCATAACACTTGTTTGAAGAATCTCGGCAGGGTTCAGCACCTTCCAGAAGTGATGATTCGACGACTTTGTCGGGTAATTTCCTAGGACTGAGGAGAATCGAGACATATAGCCAGTGTGAGTGTGGGCCTTTTTTTGGATGCTGTGCAGATACAAACGATAACTGCACTGTTTGTGCAAAATGTGTATATACTGCATTGTAAAGTTACTGTGGTTTATGGTGTGGCATGACTAGAGAAGATGACTGTGTGTCCTATCGTGTGGGACGTAAATATTAGGGACATCGATAACCACAAGCGATTTTTTACATGGGAAATTACAGCATGTGCACTGTAGATAATGAGATTCGTTCCAGAGGAAACATTAGCTGCACATCTATCGGTGTCAGACTGCAGTTGCAATCGTAATATTTAATTGTAGTTAGACTGTTAAATATTCTTGTGAGTCTTGTATGTATTTGGCGATCTGTAGACAATTTTTACAGGGTTTAACTGTCAGTGCAATGTAGCGATCTGTGCAAAATAATTTTGTCTCTGAAAGTCTCGTCTGCAGGAAACAATGGCAGATGGTGCTCCCAGACCAGCAGTTTGACGGGTAAGTTCACTGGTGGACAGGATCTCCTGTTAGGAATGTGCCCTGGGAAGCATTGCAACATCTCTAGGTGGTGGACCGAACTGCAGCTATGTGTCATCACACCAGCAATGGTGCCTAGGTGATCACGTATTTCGATAGAAATTTCTCAAGTGTAAAGTATGAAAGAGATGACAGCGTCTCATACAGAGCCCAAACTATTGCATCATAGCTTCGCTGGGAGTGCCAGTGCAGCGTCAGGTGTCAGGTGGTGGGATGTGTTTTTTATTATTAGAAATCTTTTATTTAAACTGTAGTCCATCCAAATATATACTCTGCTAGCCACCAAGCGGTGTGTGGTCGAGGGCACTATTCACACCAAAGTTATATTTCCCTCCTTCTGTTCCACTCTCAGTTTGTGTGTGGGAAAAACGTCTGTCTGATCACCTCAGTATGAGCTCCAATTTCCCTTATCTTTGAATGGTGATCATTGTTCGATATGAAAGTTGGTGGTAATAATATATGCTCTGCATCCTCGGCAAAGATAGGATTTTGAATTTAGTGTGCAGCCCTTCCATTTAGTGCGTTGTCTATCTGCAAGTGTGTTCCACTTCAAATTTTCAATGAGATTTGTAACACTCTCGTGATGGTTAAAGGTACCAGTCACGAATCTTGCTGTTCTTCTCTGAACCTTCTCAATCTCTTGAATCAGAACCAACTGGTAAGAGCCCCCATACGTACAAACAATACTCAAAGACCAATAGGATGCCACAAATTACAAACAACTACACCATACATGTGAAGAATATCGATTTATTTAATTTGCATAAATTTTTTATGTCAATGTGGTATTAGCGGTACAGTAGTTAAGGGGAGGCAGTGTATGCGTGGGTGACATGGAGCAGAGCAGCAGGTTAATTGCAGCACACTAAGTTAATTTGAATACTTTTTATGTGAAACGCAGTTCAATAGTTTAAAGGGATGGGGATGACAATGAAAACCATTTAACAGAACAACAGGTTAAGTGCCGACAAAGGGCCAAACATTAGGTTAAACAACCAGAGTACAGTGCTGAACATTACGTTACACAACATGTTTTCCCCATGTCATTGATTATTACAAGACCTAGATGTTTCCAAACAGCAGAGAATGATGAGCCAGAGAAATCCAACCCCCACAAACTGAATTTCTTATAAATAAACAATATACCTTTTCCATATATTCCACAAATTTTCTTAATTGTTTAAACAATATTCCGTACAGAGCAATCAAATACCCTCCAAATGATCGATCAACTGAGTCATTTTCCTACCAATTCCTAGAAAGAGGTGTTGGTTGGGTGAATTAGGTCAGTGCAGGTGCTCTTTTTTCCTGCCATTTTCTTAGGTATGTTGCATTATCCTGTTGCAATTTGAACTTCCCACCATTTTTTTGTGGGAAGAGGAGGGGTGTTAGGTTAGCAGAGGTAGCCCAATTGACCTATCTTCCCGTCGAAATTCCAACTTCCCACCAGGTGGTGTGTGGCACATCCGTCATCAACTAATATCACAGACGCCATCTTAGATGACATCATGCACTGTGTACGTTAGTACATGTTAGTGCACGTTAGTCCCTGTTAGCCTGCTAACATGGGTTGGTAAGGGGATGTGGCAGCTGGTTGAGGTTCGTGGTGGAGACTTTAACTATTTCCTTGCAAGTCCAAGTGAGTGTGGCCCTCACGAAGAAATGACAAAATTTGAGTTTCCCACCTGCAAGGGGCGAATGGCACTTTTTGAATTTCCGCCGCCGCCATCTTCGGTAACGGTACGTGCGCCATCATGGCCCCCATCGTGAATTTGCGATGGGAGTCCCATCAGTATGTCTGTGACGTCACAGGTCTAATGGTACTTGTGTCATCATGTGAAATAGTAGTGACAGGGGCTATTCCAATAACTCACACCTCAAAGTGTACCTGTAGCAATGAGGGGGCGCGGGAGTTAGTGTGGGTGGGGAGGGGGACAATAGGTTAACTGCAGTGACATGGAAAACCACTTAACAGGACAATAGGTTAAGTACCTGTCAATCAAAGGAGAACAATAGGATTGCCTCTGAATGCATACTGCCCACAATGTAGGTAACCTGCACTAACAAAATGCGTCAGCATCCCCTTCCTGAGGGGGGAGGGGAGTGGGAGGGGCTGGAAGGGACAATAGGTTAAGTGCCGCAACATGGTAAAGCATTTAGCAGAATAATACGTTAAGTACCTGTCAAACAAAGGAGAACAATAGGTTTCCCCCTGAGTGCATACCTGCCTCTGATGTAGACAACCTGACTACCCCTCTGTCCCGCTACTGACATGGTGCATGGTGCTCTATAAAATTTCCAACTTTGTTTGGGAACATTACTGCATGAACGACTGCAAATGGTCTCCAAGTAGCCGAACGAGACCGTTTCAATCATTTATCAGTCCAGATGGACCAGAGGACCCTGTTCATTCCATTACGGAGCCACCATCAGCTTGCACACTGCCTTGTTGGAAACTTGGGTTCACGGCTTTATGGTGTGTGGTCTACACTCAGACCCTACCATCAGCTCCTACACAATGAAATCGGGAAACATCTGAAAATGCCACAGTTTTCCTTACTCTAGGGCGCAACCAATACGGTCACTAGCACAGGAGCAGTAGCAGCATCTTCTACTATCATTCCCCATCGACAACAAATTGCATTGCACTTTCCTAACAGATACGTTCGTCTCACGTCCAACACTGATTTCTGTGGTTGTTTCACACAGAATTGCTTGCCTGTTAGCACTGACAACTCTACGCAAACAGTGCTGCACTCGGTGGTTGAGACCATCGGCCACTGTGTTGTCCGTAATGAGAAGTAATGCCGGATATTTGGTATTTTTGGCACACTCTCTTGGAACTGTCAATCTCGGAATATTGAATTCTCTAACGATTTCCAAAATGCCTATGCGTCCAGATCCAACTAGCATTCCGTGTTCAGAGTCTGGTGATACCTGTCATGCGATCGTAATCGCGTAGAAACCCTTCTCACGTGAACTGCCTGATTACAAATCACAGCTCCACCAAAGCACTCCCCTTTTAAACTTCGTGTACGTGATACTGTTGCCGTTTGTGCATGTGCATATCGCTACCCCCAGACTTTTGTCACCTCCATGTATAACACTGTAATTCATCGTAATTCATCACAATAAAGACTTTTATTTGAGCAAAATGTTCTAATGACAGACCGACACACAATTTTAATTTGCCGTGAAGTTTCATACCAGTGCACCCTCCAGTGCCGAAAGTAAATACTTTGCGGATACCTCTACATCACACGTGAGCTGCACATGATCTGGCACGCTGGATTAACTTGTTTTTAACTTTTAACGTCGCAACTTTTTTTGTTACAGACGACCTCTGTTGAATCATGACCTACTGTCCTACCACGAGCGGTTCCTCTCCTTCAGGGACGACTTTACTGCACTGTGCGTCGCTCGACATCGACGGGCGTCACAAATGTTTGGTCTCGCCGACGCACTGTATTCCTTCTATTATTACAACTGGTTCTTCGACCTACAGTTTGTAGGTGACATCGAGAGTTTAGGTAAGAATAATTTTCTCAGTCAGCCGCTTCATTTTTGTGCACTGGTGACTCCCTACTGTATTCCAGTTCGAGGACTGAGCCTCGTAAACAGCTAATGATGTGTGGTTTCACATTTTCCATAATTTCCCATGTGACCTGCGTTAACTACTGGTGTGCTTTTCATTGCTGGTTCCTCGACTGGTTGGCAACTCTCCCCCTAGTTCTATTGCAAGCTGACTACTCCAGTTCGATGTATCTATAGACTCCTGCCCAATAGGATGTAAAAACCTACATATAGCAAATATTACAGTGTATGGAAGACATAAAAAGAATCACTTTAAATGTTACAGAAACGTCACTGGAGCGTCGGTTCCCCACTAGGCATCCGTGAATTTCGCGACGCTAGTGATATTCACAGACGTTGTTAACACTGCTGCTTGACTAGTATGGTTTTAGAGACGTTGCTGAAAACGTCGCGCAATTACATTTACCCATTGCTGCCATCGCCATAGCAATGCCCAATTCCATCAAAACAACCAACTGACTCGTGTTCACTAATGCGCCAAAGGAACTGGCATAGGTATGTGTATTCAAATGCAGAGATATGTAAACAGGCAGAATACGGCGCTGCGGTCGGCAACGCCTATATAAGACTACAAGTGTCTGGAGAAGTTGTTAGATCGGTTACTTGTGCTGCAATGACAGATTATCAAGATTTAAGTGAGTTTTAAAGTGGTGTTACAGTCGGAACAATGGACACAGCATTTCCAAGGTAGGGCTCAAGAGAGGATTTTCCGATACGAGCATTTCAGTGTACCGTGAATATTAGGAATCTTGTAAAACATCAAATCTCCGACATAGCTGCGGCCCAAAAATATCCTGCAAGAACGTACCAACATCGACTGAAGACAATCGTTCAACGTGACGGAAGTGCAACCCTTCCGCAATTTGCTACATATTTCAATGCTGGGCCATCACCAAGTGCCAGCGTGCGTACCATTCAATGAAACCTCATCGATACCGGCTTTCAGAGCTGAGGCCCCAATCATGTACCCTTGATGAATGCACGACACAAAGCTTTATGCCTAGCCTAGGCCTGTCTATACCGACATTTGAGTCTTGATGACTGCAAGTATGTCGCCTGGTCAGACGAGCGGGTGGACGTGTACGAGTATGGTGAGAACCTCATGAATCGGTGGACACTGCATGGTCGCAGCGGTCTGTTGAAGCTGGTGTAGGCTCTGTAATTGTGTGGAGCGTGTGCAGTTGGAGTGATGTGGGACCCCTGATACGTCTAGATTCTTTAACCAAATGAAAAATCAACTCTTCTGGAGTGTCTATCGTTGCCCCATACACCGAAGGCTTCATGTCCCTCAGTGCGAGATCAGCAGCATCCTGAAAACAATATTCATCACACAGCCATCTGAACATGGTCTCTGAACACAGATTACGTCAAAACTTCATGGACAGCTAGCGGGATAACGGTACGTCTGTGGGAGTTCTGTCACATGAGAGAAACTTTTCTTATCATCTTCGCTGAACAGTGTAAAGCTTTGCATACACAGTTCTTTTGAGACCGAACAAAAGACCGGTTTTAAATATGTTTGTTTTCTGTAGCTCAACAGCTACAGATATAAATTTTTTGCTAAGCACTGAACTGCTGTGGACGAGCTAAATCGTCGTGTTCCGCTGCACCACAGTTACTGAGTGTGGAGTCTTGTACCGCAAGGAAGCAAGGGAGCAGACGTTGTTATGGATGGTTGGTATCCTCTTTCTACACTACAAATGCACACGTGGACTAATATGGTTCTTTATTTACATGAACAGACTTTTACTTAATTTCAATAGAGTTCATGTGTTTTGGTACAAGTTCATCAGTAATAGTCCTCTTGCACGCAATATCGGTAACCTTGATATTACAAACTTTAGTGTCATTGCTAGTCCCATTATAGTTAACAATCTGGTCACAATGTACTGTCATAGGCTGTGATGTGCTCTGCAAATGTACTGACAGATGCCAAACAGGAGTTTGAGTTCGTGAGTGAGGCCTAGAGGGCATTGGCGACATCTTGCTTGTGGGTGTGTCTTTGGCCTCTCTCGTGACAGGCGCGCTTGATTCAGCGTGCGGGCGTTCTCAATAAAAATGTGATGATGTGAATGGATGGCCCTCAACTATGTACCCTACGACAGAGTTGCAATATGAAAAGTTTTGGCTGGTTTCGTTGTCTAGGAGCTGGGATACGTAGTTGTCGCATTACAGGCCAAATACAGCTGAGTCTACAGTATACAATATGGATGTACACATGAATCGAATGGTCGAAGCTTCCTATGACTCAACAACTGCGAATTTAGGACGTAAAAAAAACGTTTATAAATGAAGCATTGCAATTAAATAAATCTGCAGATTATCTTAACGACTTTAAATGATGAGTACGACAGTAGAAGTACTTTTGACAGTGTGGTATATATTTCTGGAGAACACTTATTGGTGTCGATGGTCCAATAATTAAATAAAATATAAGTTGAATAACAGGAAAACAATAGATTCCTACTGCACGTAATTAGTTATGAACGACGACATAGCTCGTGAGATATTCACTTCTACAGGCACACTACGTCTTCACTGTAGAAGCCACGGAAATCTCACAAGTGCAAACGTCGGCATTCCGAAGTATTTCTATCTGTGGCGACCAGGCGCAAACCGCTGCCCACTCTCCAAGTCTCTGCCTCGACTGCCGCGTCAAGCACCTCCCCCGTGTCCTCTGCCGTACCCCTCTCCCACTTCCATCGAGTCTCCCCATTCACGAGCGCTGTGATTGGCTAGAGCGCTCCCGCCATGTCTTCAAGCCAAAGTCCGCTCACAAACATCAAACACTCTCGAAATACTGGATTTAAATCTAAATAACTTGAAATTAAATAAATATTCCTACGGCTGGACTATAAACAAGCTCTAACATCCATTATTAAATACATCAACAAATTATATAAACATATATCAAAGGAATAGCGAGCCAAAGTAACCCAGTAGCCTAATGTCTCCGTGCTTTCTAAAACACGGTAAATAATTGACCATTTTCTTCACGAATAGCATATATCGGATTTAAACAAAGACATAGATGAATAAATATATTTATAAGCATGCTGTGGAGTACTTATGGCCTGACGCTATCTATAGTAATCGGCTATTTTCACCTCCAATAACTCGTGTACTACTGACGTTAGATGCCTGTAATTCATACCACTTTAGGTTTAATCTAATAGCTTTCCAAAGACACGTCGATCGACGAAATCGAATGAAGTGTTTAAATTTTGGAAATTCATTGCTGGGTGTTACTTGTACAATTTACCCGCAGATACTAAACTTTAAACTAATAAAGATATTGAAAATCTGATTACAGCATCAGAATCGTCGTGCAAATGATAGTAATTTACATGTTTCTTTTTGAGGTATCATGATTCATCTGGCTAGTATTAACATCTATACAAACTGCGAAATGTCTGCCACGATGGTTTCACAGAGTCCGCCACCTTTGGCACTCTCGGCGTGCAAGCCTCTTTCACTGACGCAGCCTCGCCGTGGAACTGCCAGCCTCGTGGCCGGACTGCAGCCCTCTTGCTTCGGCCAACGTCCGGCACAATGTGGTCGGCCTGCCGAGCGGTCCACGCGACCATGACAACTCCGAACTTGGAATACTTTCAGGGCGCCACAATCCGCCTTTTAGAGGCGTCTACTATTGAACTTTGCATATCATCTTTGCCAACTGCTGTGCTGGCGACAGCTTACACCAGCACACTGAGGGCACGTGTAAGTGCGCTCCCTGGGATTTCCTAAAGCACTGTTGACGTATTTATGTGTCCCACTCTGCCGACCTCTCCCTGCTCCATAGCAGCTACTTCATCTCGATTAACAGAAAAGTTTCGATTATTCATCATACAAACAATGTACGTCTTTGAGTGCTGTCATTTGCGTAAACCTTGTTTCACTATCTCGAACGGTTTATGAAATATTATGTTGATTACGATCACATCACTATGATGCACAGGGACGGAAATGAACGCATTTCACGGAAGTGTCCAACAGATATAAAAATCAATAACTGGAGGACGGAATGAGATAATGATCTGTTCTAAGTTTGAAATCAAATTTCCATATTTTATCTACATTTCCTATAATGCAACGAATGAAGTGAAATTAAACAAACACACGGTTAATGCAATGTGTTATTAGTTATGGAAACTCTTCCATATTTCGTGCAATGTTTTACTTAATTTGACGTAGTGAAATATGACAAGAAGGAAATGAAATTCTGTACCTTATGGAGAAAAGATGTCAGACGGTAGTATGTGCAAAGACGAAACTTCTTCACGCAATACTTTTCCAAAGATCGGATGATAAGTATTTCATGACAGCACAGGTATAATAATTTGGCCAGCAGTATCCACATTACACCCAGCACGTCTGAGGCAGTGAAAGTGTTAATATTGTAAATGCTGCAGTTATTTTAACGTTTCGTATATGATCTAAGTATATATTTCTTATAATTTTCTATTTTTCATTAATGATTAATATTTTTATTTAAAATTGAATAGTTAATTATGGAATATAAATTGTTAATAATTTTCTTATAAATGTTGATTCTGTGAATCCTAATAATACTGAGAAAACTTTGTATGAATGATGTGTAAAAACAGTAGTGTTGGTTGAAAAAATCATTTTAAAAGGTCAGTGTTACTGCATTCTGCGCAAGGAAAGTACTGGATTGTACAGTATGATATGTTCATGATGAAAGAGGTGTTATGGTCGTTCTGACCGTTAGAAACTTAGTACCAGACAAGGGTTGCATGTATAACTAACTGATCACTGGCCTAAGGAGGAAGTGCAGTCAGATGTAGGTATGCCAATTCATACATGACTAGCTGCAAACTTTGCTGTGACATTCTGCTAATGCAGCACCTGCATAGTACCTCTAGGACAGTGATAAACATGAGTAATCATCAATATTAATATTGATATAATATACCTACAAAATATGTATAAGCCAATATTACCACCTAACTAGTGTATATGAAATCATATCAAAAGTGCTATCCTGACAGGGACACAAAATAAGACATAACTATTACTTTCACTTTACCGGAAATGAGATTTCTTGACAGGATCCAACTGTCTATCAAAAGATTCTGGCAGTGTCAATTAAATAAAATGTAAGGACTTACTGGAGACAGACCTGAGTGCCTGCCAAAACGTTGTACCAAGGTTTATCAAATAAAACGTAACCATTGAACTGAATGACTCGGTTTATGAACTATGACAATAAGAGATTTTCGAGTATCATCAGTTATATCCATCAGGCTAGTTGTGGTGGTTCAAATGCAAGTTCACTAGCATTGTAATGGGACACCATTAATGAGATTAATGCTCAATGGATTTAAAAGTGGCAATGGGAAACAATTTACCCACTGACTTCTTGTAGATAAGTGTAATCAAACTGAGTGCCTTTGGTCGCCACTGGCCAATACCAGCTGAAGTAATATTCTTTTCAAACAACGCATAGCAATTAGGATCAGTATTTAAAGTAAAATCTTGATACTGATAGCTGTAGGAGTAGATTTCTAAGGAATTTCACACAAGATTTATTAAACCATAGATGAGTGGGTAACGTTAAACAAAAAAGCATAGATAATTATGTAATTCAGGTTCATCCTCACATGGAATGAATTAATTAACTGTTCATTAGTACTCAGTGCTTCCACCTATTAGTTATGCTAAATTATTCAGAGCACCACACAGCATCATGGATTTTAGGATAGGCATGTGGTAACCTATGATATTGACGGACAGCAGAACAAGACTCACATGTGTGTACAATCTACAAACACAGCTATAAATGAGTTTCCCTTCCGAAAATCAGCGTTATAATAACACTACAATGTTCTTGGCATAGTAGGTGGATTGCATTAGCAGACAGGTGCCAAGCCATGAGAGGTTTCATTAACTGGATAATCAAGGACTTGAACTGAACTGAGTAGTGATTTATTATTTATTATTTACTATTATTTGGTTATTATTTATCTTCACAGATCATGCACTCCCACAATGTGTGTTCTGGTGTGCCTGCACTGTCCCAGGAACAGCTATCATGTATCTATCTTCTAATTTTGTATAGATACTTAGCATAAGGGCCATAACAGTCAGCTAATGAATCAGTCCACTCAACGGGTTAAGAAACCTCGTTTTTACTCCCTCCCACTCGTTTTGCCACAGTTGTAATATGTAATCTTTTATTTATTACTTTTTAGGATTGGCCTCAGTTCCAGGCACCCTTCATACTTTCATTTGATTGCCTTTCTGTAGCCAGTAAAAGACCAGTTTTTTTTTTATTTTCGAACTATAGTGAGCATATTCCTAGAATTACTGACAAAGCATCATATGGGGCAGTTCAATAGACACCCATTAACTTTGGCAGCACTCCTCACTGAACTCTCCTCACTAATGCAGCTGTCTCAACGAGCTCCAACCTATGAGCCCAAAGTCTCACACGATATCCTGTAATTGATGCTAATATAGATTGATGGTAAACTCTGATTGTTGTTGCCTGTTAGCTATGGTTATAACTTTATTCATCACATTTATACCTTTTCTGCCAGTTTTCTCTATTTGTAGTTCAAGGTTACGATGTTCGTCCAGAAGCATACTCAGCTATAGGGATAGATTTATTTAGAATAAGGAGTGATTTATTTATCGCTATCATGGGCGCCTCCAATGGACACTTGAATCGATATGGCCAAACTGTGAAAATAATGCTAATTCCATCTACCATATTTAGGAGGACAACGGTTCCATCCCGTGTCCGCCCATCCTGATTTAGGTTTTCCATGATTTCCCTGAATCGCTTCAGGCAAATGCCGGGATGGTTCCTTTGAAAGGGCACGGCCGACTTCCTTCCTCATCCTTCCCTAATCTGATGACACCGATGACCTTGCGGTTTGGTCTCTTCCCCCAAAATCAACCCAATCCTGTTCGTTCCCCTCAGTCCCTGATCTGACCCCCATATACCATAACTGATTAAAAATTGGCCAAGTTTACAGAGTAGATTCAGGAGGTTGAAACCTATTTCTTTAGCAAGGTATTTGCAGCCTACGTTAACTTTGGTGCACATGTGGGAGGGTATGACACTAACAGCCTACACATGTGGTATCTATTTACCAAATTTGGTTTACTGTGCCACAATTGAACAAATTGTCCTGGCATGGGAAAAGTCATGTGTAACACTATACTGCACCATTTAGTATATAGATATAATATTTATAGCCAATTTTTGTATGTAGATGCAGTATAATGTGAGAATTTTTGCAAAATTTAACCATGAAATGCCTAGAGCATTTTGCTTATTGGAGCCGGCTGCGGTGGTCTAGCGGTTCTAGGCGCTCAGTCCGGAACCGCGGGACTGCTACGGTCACAGGTTCGAATCCTGCCTCGGGCATGGATGTGTGTGATGTCCTTAGGTTAGTTAAGTTTCAGTAGTTCTAAGTTCTAGGGGACTGATGACCACAGCAGTTAAGTCCCATAGTGCTCAGAGCCATTTGAACCATTTTTTGAACCATTTGAACCATTTTTTGCTTATTGGACGTGAAATGAAAGATACATAAAAACACAGAAAGTGTCAGATCCAATTTAGATAAAGTTTTAATTACTCAATCGTACTCAAATGAAATAGAATACGGTCGCCAGACTAATTAGGCATAGAAATGCGAAACATTTCTTTTAAAGAAAAAGTAGCCAGTTTTAGTGGAAAAACTCAGTCTATACTTGTTTCCTACGAAAATGCAGTGAAACCAATCACAAGCAAAAAAGTGGTAAAGTGGATACTAGCAGTTATTGTAAAACATGATTGGCCTCTGAAACACAAAAGACATTGGTACACTCATCAATTTTAAATACTTTGTCAAACCTGAGTAACTTAATCAGCACAACAATTGCAAGCCTACACTAACTGGAGATTGGACACAGGTCTAGTTTCATTTTGTGATATTTTCAACACAGCACGAATTCAATTAAATTTCACTTGCATTAAGATTCACTCTATTCTTTAAAAGCAAAAAAGTAACTGTTTTCATGGATAATGGCATTCATAGTAACCTTACCTTCAGTCAGAATAAAACAGTAAATGGGTGCTCATAAACTGAAATTGGACCTTTTAACACACAATGTGCACAAAACTCAACATAAATTTCAAAAGCCGTTAGAACTTACTACTATCATGTAACTTTGTGCATTTTGTGCAACTTTCAATGGGGAATCCCCTAATCTTTACTGCTACAATAAAACAAACTATCCCACTTTCATGAATAATTTAAAGAATGCCAACTTTTGGAATTCTCTTTCTGAAATATTGATTCACCTTTTATGCATTTTTATAACTGATTTTACAGTGAATATTTTAACTAGGTACTGGTTTTCAAACCATTCATTAAGAACATTAACTTTAAAGTGACCACAAAATGGCTTGTTGTCTGTTATCATCTCAGTTGTCTACATTTGAAACCAGAAGTTAAGCAAGTAATTTAAGAGATCACAAAACTTTAGAGTGAAGAAGTTCAATTACTGGGAGGTTTTCACAAAGCTACACTTACATCCTCTTCAACTTTACCAAAATCTACATTACTTTTAGATAACCTATTTCACTCAATTTTGAACAAATTTAACCAGTTAATCGTCTTTCTTTTTTTTATAATCATTTCTAACAATCTGGACACTCAGAAATCATTGTTCAAGCAGAGAGGATCCTGAGAGATATTTAGGTGAGGAACAGAATCAAGTTATGCACATAAATTTTGGTATGAGTTAACTTGTATTTGCACGTACTAATTGTGCTGATCCATCACTTCATAATTCCTCCTCTCTGTTAATGTGATTGCGCAATATTGGTGGCGAGTATATGATGGCAGAGGGACTTGCCATTCGAATCGAATACTCTGTTATTTCTTCATGGAGGTCATCATGTTATATAATACTTACAGGCCACAGAGCATCATATTAAATCCATTCATCCACCCAAGGCTTTGGCATAACAAATCCAAGCACTAAAAGCGTAACTCGACACCTGCACAGTTAACTTCCCAACCACTAGCTGCCAACTGTACAGTAGCTAGCCTCCAACTGACTCTCATGAAAAGATTTCACTCACACAAATCACATTTTGTACGTGCTAAATAACTTCTGTTTAGAGGGGAACCACTCCATATTTTACCATAACATGAACCAAGAGAGCTAAATTTGGATCAGCAGTTACAAGTATCAAGTTGTAGTGTACTGTTCTCCTCGGGGTTCTGCCGTGAAAAATATAAAATAGGAAATCTGATTGGGTTTGGAATTTTGGTGGTTTCAGTTACAGATAAGGTGGACTTCGTATTATTGATTGAGATCATGCTGTAATTTGACCGTGCATGGCAGACCGGGTTGGCAACACTACAAAAAGCGACTGTACGGAAATAGCATCAGAAACTAATTGAAATTTATCTTATAATCTTGTTAGGTACGCAGTATTAATTACAATGTAGTCTTCATGGCTGTCCTCCTAATTTCTCTTATAGGACGACCCGTCTTTCACTTTTCTCCGTCTGTTGAAAACTTCTTCACGTTGTTGCTGTCATGATCAATTTACATATTTGATGATAACCACCTCGAGTCACTATTGAAACAACCTCGCTTTGTAATGTAATTTTAATTTCCACCCAAAAGCACATTCAACACATCGCCGAAAAATACACGTCTTTAGTATGAAGACAAGAGAGAGAGTCTAATCAATTAGTTGTTAAAAACAAAAACCTACGCAAAAGTAAAAAAAAAAAACGAACAAAATTATTTATAAAAATCGGTCGCTGGCGCAGCGCTCTTCTGCGTGCGCGATCGTAAATTATATCTTTGTATTGGCGGAGGCGCGTTAGTCAAAGTACCATTACAAAGTAAACATTTTTAAGTAAACATTGCATTTACCTGTATTAACAAATCAATACAAAATTAGTTAACCAAAATCATCCATTTCCAAATACAACCAAAGCTATTAGTCAATGAAGAGAAAACATAGTACAACATATCAAGAGCACATACTAAAGTAAATACACTTTATGTAAAGCATAATAATCAGAAGAACAACAATACATAAGATCTTACTATGGTGTTACACATGCCCCATGGTTCAGTGAGCTTTCCCAAACATCTATAACACTCAAGTAGTACTGGCTAAAAAAAAATTATTCCATCCAACTTTCGTTGGGTAAGAGAAAACATGTTACATACATACAGTAAATACACTAAGAACAATCATACATTTCTTCCAAAAGATTGTTCAAAAAGAAGCATATATATCATTTACTTTATGAATAACAGGTTTATCGTAAAACAGGACATCATTACCCATTATCATCTCATACACAGATTGTCCAAATTTTTTCTTTACTACAGAGAAAGTCATTTTAACATTATTATAAACAGACAAAAAAAAAATCCATCGTTAAACAGGACATCCTTAATCATCTTCATCTCATACATATATTATCCATTAACAGACAACCAGTTCATAAAACAACCTACACATTTATAAAACAAGTATAGCATTCTGTAGAAAAGCAAATATACATAAACTAAGACATACATTAACCAAACACAAAAGCATCCTACATTGCACATTTAATTAATAGCAATTCAAAACTTTTGTTCTAGAGAAGCACATAAACACTCTAATATATTTATTTAGAACCTAGCTTTAATTTCCACTGCCCTCATGTTACAACCAGACAGTCCATTTTTGGTTGATTGCACAGACATACCTATAGTTACATCAGATTTAATATTGTTTTTCACTGACTTCTATAGAAATAGTCAGTCCATTTTTGCAACTCATAATTAAAACATACGCAACATTAATCCAGAAAATTCAGCTTATTTTGTTGCCTGCAATAGCACTTGGCAAACCATGTCTGTAAACATTTAGGTACACAGAAACACGTACAAATTTTCTTTAAAAAGGAAATATTTTAACTGTATTCTTGCCCTGGTTGGCAAGTCTTTGTTATTGCCTGCTGCAATTGGCAGTCCTCTGTCATTAACTCTATTGTATTCTCTTTACTATTTTGGTTTGTTGCCCGACAACACATTTTTGGCATTTTATTTTATTTTATACTGCAGAAATTTTATCCTTGCAGTCCCTATTACATCATCTCCAGTAAATATTACACATTTGGTTCAATATATCTTTTTATGTTATACAGAATGTGAAACTTAAACACATATATTAGACACTGGTAACAAAAAACATTTATTTTCAAATGACTACATCATAAACCTGTGAATTTAAATGTCATATGCAGGATTAAGTCAAGAATGAGATTTTTTCTATTCATTTGTCATTGCTTTTTCACACGCTTCTAGGTCATTACACATATCAACTCAGGAAATCATCTTATATTTTATTGCAAGTGAATTCCGTCAACTCCTGTGGTTTAGAAAAAGGAACATCTCAATTCTAACTCATACACATATAGTACTTTTCCCTTGTTTTTGACAAACTTTTTCATCACTATTTTTATACAAAAACTTTTAGACATTAATCATACTAGAGTATCCATTGAAACTCTACTTTTACTTATTCTTTAACACCTTTCTTCCAAGAACTTTAGTCATTCATTTGCATTGCGTGCTTCTACTTCTTATTACAGTACCCACTTTACTTACAACATGTTTAGTCATTTTCTAGTGCACGTGTATTACTTATTTACTTCTTTATCCACAAACAATTACTGTATTTTGCATGGATTTATCACATCCCTTTAGCATACACACATCTATTTATTCTGATAGGGAAGAAGGAAAGATGATAGTAGAAGTTCTGAATGCTAGAAGAGGAAGATTGACAACAGGAAAAGAAAAGGAAATAGTATTGTCAATAACTTGAGTACCTGCTGTTTGCCAGACACCTAGCATCGCATAGAGTGCAGTGCCCTCTGAGGGTTTTGATTTCATTCATTATTTGTTTCTGTGGACATACTATTTTAGGTTAACAATGTTTGTAACTCCCAAAGGTTTTCTTGATCTAGGGTATAGAAGAAAATAAGCAATGGCATGTGGAGCTCCTTGCACTTCAAATGGTCCATTGTAAATGTATTTAAATTTAGAAATTTCATCATTAATTTCACTAGATTTTTCATGTGCTTTCACCAGAACGTAGTCACCAAGTTTAAATTTAGTTGTTTTGAGGCACTTATTATGCCTTTTTGATCTAACAGCCACTTTCATTTCATTCTCTTCCCAACTAGTTCTTTTTGCTCATGCAAGTTAATCCCTAAAACAGGTGGAAATTTCAAGATCTCTTCAATAACTCTTTTGCTTTTATGGTTCAACAGAATTTATTTGGGTGTAAACCCCATTGTCTCATGGTAGAGAGTGCTCATGGCGTTTTCAAAATCTGTCACAAATCTGCCCCAGGCCTTGTGATTATGGTGGCAATAGGTTCTACCTAATCTTCCGAATGCCCACACATACCTTCCGACAGGGTTACTTGCAGGGTGGTAGGTAAAACTATATTTCACTTGTATACCATGTTGTCTCATACCTTCTTTCCATATTTTAGAAATAAACTGAGTTCCATTATCAGATAGGACTGCTCTGGGTTTACCAATGGTGTTAAAATATTCATTCATTTTACTAAAGATTGCTTTTGCAGTAGCTTTTCTGATAGGGTAAAACTTAATAAATTTAGAGAAAACTCCTAAAAATACCACAATATAAGACCTACTTCCTTATGTTTTAGGGAGAGGACCATACAAATCTACTGATAACAATTCCAAGATGTCTTTTGGCACTGTGTTTTGCATATACCCTGGTTGGTCTGGTTAGCAACTTGTGCCCTATGACACACATCACAAGATTTAATTCTGTCAGCAATTTGCTCGGTGGCACCCACATTAATCACAATTACATCAGTTAATTTCTCAATACACTTTTTAGACCACAGTGCCCTAAGGCAAAATGGAAATAATCAATAACTTCATTTTCAAACTGCATAGGCCAATAAACTTTCCATTCCTGAGTACTTGCATCTTCCTCCTATACAATATTCCATTAAATATCTTATAAAATTTACTGATTTGTGGGAAGTTGGGGTTAATGAAATTTGTTTTAACAGATTTCCAGACCGCATACTCTTACAAATCTGTTCAGTTCTTTTTCTACCTGGAACGTCTTTGATACATCTCATGTGAAACTTACCACCTTTATTACATTCTTTCAGTAGGTTATTCATATCCTCTGGCAATGGAGATGAAGCATCGGCCACATGACATTCACTGCCTTTGATATACAAAATTTCATAATCAAACTGTTGTAAGTACAGAGCTCATTAACTTAACCTGCCAGTAAACAATCGACAGTCTTTCAAAAAAGTTAAGGCTCTATGGTCAGTATGAATAATAGTTTTGTGCCCCATAAGTAATTTCTAAATTTCTTTAAGCCCCAAATTATGGTTAAAGCTTCTTTCTTTGAAATAGTGTTATTTTTCTCATATTTAGTTAGATCTCTACTAGCAAAAGCTATAGTTCTATGTTTTGCTTCCGCAGATTCTGTGCTTTCTTGAAAGATTTCAATACTAATCCCCTATGTGCTACTGTCTGTCATCATGTGGAATGGTTCACTTAAAATAGGATGATGTAAAATAGTTTCTCTTATTAACTCAGTTTTCAAGTCTCTGAAGTCTTTTTGACATTCTGACGTCCAAATATATGCACTGTTTTTCTTTAGCAAACTGTTCAAATATGGGCTATTAAAAGCTTACCCCTTCGCAAATTTGCGATAAAAACCACAAAGACCAAGAAATGCTTTCAGTTGTTTTCTGTTCTTAGGTGGAGAACACTTTTCAATTGCATTTAGCTTCTCTGGGTCCTTGCCAATCCCATCTGTAGTTACGATGTGTCCTAAAAACTTAATCTCCTGTTTTACAAATTCACATTTCTTCAATTTCAAAGTCATTCCTCCTGCTTGAAGAGCAATGAGAGTTTTGTTCAATAGTTCACAATGTTCTTCCCAACTTTCAGTAGCAGTCAACAAATCATCTATACAAACAGTTAATCTGGCACAAAGTTCTTTTTCTAACACAGTATCTAATGCTCTTATAAAAACTGAAACAGAAGTATTTAAACCAAAAGGTACAACTTTATACTGATAGCATTTCCCTGCAAACACGAATGCTGTATGTTTCTGGGAATCTTTGTGTAATGATTATTTGCCAATATCCCACAGTAAGGTCAAGACTAGTTAAGTACATTACATTATGGAATTTTTGCAACAGATCACCCACATTTTCTGGCCTGTCTACCTCTCTCCTGACAATCTTGTTCAGTGTTCATGCATGAATAACAACTTGCATGCCACTGTATTCCTTATTTACTATAATAAGTGGACTATTATATTTACTGTTGCTTCTTTCAATCACTCCCCATTCTAACATTCTGTGAATTTCGGCCTGTACCACTTCTTTCTTAGCTATTGGCACTGGATAGGGTCTTACACAGAATGGTTCATGTTCAGCTGCATCGATATGGTATTCAAAGTTCGTGACAACACCTGGATTATCAGAGAATACTTCCCTGTTGTTATTTAAAACAGCAAATAGTTCATCTTTCTGTTTACACAAGAGTTCTTGGATAGCATCAACAATTTCCTTAAAATTGTCAATTTTTTATTCATTCAGTATTAAATTTTTCACATGGTAGATTTCATATAAGTGGGACAAACCATCATTTTCAGATTCTATCTCTAGCATTATGGATTCTACATTAGCGCCATGTACAGTGTCATCTTCTGTAAATTTAATTTCTAATGTATTAGGCTCCCTATTAATTTTAACAATTCCATTACGACAATAGAAAAACACTTTTTCTTTGTCCAGTCAATCAATACCCGAAATCATCTCAGCACTTAATTCAGGTACCATAAAATGTCATGTTCAAATTTCTGTCCTTGCATTTTAAATTCAATCAGTACATTTTTCCAAATGGGTTTACTGGACTTGCCAGTAGCTCCTACAATCTTCACTCCACTCACAGACATTATTACTATCCCTGGCTTACTTGAAATATGTTCAAAAAATGATTCTGATACAGCACTAATTTGTGATCCTATACCCAAAAATACTTGCAACTCAATATTATAAACATTACTGGGGATAATGGTTTTGTTTAACAGTTCTAGAGTCTTTCACCTCCTGTTCTTCCCACAATAAATTATATTCAACCATTATGTCCTTCCAGGAAATGTTACCTGCTTATTTCTGTTGTATACTGGGTGGCTTTTTAGGTTTCTTGATCTCTATATCTCTAGCGATCTTTAGCAGTTCTCGTCCCTCTATGATTTTCATCAGGTAGTTCTTCTGGTTCCTGCAATTCAAATTCTTTCATGAGATTAATTAAAGCATGCCCCAGCACAGTATCACCAGTGGCTCTTTCGGTTTTGCTTCACATTCTGGATTTTGTTTGGAAAGATTGTCACTCATTCTTTTGTATCGTCTTTCGGTAAATGTGTACTCACTTTCCTCTACCTCCGAGAATTCATTCTCATCTAAATCTATTCATTTCTAGTTTCTTGTCCATTTTAGTTAATATTATATTCATATATATTTCACTTTCAATCTTAGATAACTTTCTACTATTTACTCTTTCAAATTGGCTGCAAGTTCGTGCAGCTGGACGTTTTATGCTCACTTTACTTTTGTAAAACACGTAATACTGCAAAGCTGTAAAATCAACAACGTCCTGTCACGGGGGGCCACATATAACATTAACTGCCTACTCGTGTGCTATCTACTTACTAAATTTGGTTTACTACACCCTATCCATTTGCACACTGAGACTGTCACAGACCTTATGAAAGAGCCCTTCCAATCATTCTTCCTACTTGGAGACTTTAATGTCCTAAATATCTTGTGCAGATCAATCTCTACTTGTCCTCACCGTCGCGTTTCGGAGAGCTTTCTGATGTCTCACGAGCTGCATATCCTCAACACAGGCACTCCCACTCCTTTCTGTGCTGCCACTGGGTCACTGTGAGCCAGCGACCTCTCTTTCTGCTCTCCAGGCTTCGCAGACCAGGTTCAGTGGGCAGTCACTGATGATCTTCACTCAGTGACCACGTCACAGTCTGTATTCATCTACTGGATGGAGCATTACCTGCACAGAAGCCACCAAAATTGTTGGTCAGTAGGGCTAACTGGATGCTTTTCGTCCATCTGGCTGTGTCTGAAGACTGCAACAGTGTCAACGAATGGGTGGACCACATCACACAATAGATCCATCACACCACTGACTTATTAATCCCAAGGTCCTGTTGCTTGTTGGACTGGTGTGTGTCGCTCAGCAATCCAGGACAGGCGTACAGTTAGCTCTTCAACTATTTAAGTACAGCCCAGCAACACACAATCTCACAGCCTTTCAGGTCACGAGAGCCAATACTTGACACATCATTAAGGAGAGCAAGAAAACGGCGTACCAAGCGTTTCTGGACTTTGTCAACCATTCCACTTCTTCTACAAAAGTACTGGAACCCATTATGAGGGTTTCTGGCAAACACAGTCGTCTACCAATAACACCAGTGCTGAAACACAAGTGTCTCCAAACTACACCCAGAAACATCACTCAAACTCTGGCAGATCATTTTGCAGCGACTACTGCTGATGCCAGCCTTCACAAGCTGTGAAGGGAAGACCCTCGAGCGAATAGTTAACCGTCGTTTGGTCTGGCTGTTAGAAACCAGGCAACTGCTTAACCACTCTCAGTGTGGATTCTGGAGGTTTCGATCCACTGTTGTCAACCTGACTCTACTAGAGGTGGCTATTCAGCAGGCCTTACTATGTAGACAGCACTGTCTTGGCATATTCTCTGATATCGGTAAGGTGTACAACACTATGTTTGTGGGCTTCAGTTTTAACTCCAAATTTTCGTGGTTGCCACACGTGTGAGACCTGAAAGCCAGAAACCAGAAGGCACAGTATTCTCGTGCAACTCCACGAATGGGGCTTTCATGGTCATCTCACCATCTTCATATGGTCCCTCATGTCTAAGCGCTTTTTTAGGTCTTGATATCGTAACACGCTGTTGGAATGTTTTGTGCAAGGGAATGATGCTCCTAGAGCAATGTTTTGAGTTTTAACCTCTTTTTTTTGCGATAAATAGTATCACATATACAGAAAGGAGCCTTGTACAGTGCTTCTTAACTGTGGACAATTTTGCTGTTTCATGTTCCTCCTCCAGAAGTGCTACGGCGACCCACCAGTTGCACTTAGAGTGTGGAAGTTAGGGAGGTAGGCTGCAAAGACAGGTTTTCAGTTTTCTGCAGATAAGAATTTTAATTATTCTCATTGTAATTTTAATTTACCTGACTTGCATGTGAGGGATACAAGTCGACATTTTTAAGACTCAATCAAGTTTCTGGGCCTCAGTTTGAACTCCAAATTTTCGTGGTTGCCACACCTGTGAGACCTGAAAGCCAGAACCCAGAAGGCACTGAATACTGTAAAGTGCCTTGACCTAAGGTCTAGGGGATGAGACAGGGTGTGTTTGCTCCAGTTTTATAGGGCTCTTGTGTGTTCGTGGCTAGACTATGGATGCACAGTGCACAGGTCAACGAGGCCTTTTTACCTCAAGATTATTGACGCATAAGGATATTAGGATGCGCTTACAGAACCAGCCCCATACCCAGTCTCTGTGCTAAGGTTGGGAAACCGCCATTCACCATCTAGTGACACCTCCTCATGGTGAATCAGGCATGAAAGTTTCTTTTAGCTCCAACTTCACCTGCACACCATACCATTGCTCCTCCACCTCTGGAATGCCTTTTCTCCATGAGCAACATGGACATATGGACACTAGGTAGGGCATGTGCTGTAGTCACTTGGTGTGGAACAAGTGCAACCCCAAATGCAGTGTTTTAACAGTCTGCTACCCTGACTACTGTAGAGGTCCAGAGTAACTTTAGATTTAGTGTAGTATAGCAGATGTAGCACTCCAAAGGACTTTTTTAATGGTCACCAAACCTTTATAACTGTCTTTATGGATGGGTCGAAACAGGGGGACACTGTTGGTTGCACTATTGTTTTCTCTGTTTGTATACTCAATGTCTGACTGCCTTGCAAGTTTTTTGTCTTTGATGCAGATTGACATGCGACCTTGCAGGCACTGTAGCAGACGAGATGTGCTTAAAGTGCTAAATTCCTTGTCTTGTCTGATTCGCTGAGTGTTCTTCACTCTCTACAACGTTTGTACCCAGTAGCTAAAGTAGTGCACAATATCCAGGACGTCCTCCTCCAACTACAACGGCAGGGGAAGGAGAAGTCAGTCTGCTGAGTGCCAGGGCATGTGGATATTGCTGGAAACGAAAGGGCAGATCTAGCAAGCAGGGAGGCGTGCCGCGCTGCTGAGTTGGCGCGGTGTGCCATCCACCTGCCTGCTGTCTCCTTGCTTTTGGGTCGGTGGGAGGATGAGCGGCTCCCCAGTCGTCTTCACACAGGCCACAGCCCTATGACACATGGCTTCTTGCTCCGGTGAGGACTCTGTCCATTGTGTAGTACTTGTGGCATACAGATCATAGTGCGCCAGATTTTATCAGACTATGTTTTATTCTCCGACCAGTGGGCAGCGACTGATTTGCTGATAGATCTGCCCTCCGTTTTAATTAACGTTCAAACGAATGTGATGAGAGTCTTATGGTTTTGTAATTTGTCCACTATGTTTCCGAAAATTTTAGGGAGATGATTTTAACGTATTAATTGTGTGCCCAGCTAACCCATCTTTTTCGTATGTGGTCAGCCAATCAGATTTCTTAGAGTCTCTTTTTTTAGCTCACCTGTCCTTTTATTTTCGTTTTAATCCCAGATATAGCACCTTTCACCCTTTATCCGTTGTCTTAACTGGTGCGAGACAGAGTGCTTGTGTGGTCAACGTGAGTGAGGTGGGAGAGAGAGGATGAGCGTCACTTTAAAGGTTTCCTCCTCACTGTGTGATACCATTTTCTTAGTTTTATCCACATTTGTTTCTTTTAATGTGAGTAAGGGTGCTGATAATCTCGCTGTTGACCGACTGTAAGCTCCAGACACACACACACACACACACACACACACACACACACACACACACACACACAAACACACACACACGCACACCTGCAGCAGTTACTGAGATTAGCGTTCACATGTAGACAGGTAAACGTGCCATGGTAATCGCATGGTTTTCACTCAGGCAAGGACTTTAATTTATCAAAGCTCAGGAAGTTTGCACTAAAAATTTACAGATGATATACAAAAACCTATTTCGTGAACCTGTCTCTCTGTTAGTGGAAATTGCGCCAAAATCTCTACAGTAGAGCCTGAGATTAGGCTTCGCTTCAGACTCCAAAATACGGCTAGAGACTATAAAAAATAATACTTGTTGTTAACACTCTTGGGCGAGACACGGCAGGTCGCAACTAGTCGCTCCAAGCAGCAGTCAGATACTTTATTCATTAACTTTGGCCTAAATCCTTTCATTATCAAATATTTTTTAATGTGGTCATATGTTGGTGACCACATTGCTTGAATGTGAGCAACTCTTGCGAAAGGATTTCATTCCAGACTGCTCGGCCGGTTGAGGAAACACGCTTTCATTTGTATTTTTTACGTCCAGCACGCTACCAGCCTTCGATACATAACCAGCTTATTGCGCTCAAACAAGCAGAGCTGCTTTACGATTTGCACCATGGCAAATACTCTCATAATGTTTTTCGTTGTTTGCCCTCTCTGTGGACCTTCGTGCATCCATACACGCGCCACTAAACGCTCCTTTACAGTGTAACTGTTTCAACACGAATTCACTACTGAAATGGTGCTGTAGTGAAACAAAAGAGTATAGTAATTACACCAACGCTTTTCGTCAGCTTCAAAGGAGGGATACCAAGCAAACGAATGTATGTCCTCAATGATTGCACAAAGTCACCCACCAAGTTAACCGAGAGCACAAATGCGCTGCTTCCTGGACTAGGGTAGGCGCGCCGGCTCCAGATCGAATCCGCCTGGTGGATTACCGACGAGCGCCGGTGTGCCAGCAAGCGTGGATGTGGTTTTTAGGCGGTTTTCCACATCCCACTAGGTGAATACCGGGCAGTCCCCACGTCCCGCCTCCATTACACGACTCCCAGACATCTGAACACGTTCACACTATTCCATGGCTTTCACTAGACGCAGACAGCTGGGGTACACTAATTCCATCTTGGGGGGGGGGGGGAGGTTATGGGGGGGGGGGGGGATAGGAAGGGGATCTGGATGCCCTCTGCACTAACAATGGCAAATCCATAGTAACAACGCCGACCCTGCGTTGACGTGGGAGAAAGGCACAAGGAAATGATGAACAGTTACTGTAGATAGTCAGGAGGGTTTTGAGGACTTCCTGCATACTCTGTAGATGAAAACGAATTACGTGCTCTTCTCTCGATTCAACTCTGGTATATATCTTTCCAAATACAAAAAGTTTTGTTGACATTATTTATCATCGATGATGAAATACACCTGGTCTTATCATCCAGAGGAGCCTCTGGGATCAGATGCGTACATCTGCTTCTGCATACATTTGGTGTGTGAGCACCACTCAACTCGCAGTGATTCTTTTCCAGATGAGGAGTGGCAGAGGGAGGACAGAAGCAACGCCATGCTCTCCGTGGACACTGACTGCGTGCAGCTGTTGGCGAACGCCCTCGACCACCCCACGTGTCCGCTGGAAGACCTGCCACCGGAAACCAAAGACCTGCGCGAGCGGTGCCGCGTGCAGCTGTGGGACGACATGGTGCAGAGGTCGCCCCACGTACCAGTCACCAGCTACCTGGCCTACACGCAGAGGATAAACGTCAACCTCTGCCTGCTGGCCTGGATGACAGCCAACTCGTTCGGCGTTTGTCAGGACGTCCCGTTTAGTATGCTACAATCCGTACATGATGCTCGCTGCTATTTCGACAGCCCTGGCGATCAGTCCTGCCTGCAGTCGAACGCTACAGACACCATCTGCTCTGTTTCCAGAGCAGTCCTGTTGCTGATGTGTGGCGATTTTTCTTTCCATAAGTCTTTCGATTTATGCGGCGTCAGTTTCTACACAAACGGATCGCACTTCACGACGTACAATTTAACGTGGGAAAGAGAGTTCTACAAAGGGTATGTGAGGCCAACAGAAAGGGCTCTTAAGTACAAAGACAGCTTGAACAGTGCCACCTTGAAATACAAAGATTTCAAAATCGACAGCTTAAAACCTTTAGAAATGTCATTTATAGCCTTAAATATTATTTTCCGCTTTTTGACCACTGTTGTATACATGTACCTGCCCCAGTTACGTAATGTCCCGGGAAAGATATTCTTGTCCATTCAGATCACGGGTATAACGCAGATCTTGTGTTCTGAGGTCATTTATCGTATGACAGGTGTCCCCGACCTATCTACGATGGTCCACATTGATAGTGCCCTCACTCTTCTAAGATGTATCTGGCTAAACTTATTCTGCTACCAAATGTACGCGTCTGTCCGTCATCTTAGGCTCCCTGACGACCTGCCACCTGCTGAAGCCAGAAGGGTATTCCGTGGTCAAGCGCTGTACGCACTGATACCGTGGAGTGTGGTATGCATAGCAACTATTGCTTTCGAAAAGATGAGCAAATATTACCTGATGCACAGTCGGATAATATTCCTTGCGGGGATTTCTCTATCGATAACTTTCAATTTGGTTTGTCTTGGGTCGGTGGGATACATGTACTTACATGCTCGGAACTCCATGCGGCAACTCAAAATTTTTAGTAACGATAAATTTGCCTCTAAGAAACAATATGTTTTTATGTCAGTTAAGGGTGTTATTTTGAGCGGGATAGGTATAATTATTAGAATTGGGTTCCACCAGGCACAAGGCATAGCGCAGTTTGTGTACTACGTACACATAGCCACGATGCTGCAGGGACCACTGCAGTTCGTTTTCTTCATTTGTAATGGAACGACGCTGCCTCTGCTCAGGAACAGAGTGCTGTCGTGGTGGAATCCGGATATCATACGCCCAGGACAGGAGCTCTGTTCAACAGCTGAGAGAAATCTGGAAAGGAGGAGAAATGAACGGTCTCTCCTTGCGCAATCCTCGTTGTAAGTTACATGGATATTGTTTCCAAAGGGCTGTCTCGACTGTAGGCAGGAGTAAAGCCAGTGACCAGTCATAATGATTGAATCCAGCTGACAACACAAAATTAACTCCTACTGCTAACGCAAAACCAGTGTATTTTTCTCACTTGTTCTAAATTATTCTACATGTCTGTGTTTGTCTAGTTAATTTAATGAATTGACATTAAGTAACTACTATTAAAATGTAATTTGCTACAAGATAATAAGAATTTCTTGCTCTATTTCTTCCAACCCACCCTGTGATAACATGTTAACTTGGTCTCCGAAATTTTCACAAAAATATTTTGTTATCCATAGCATATGATAAAAACGAAAATACTGCAAGAATTTCTTGCATATGAAAAAAATATTTCAACCACTGGGCAGTGAAGGGAACAGAATATACTCTTGCAATGTCTTTGCAGGAATGTTTGCCTTTCCCATTTATTCCTACAAAGCTTCAAAAAGATGTCTACGTTACCCTTCTTATCTTGCAAATAACTGCAGAACTGTGCTTCGTCTTTTGTCTCACACTAGATCGCTCAACCCAAAATTCTGTCTCCGACTAGTACTAGGAATTTTTAATGACAATTTACATGACTTTCACCTCTGGCAACGCATTGTGTATCTGAAAATTATTCCCTTGTACCATATTTAACTTCAGCTTGATACAGAATTTTTTTGCGAATTTATTTACTTATCTACATTGTTCCATGACAGTATTTATTTTTTGGAAATATGCAAGTCTTAAATAAGAATTGTATGTGTGTATTACGTGTATGTTCAGTACTGTGCCAAGAAAAATTAGTATCAGTGTCAAACCAGAGGAGCAGGAAGATGGAGATAACTCAACTGTGTGGAAGAACATGTAATGGTGTTCGTAGCGCTGATTAGTGTTCTGATTGGTCAGAGGGGTACAAAATGTTATAGTATGAGACAGTAACAAACAAGTGTCGTTGTGACATGTTGTTTGAAGTGAATGCATAGTGTTAAAGGACAATTGCACAGGACACAGGAATAAGAGCAGTTGTTGTACAGGATGTTGACATACTGATTGAGAAATACAGTAAGGTATTAAAGAAAACGTTAAAAATTAATGTATATACTGTGTAGCACTTGTAAAGAAGAAACAATGTTGCTTAAAAGTGTATTTTTACAATTAATATAGTGGAAGGGAAAAAAATTTGTCAGAAGTTAATGTGAAAGAACATATGTCTGGCAAGAGTTAAACTGTAAGGACGTAGTACCTCGAATTTAGTGTGATTTGTAATCAACAGATGATGGCCAATTTGTTCGAATAAAAACAGAGTGAGCGAACAGTGCAAATGGAACCGATCCCTGTGTGAATTTAATATACTCTCCTACTGAGCATCACTGCCATAGACGGTGTTACATAGAGTCATTTTTGCAGAGACTGTCAAGTTACAGCGAACCTTAACGGTGAATTTCATGGAGGAAGGATTGGTATTTTGGAACTAGAGATTGCAGCATCCCTCGCCATCTTCGTATGACACGAGGTAGGTGTGACGTGCAGCTCAGCCTACCTACATACCTATTTGATCACATACACACTCACTCACTCTCAAACAAACACACACACACACAGGTGCGCGCGCGCGAGCACGCTGCAGAACCGAAACAAAGTGATGAACTCCTTCCGTCGTTTCTTCGGAACTCCCGCCGCGTCGCGAAAACACAATCGCAGTTTGCCCCGCGTCAGCCAGCCGGAGTGGCCGAGCGGTTCTAGGCGCTCCAGTCTCGAACCGCGAGACCGCTACGATCGCAGATTCGTATCCTGCCTCGGGCATGGATGTGTCTAATGTCCTTAGGTTAGTTAGGTTTAAGTAGTTCTAAGTTCTAGGTGAGTGATGACCTCAGATGTTAAGTCCCATAGTGCTCAGAGCCAATTTTTTTAATTTTTTTTTTTTTTTTGCTTCGCATTAAACACATCACGTGACGCTCTACTCCGCGTGTTTAGTTGCAAACAGTTTACTGGCAGACCCGGATAAATTTTGCTACACTAGTAAAACCGCTCTAAATGTGACGTCGTCATCTTCGCTTTGATCAGCGAGGCATAGTTAAGCTTCACCAATCTAAGTCCAGCACCGGCAATTACCAGCACTGTTAGTACACTGAGGAGCCAAAGAAACCTGTATACCTGCCTAATATCGTGTAGCGCCCCCGCGAGTACGCAGAAGTGCCGCAACGCGACGTGGCGTGGACTCGACTAATGTCTGAAGCAGTGCTGGAGGGAACTGAGACCATGAATCATGCAGGGCTGTCCATACATCCGTGAGAGTACGAGGGGTGGAGATCTCTTCTGAACAGCACATTACATCCCACATCTGCTCAATAATGTTCATATCTGGGGAGTTTGGTGGCCAGCGAAAGCGTTTAAACTCAGAAAAGTGTTTCTGGAGCCACTCTGTAGCAATTCTGGACGTGTGGGGTGTCACATTGTCCTGCTTGATTTACCAAAGTCCGTCGTAATGCACGATGGACATGAATGGATGCAGGTGATCGGCCAGGATAGTAGCATACGCGTCAGCTGTCAGAGTCGTATCTAGATGTATCAGGGGTCCCGTATCACTCCAGCTGCACTCCATTACGGAGCCTCCACCAGCTTGAACAGTCCCCTGCTGACATGCAGGGTCCATGGATTCATGAGGTTGTCTCCGTACTGATTCACGTTCAACCGCTCGATACAATATGAAACGAGACTCGTCGTACCAGACAAAATGTTTCCAGCCATCAGCAGCCCAATGTCGGTGCTGACGCCCAGGCGAGGCGTAAAGCTCTGTGTTGTGCAGTCATCAGGGGTACAGGGGTGGGAGTTCGGCTCAGAGAGCCCATATCGATTATGTTACGTTGAATGGTTCACACACTGAAACTTGTTGATGGCCCAGCACTGAAATCTGCAGCAATCTGCGGAACGATTGCACTTCTGTCACGTTGAACGATTCTCTTCAGTCGTCGTTGGTCCCGATCTTGCAGGATATTTTTCCGGCCGCTGTGATGTCGGCGATTTGATGTTTTAGCGGATTCCTGATATTCACAGTACACTCGTGAAATCGTCGTACGAGAAAGTCCGCAGTTCATCGCTACCTCGGAAATGCAGTATTTTTCTTTTTTTCTTGGCGTTTCAGTGTAGTAACATTACTACTACCGCGTAATGTTCCAAGATTGGACCGCAGGACTGGGGAGATAACCATCTAAGTTGAATAAATTAACTTGAATTGGCTGCACGCAATATAAAATTCAAAGCCAGCAGGAAAACGGTGACTTAGAAAACATCACTCTCAGATCTGCACGGGAAAACTTCAGTTTATATATGTGAATTCACCCTAGCCACGCCCGTCACTTTCTACCTAACCGCTGGTTCCAGCTACCTAACATGTCCGAGTTTCCTCTCAGCTCACCGACAATAACGCTCCTGTCTACAGGAAACCATCCACGCTTCCAGAACACCTACAGCCAATAACGGAAGAATTCCTCCATCAGCAATTGTCTGAGGGTACAGTTGAAGAGGCGTAGATGTTTTGACTGTTCCCAAAAATGTTGTCGAATGGTAGAAGAATATACAGATTATGCTGTGACTACAGATACCTCAACACAAGGACTATCACTGGTGCATATCCAACATTGAATGCAAAAGAAATTTTGGACAACTTGGGTCAGTGTAAATACATTTTTGCGATGGACTTAAGAGCGGTCCAGAACATTCACACAGGGAACAACAGGGCCGCGCGGGGTAGCCGCACGGTCTAGCGCTCCTTGCCACAATTCGCGCGGCTCCCCCCGTCAGAGGTTCGAGTCCTCCCCCCGGACATGGGTGTGTTTGTTGTCCTTAACGTAAGTTAGTTTAAGTTAGATCAAGTAGTGTGTAAGCCTAGGGACCGATGACCCCAGCAGTTTGGTCCCATAGGAACTTACTACAAATTTCCAAATTTCCGAAATCACAGGGAAGTATGTCAGAGGCAATAGACACCCAGCACACGGGAACACACTTTCTAATACTTCGTCGTAACTCCGTTAATCGTGGAGGATCACTCCCTCCAGAACACCGATGTAGTAATCATGTCAAACACAAACTGCGCCTCAGTGGGACCCACGACATAGCACATCCATCCCAAGAGAACTGACAGCCGACTTGCCGACTTCGCGAGCTCTAAACTTCCCCACGATAACATCCAGCACACAGACCATTCAGCCTGTCGGCATAAGGAGCCGACTGGAAGGCACATCACTGGCCACTCCTGCTGCTGCTTGCTGACGCTCCTGTAAGGTGATTCCTTCTGGCAGGACGTTCAGAACCTTACCTGCAGCGGCGGTCGTGTGGGAATTACCCTCCCAGTAAGCCCATCAAGTAGGCTACCACTGACCCATCTAAGACGATTGGCGAAGATCCCCTCCAACATGCAGCAGCAAATTGGTTGAAACGACGAGAAAGGCGAATAAGCTGGCACACATGGATAGCCACAAATGATTGTGTGCACCTAGAGTCTAGAAACATTAATATTTTGAACCAGTACACATACGCAACTCAAAAAAAAAAGGTTTACATCACCTCGGTTCCGAGAGTTCCGGAACCTGTATAGAAAATTGGAATACAGATCAACATAAACATCATTTCTGCCCTTTTTATTGCTCATGAAAATCACATATTGCATGTTGTACCACCATACAGCGAGACCTTCAGAGGTGGTTGTCCAGATTGCTATACACACCGGTACCTCTAATACCCTGAAGCACGTCCTCTTTCATTGATGCGTGCCCGTATTCGTCGTGGCATACTATCCACAAGTTCTTCAAGGCACTGTAGGTTCAAACTGTCCCACTCTTCAACGGCGATTAGACGTAGGTCCCTCAGAGTGGTTGGTGGGTCATGTCATCCATAAACAACCCTTTTCAATCTGTTCCAGGCATGTGAAACATTAACTTTTCTCGGCGAATTGAATGTTGAAACAACTTACGGGTTTGCTGCTGGGTGACGTCGTCGACCACCGCCGATATTTCGACAGGAGCACACCCAGCCGTTGTCAAGGCACAACTGCAAGGAGGAAGCAATGTGCAAGGGAATTTAATACCTCGGTAACCGCAGAGTCAACACAGAACCAAGGATAACCAACATCAGAAATATCGATAGTGACTATTAATCAACAGGTGAGGTAGCACTAATTCTGTCACTCTGTTTTTTTGATGAGAGACAGAGCCGGATTCCAAGCAGCATTTAAACAAAATCCACCATCTCTGTTTATAAGGTCGTTGATAGTCTGATTTCAACAGCTTCCTTAATAACCTTGGTTCACAGTGCAGTCGTTATCTCACACCCTGAAAGTTTGGCAGCTGAGCTGTCACATCTCGAAGTCACCTTTCGTCAGAATGGTTATAGTGAGAGGCAGATCAAACCTGCGTTGCGCTATCAGCCTTCTGTGCAACGGGTGAATGACGATAGCAACGAAGTGGCACCCAAGTCTACGGCCTTTTTGCCTTATGCAGGAAGCATTTCCAACAGGATTGGCCGTATTTTGCGGAAATATTAGCTGGAGAGGTAGGAGGGTTATAGTCTCACAGAAAGGAAAACAACAAATAAACGGGAGTGAACTATGTTACAAGAAAGGAATTGAAAAGTCAAAGCTTCCAAAGAGAAATGCAACTTCAAAAAAGTTAAAAAATAGTTTCGACTGAGCACAGAGAAATTGTGTGATTATCAAAATGTTGCGTTCATCATTTCCTTGGGAGTGATCACGTTCACATTCTTACGAACACCTATGTAGGGCAAGCAGGCGTATCTCATTCAGTTACCGGTCGTACAAACTAGGTGCGTCGCTAAGAGACGGCTCTCATATGACGCACATACTGTCACTAACGCCGTGTATGACACAGCGGACATGTTTTCCGGTGGAGGATTCTGCTGATATGTCGCCTTGTCATCAAAGGTCTGCGGTTCCCATTCGAAAGCCGCTTCCTTTCGGCTGCTAATAGAGTAGTTGTGCAAAATCAACTGTCATTATGGGTCCCTATCTTACAACAATCTGTTGCAAACGGACGTTACACAACGACACAGACACAAATTTGAATAAAGCGAAGCGCTGAAAGAGAAGAAAGCACGAGAGAGATTAGAACACCGTAACCACTTAACCACGACGCCATTTTTCGTTTTGGCTGCTCTATATCGTAGTTCTTGTTCTTGGATCGTTCACTCTTTCCATTTTGCTTTTTTATTTTATTTTATTTTTTAAATTCCTGTACAAGTTGTTCCTGTTTTCATACTTGATCTGTGTTCAGTTTTCGACGGGCCATCCACTGGGGCTTTTTGCCACTGAATCTGTGGGCCAGTGGGAGGGGGGGATTGCGAACGGGAGTTTCCCTTGTTAAGGTGACAGCAACTACTGCTGCTATTGCTGTAGCTAATAATAACAACAACAATGACGTTCACTTTTATTTACAAACGAACTGCTGCAGAGTGGGCACCTGAACGTTGTTAGTTGTGAAACAAGTTATCTCGATGGTCCTTCCGGAATCTTTCACATGCACCTACTTCTACACAGATTCCGTATATAACGGACTATAAGATGTACCTTAATTTTTAATCAATTTCTTAAATGAATAATTTTTTTACTATTTTTGTTATTGTATTGCAAAGCAGTGCTGAGAAAGATTCTTAGTTTATAAAACCGAACCGACTTTTAAAATACCGGGAAATCGTCATCTGATCTTTCTTCTTCATCTTCTTCTTCTTCTTCTTCTTCCTCTTCATCGTCTTCGTTGTCCTCTTCATATATAAGACGGTCTTCACTGCCAGAGACTGTTTCTTATGTCGCACTTCTTGGAAGATTTAACAATACTGTCTTCTCTCACTCTGGACCATGCCTGTTTTATCCACTGGCACACTTGTTTGATTGTAGGTCGCTTTAAAGCTCCCTTGGGCGTGAATTCATGTTAGATTTCATCCATTATCCATTTGTTCCACTCCTCTCTCATATACAGTTTAAATGAATTTGTCATTCTAGGGGACTCATGACCACAGATATTAAGTCCCATAGTGCTTAAAGCCATTTGAACCATCTGAACCCTGCCACAGAATCTTTCAAATGACTAGTAAACTGACCTAGCACTAGAAGAGAACTCTTCTTCAAAAAAGCATTTTTTCTTGTCTCCCACACTCTGTTAATCCGTAACTTCATACCACTCTTGCCCATGCAACCCTTGTCATGTACTTACACAAAAACACCTGGCTGTGTTTAAGAACATTTTGGCATTGTTTTGCGATCGAAAATGATCATTGGATTAAGTTTAGTACTGTCAGCTCAACATGAAAGGACACCAGTGTACCACATTTTTTTTGTCCACTTGTTTTTATAATCACGATGTTAGCACCTTTTATGCTTCAAATGGTTCAAATGGCTCTGAGGACTGTGGGACTTAACATCTGAGGTCATCAGTCCCCTAGAACTTAGAACTACTTAAACCTAACTAACCTAAGGACATCAGACACATCCATGCTCGAGGCAGGATTGGAACCTGCGACCGTAGCAGTCGCGCGGTTCCAGACTGAAGCGCCTAGAACCGCTCGGCCACACTGGCCGGCTTGTTCGTGTGTGGTATCTTTCTTGTTTCTCCTCTGTGAACCGCGATATTAAATTCCCTTGCACATTGCTTCCTCCTTGCAGTTGTGCCTTGAGAATGGCTGGGTGTGCTCCTGTCGAAATATCGGCGGTGGTCGACGACGTCACCCAGCAGCAAACCCGGAAGTTATTTGAATGTCCCAGGCATGTTAGATACGGTTTATTTCTGGAGAACATGGTGGCCGCTCTAGTCGAGCGATGACGTGATCCTGAAGGAAGTCATTCACAACATCTGTACGATGGGGGCGCGAATGTCGTCCAGGAAGACGAATGCCTCGCCAATATGCTGCCAATATGTTTGCACTATCGGTTGGAGGATGACATTCACTTATCGTACAGACGATACGGCGCCTTCCATGACCACCAGCGGGCGTCGGCCCCACACAATGCCGTCCCAAAACACCCGGGAACCTCCACCTTGCTGCACTCTCTGGACAGTGTGTCAAAGGCGTTCAGCTTTACCGGGTTACCTCTGAACACGTCTCCGACAATTGTCTGGTTGAAGGGATATGCGACACTCGTCAGCGAAGTAAACGTGATGCCAATCCTGAACGTTACATTCTGGATGTTGTTGAGCCCATCTGTACATGTTGTCTTGGTTGCAAAGATGTACCTCGACATGGATGTCGAGAGTGAATTTGCGCATCATGAAGCCTATGGCGCACAGCTTGAGTCGTAACACGACGTCCTGTGGCTGCACGAAAAACATTATTCAACATGGTGGCACGGCTGTCAGGGTTCCTCTGAGCCATAATCCGTAGGTAGCGGTCATCCACTGCGGTTGCAGCTCCTGGGTTGCCTGAGCGAGGTATGTCATCGACACTTCCTGTCTCTCTGTATCTCCTAACTATCGCTTTGGTTCACTCCAAGACGCCTGGACACTTCCCTTGTTGAGAGTCCTTCCTGGCACAAAGTAACAATGCGGACGCGTTGGCCCAGCGATATTGACTGTCTAGGCGCGGTTGAACTCAGACAACGCGAGCCTTCCTGGTGGAATGACTGTAACTGATCCGCTGTCGGACCCCCTCCGTCTGATACGCGCTGCTCATGCACGGTTGTTTACATCTTTGGGCGGGTTTAGTGATATCTCTAAACAGTCAAAGGGACTGTGTCTGTGATACAATATCCACAGTCAACGTCTCACTTCAGGACTTCTGTCGAACCGGAGTGAAGCAATACTTTGTTTATGTGTGTATTAAAGACTTTCCTATTATACTGAACGAAACTATTTTAGGAGCGCTCTGGCAGAGAAAACACTTAACTCTTGTTATACGCTGCGGAAAAAAATTAGTGCACCCATTTAGAGGTTTCCAGTTCACTCACGATTTATTGTAGCCACTGTATATGGAGTACATGAAATTGTTACGTTTACAGATCAATAGCACCAGCGGTTCTGATGTAGCACGTATCGGCCCCTGCTGAAATACACATATTAGTATATGGCGTAGCTTCCACAGGTGGTAATGCAGGCACTGACTCTGGTATCCAGTCGATCGCACACATGTAGAATACTGCGATACATTATGCCATCCCTGCTCGACCGGTTCACACAGTTGTGTAAGAGTTGTTGGTTGTCGAGTCGCACAAGTCATTTCTCGTCCCATCGTATCCCACATTTGCTCGGTTGCAGACAAGTCCAGGGACATTGCTCGCCAGGGAGTTCGCTGCACATCTTGCAGAGCACGTTGAGTTACACGGGCAGCGTGTGGGGGAGGATTGTCCTGTTGGAACAACACATTACCTTCCAGTTACAAGAGCGGCATTGAACAGGTGTAACAATATTCTGTACATATCAACTGCATGTTAAAGTCCCGTCCAGAAGGAGCAAAAATGAAAGAGAGCTGTAGTGGGTGAGACCAGTGTGTCTTGTCTATGAGACAGCACTTACCAGGTCTACGTCATACGAGCAAACTACCATCACTTGCGTGCAGGCAGAATCTGCTTTCGTCGCTCAAGACCTCGGCACGCCATTCCAAGTGATGCTCTGATGACACCAGTCGAGTGGTGCACGTCCATGCTGTGGCGTGAGGGGGACACAGCCTGCAGCTTCGCCTGCCCACAGCATCACTCCTAATAACAGGTTCGCAAAAGTTCGCGTGGACGCGTCTGGGCTCAGAGTCCCTCTTACCTCCGCTGTGTTGGCTGTACAACCTACCAGTGCTGCCCTGACAATACAAAGACATGGGCTGGTTTTGGTGTCTCTGCTACTTGGACGTCCAGAATCTCGTCTATGCTCTTGAGAATGTTCACGTGACCACTGGTACCAGCGTCATTGCACAACTGACGCAGCATCGCCCTCTTGTGTGGCAGTTGTCCGAAAGGACCATCCCGCCACAGTTTTACCGTGGCATGGTTGCCTGCTTGCTTCAGACCTGAGCCTTCATGGCATATATCGTCATCGGATCAAAATAGACGTTTTCTTTCCAGATGTAAAAATTTTGTTTTGACAATGTTCCTATTGGGTCTTTAGCATATATTTCACTCAGAGAAACTTGCTGCCAACTGCATTGTGGGCATCATATGCCACTCTTGTTACGTGCAAGGCTGTGTTGTTCATTGTCAGGACACTACAGATTAGGACAGTGATAGTTAGTGACGGGTAGTGAGGGCCACCGGCTGTTGGCTGCTGAGGTAAGGATGTAACTCAGGGCTGAGGGCACGGGTTCATGAGCAGGGCATGGGAAGTCTAGATTATCCTGTTCCCAACACGCAACAACAACGTGCAACATACCAAAACGAGACAACAAACTTCACCTGCAACAAAGCCGAGCAAGGCGAAAGGAAACGAACTAGCCAAGAAGGCAGACAAAAATACTAAACGTAGCCACAAACGTTATATTCGACATTCAAAATGGTCACACGTCTACATCCTGTCAAGCGCCTGTAAGGGAATATCTTTCCACGACTGACGTCTCTGACTCATGACTGGGCAGCTTTTCATGTGGTTACATCCAGACCCAGGTCCCCAGCAAGCAAAGCATCTGACAGCATCCTAACAAACTTTGCAACAAACAACCATTAATCAACAATAATTACTGTATAAAATGTAGACATCAATGAAATCGCCAATGCACAATCCACTAAGATAAAGCAATCTACTTCATTTTGTTCTGGACTTAAAATTCCGAAAAGAAACAGTGCCAAGTTTAACACACACCACTCAGATAAAAAGATTGATACTACGTACTGACCTGAAGCAACTGCAACACCAAACAAATCGTGTGTCAGACTGTGAGCGGAAGAGGAACTACGTGGAGCCACTCTCATGGTTCACCGTGACATAGTTGCATGACTACTCATGTCAAAACTGTCATATCCCATAACCAAATACTAACAAATTGATGAATGTAGCAAATCTCAGTTAACTAAAAGGTAGAACCGAGAGCACTGCTATGACTAAGGTTACATCAGTGATAGCCACAACTGATTACTGTATTTGTACAGGGTGTACATCAAGTCTCGGAACATTTTCAATTATTTATTGCACAAGAACCAAACATTGTACAGATCTCATAAAATAAGTATGGAAGGGAGATTGTTGCAACTTTATAATGGGCTCATTGGGCAACTCTCAGAAGATTCACTACCATTAGTCCGCAAATTATCCACAGGGAAATTTTGCTTCTTGCTGGGACTGCTTTGTGGAATTTATTGCGATCCAAGACTCATCAGAGGACACTACAGACGAGAGGGGGATCTGGATTCTGGGCTCTGAGGGAGAACAGCCTTCGGTAGAAGTCAAATGCATTATAATTCTTCAGCCGCCACAGCAAACCTCTCGCAGGCATCAGTAACTCTAAGCATGGTGAGGCACTACAGTATTCACAGACAAAGTGACGGGAAGTACGTGGGCATAACTTGAAGTCCACAGCAAATTGTAACAAACAGGGTTTTGTAGTGATCATTGCTTTGTTTAGAAGTTTGACAAAACTCCCTATTTTTCATCTTGCAACTGACAACACACATATTTACGTATATTAGAGCCATCTGTGTTTACTAAATTAAATTCATGGAGACATACAGGGAATCAGAATTACCATATGTATGAATGTAACATCAAATCTGAGACGGACATGTAGTGTTAATTAACGTAGTGAACATAAGACAAAAGTCCTGGAGGCATCGCTAGGGTTCTGAGGTCACCAAATGTTGTTTTTAGTAACTTTTTTTACCAATAGAACTTTACGACCTGCTTTATCTGTATAATGGGCGCTTCACGTCCACACCACCCTTCTTGACCCGGAAATTATTTGAGGGTATCATCTGGTAGCGTAACTACTCTACAAATTTTTCCTTTATCATACATTTTTTAAATTCAAATCAAACTTAGCATTTCTTGGTGTACTGTAGGTGTAGCCTACATAGCCACAAAATTTTGTGTATTTTTATATAAAGTAGTGTTGGATGAGCCACGATTTCGTGTTAATCTTATATTAGACACACTCATTTGTTGTTTACATGTGCCAAAGGACGTAAATGTGTTGAAGTACACAATAAGCTGTCAAAACTTGTGCAGAATTCGTTTTTATATAAATAGCACACTTTCCTGTACCAGGGAACAGAATATAATCACCGGGAAAATACTCTTGTCAAGGTCCAAAGTAGCGAATATGCCCCTCTTTAAAAGACTCTGAGAGAAATCTAGAGAACCAGCTCCCGCAACGCTCAGTCCACCTTCCTCACGAGAAATTTTGCCGTGAGGACTACTCGCTCTCGCTTTCCGTTAAAGAGAGTACCAGAGAGAGCAAATAACGTTGGAAGAGGGAGAAGACCGTACCAGTGGGAGAGAAAGACAGAGGAGACAATGATGGTGAAGAGGAAGAGTGATGAATTAATACAATAGTGGTGGGAGCCAAAGAGAGACAGGCATTGAAGGTCAATGAGAGACAGTGGTTGTAAAAGAGGAAGGTAGATGGGTGGTTACAGTAGCATTGGGATCAAAAAAGAGAGAGGGGTAAAGGAAATAAAAAAGAGAAATGAGTGCAGAGCGTACATGCTCGCAAAGGATACCCAAGGACATGTGTAGAGGGAAGACAATAGTGGTTGCACAGACTGACAGCAGACTGTAAGCGAGAAAGAAAGAGACAATGGCAAAGGAAGAGAAAAAGAATGGCAATGGGAGTGGTACAGAGAGAAACTGGCAGAGAAGGAGAGAGTAGCAAGGAAGTGCGAGAGAAAGAGATGAAGACAGCGACAGTGAGAGAGACAGCTGAAATTTCCAATGGGAGCATAGAAAGCAGTGGGAGAGAGATATACACTCCTGGAAATGGAAAAAAGAACACATTGACACCGGTGTGTCAGACCCACCATACTTGCTCCGGACACTGCGAGAGGACTGTACAAGCAATGATCACACGCACGGCACAGCGGACACACCAGGAACCGCGGTGTTGGCCGTCGAATGGCGCTAGCTGCGCAGCATTTGTGCACCGCCGCCGTCAGTGTCAGCCAGTTTGCCGTGGCATACGGAGCTCCATCGCAGTCTTTAACACTGGTAGCATGCCGCGACAGCGTGGACGTGAACCGTATGTGCAGTTGACGGACTTTGAGCGAGGGCGTATAGTGGGCATGCGGGAGGCCGGGTGGACGTACCGCCGAATTGCTCAACACGTGGGGCGTGAGGTCTCCACAGTACATCGATGTTGTCGCCAGTGGTCGGCGGAAGGTGCACGTGCCCGTCGACCTGGGACCGGACCGCAGCGACGCACGGATGCACGCCAAGACCGTAGGATCCTACGCAGTGCCGTAGGGGACCGCACCGCCACTTCCCAGCAAATTAGGGACACTGTTGCTCCTGGGGTATCGGCGAGGACCATTCGCAACCGTCTCCATGAAGCTGGGCTACGGTCCCGCACACCGTTAGGCCGTCTTCCGCTCACGCCCCAACATCGTGCAGCCCGCCTCCAGTGGTGTCGCGACAGGCGTGAATGGAGGGACGAATGGAGACGTGTCGTCTTCAGCGATGAGAGTCGCTTCTGCCTTGGTGCCAATGATGGTCGTATGCGTGTTTGGCGCCGTGCAGGTGAGCGCCACAATCAGGACTGCATACGACCGAGGCACACAGGGCCAACACCCGGCATCATGGTGTGGGGAGCGATCTCCTACACTGGCCGTACACCACTGGTGATCGTCGAGGGGACACTGAATAGTGCACGGTACATCCAAACCGTCATCGAACCCATCGTTCTACCATTCCTAGACCGGCAAGGGAACTTGCTGTTCCAACAGGACAATGCACGTCCGCATGTATCCCGTGCCACCCAACGTGCTCTAGAAGGTATAAGTCAACTACCCTGGCCAGCAAGATCTCCGGATCTGTCCCCCATTGAGCATGTTTGGGACTGGATGAAGCGTCGTCTCACGCGGTCTGCACGTCCAGCACGAACGCTGGTCCAACTGAGGCGCCAGGTGGAAATGGCATGGCAAGCCGTTCCACAGGACTACATCCAGCATCTCTACGATCGTCTCCATGGGCGAATAGCAGCCTGCATTGCTGCGAAAGGTGGATATACACTGTACTAGTGCCGACATTGTGCATGCTCTGTTGCCTGTGTCTATGTGCCTGTGGGTCTGTCAGTGTGATCATGTGATGTATCTGACCCCAGGAATGTGTCAATAAAGTTTCCCCTTCCTTGGACAATGAATTCACGGTGTTCTTATTTCAATTTCCAGGAGTTTAGATACTGGGTGGTTATCATTAAACTTCCCCTATTTAACATGTTATAACATAGATACTAGGTACTGTAGAAGTACCAAATTTGGTAGCATTAATGTCAAGGACATGTGGAAGAGAAATAATGCAGAGTCAGTTAAATTGAAACACTTTCAATGTGCTGCTACAGTATATCATACCATTACATACCGCTACCATTACTGCTACAAAAGGGGCTCTATATGGCGCCCATCAGTGTCCAGATAAATCTGGAAGCGCGAGATTGCATTCTCTACAGCAAAACGAATCATGTCTGTAGGTATACTTGCTACCTTTCTTGATACACTGCCCTTCAGATCAGCACATGTGTGAATGTTTCGCTGGTCCTGGTAAACCCTGTCCTTGAGGTAGCCCCACAACCAGAAACCACAGGGAGTGAGACCAGGTGATCGTTCCGGCCAAGCATTGGGAAACGATCAGCTCATAACTCGATGTAGTGTGGGGCCCCATCTTGCATGAAAACTGCCGAGTTCAATGCGTCTCTCTCGTGTAGAGCGGGTACGACGTGTTGGTGAAGCATATCGCAGTAGCGCTAGCCAGTCACACTGCACGTCTTTGGTCCCATGAGTGCCAACCTGTTCAAAAAAGAATGGGCCAATGATGAATATGGATGTAAGCCAAACCATACAGTGACACGTTCACCATACAGAGGAACTTCATGCACAGTGACTGGAGCTGAACATTCCCACACTCGGCAGTTCTGTGTGTTTACCTGTCAGAAGAAAATGAACTTTTTCTGTCCATAGGATGGTCCAGGGGCAGGCCTCACCAACTTCAGTTCCTGTGGAGAGCGAAGTCAGCACGTGGTTGTGCGTCCAGTGGTGCAAGCTGCTGTGTGATACAGGTCTTTTGCCGATACGATTTGAGAATGGTTCGAAGCACCTTCAGTACAGTGCGCGGGATTTTCAACTGTCGTGACACAGCACGTGCACCTCCTGACGATCGAAAATTGCGCGCAGCGTTGTCTGCCATAGCAGCCGCGATTTCATCGATCACCAGCGGTGCTACCGGCCGACGGCCTCTTCCCAGAGCGACTCACAGTTCTCCAGTTGATCCAAACTTCTTCATCATGCTCCGCACAGCAGGTGGAGGAAGAGGACCCTTCTGTTGTCATTTCAGCCGGCGATATTCTCGAAGTGCAACTGCAGCATTACTGTTGTTTTGATAATAGAGCTTCGCCAATAATTCCTTGCTCCTTTTGTCCAAGCTAATGTTGACACGTCACCAAGTCACTGGGACTGGTCAGGTGTGTGAGACTACGAATCACGACATCTGGTGGCCACAGTTGGAACTGGATGGTGGCGCTGTGATGCTTGGAAATATGCACCCCATGCTACCAAGATTGGTACTTGTACAGTAATTAGTTTCCGCGTTACAACGTGTTAAATAGAGAACATTTAATTATAAACGCCCGCTGAAAGGAAGATGCTGAGTATAAAGATTTTACCACAAAGATTGTCTAGATAAAGCGATTTATAATAATTTGTGTAAAAATAGCGCTAACACGTTTGCATGACAAAATATTTTGTGAGAAAGGTAGAAAGAGGAAGAGGCAGCTGGTTCCCCACTTTTCCGACAGAGAGGAGCATATTCGTCTATTTTTTGCCCCGAAACGAGTCTTTTTCAGATAGTAGAAAACGCTTGTGTATTTAGAATCAATAGAATCCAAGACTGAATTTTAGGATGAGAATATATTATGGACCAACGCAGCCTCAAGTTTTGTGCACTAGCAGTGTTAAGTTAGAATCACTGGGCAACCATCTGCTTCGAACAGATTACGCGAGGTGTGTGATGGTGTACATATTTCTGTCATTGCTACCAGGCCCATAGCAGCGCCCTCGTGTGTCAGTTTTTGGCCTTAAGAGGAACACAATCCTGCAACATTTAACATATCGCCGTGATCTGGTCCCAGTCGGCTTCGTGCTCTAGCTCAGACTGAGATCTCTACTGGAGAGGGGGGCGGACTGTTCAAGGGAATGCAACGGACAGCGAGCGTGGACATTGTTTCAGTCAAAGGCAGTGGAAACGTGATGGAGGGCCTCTACGTCAGTGCTGTGAATGTGTTTCAATTGACCGAATGTGAGCTGAAAACTGATACTGCAGTACACGTCTCTAACACCACATTGTGTTTTATTTCGAAGTAACGTCAGAGCTTATTGAACCCGCTGTTTGCATACGTGGCGACAATCAATTAGTGCAAGAGGACGAAACGCATATTCTAGATTTTTGATTCGAAACGATGTACAATAAAACCTTCTATGTCGACGTCAAAATAGATCTAGAAGAATAGGCGCAAGTAACCAGGAATAAGGCACACAATGCCGAAACATCTTCAAGAAAGCTGTAGCGACCTTATGTGCCGCAGGCGTCGAGAAACGCTCAGTAGTTGGTAAAGAGTCAGCTGAGGGCCGCGGTTGACACACAAATGATAAAAATCTGGCCTGATCGAAAAATAATAAATGGGGACAATTGTGCAAGTAGTTTTTAAATTAGTAATTTAAAAATGAATTCGTAGAATGTTTGACCACTGCACAGAATCAAAAAGGAGGGATATGGATATTAGCTCTGTTGTTATTGAAAAACAATTGAGACCACCTAAAGTGAGCAATGCACCAGATGCTTACGGAACTGAAGTTAAGTTTTACATTAAATATACCACAAGATGAGGTCCTTCCCCGGTTCGTATTTAGGGAGAATGACTTGTACAACTGACAGTGCCGTACAACAAGAGGGGAGTTCAGCTCCGTCCTGTTTACAGAAATGGTACAAGACTGGACACACAGCATCATACATCCAACATGGCTGACACAGGTCTGTTGAAGGAGCCTAGAGCATACTGTAGCTGACGACATCATGTCACTCATAGAGGAACACACGTTTCTGTCAGAGAACTGGCACAGACTGAAGTGGAACCACTTGTCTGAGACACAGCTTTCCTTATTTACATAGTATCACATGTCATAACTAGCCCGAGGGTGTCAAAATTTACAACAGAATTGCAAATATCCCCCTGACGCCGACAGCGGTCGTGCAGGATAAAGGGGGACCCACCGGGCCACGCCTCCAGTGGCTCTGCACCACGAGCGCCCTCTGCAGCACGGCTGGCGCCGCTGACACAGCCCACTCGTACTTGGAGCCTCTTCGCGACGTGACGCCACGCAGACGTGCAGGAGATCCTAAGGGACCTTCTGCACACCGACCACTACAGCACCGTGAAACGCCCTCAAGGAGGCGCTGATCAACACGCCAATGGAAAGAGCGGGAAACGCCAAACTTCCAAGAAGACAAAGTTCAGCGCCTCCTGTCGATGTTGACTTAATCAACCGTTCGTCGCTGGTCGGCCCAGTTCCGTCGCAGACCTCGAGAGATCAGCACTGCACAATTGGAAGTCAGAGGCTACCCGGCCACTGACCTTCTTCTGTGTGAATGAGCACGCTTTGCCCGAACTCTTACGGGACTCGTCAGCTTAGTCTGGCGCGAGTAATGAGTGAATGGGCAAATATCAATTAAGAACACAGCGAATGTAGGGTGTGGACATTTGGGAATGTGGGTGTCATGGGAAGCGTGCACGGGATAAGTCCCTGCAGTCACACTATCCTCTGTGCCATCGGTAGCTCAGATGCATAGAGTGTCTGCCAACTAAGCAGGAGACCCGGGTTCGAGTCCCCATCAGGGCACACATTTTGAACTGTCCCCATTGATGTATATCAACAACACCTGTCGGCAGCTAAGGGTTTCCATTTAATTATCATTACATTTGCTTGTATTGACACTTAAAAATATGTGTTTATACAAGTCTGCACACCTAAGGAGGTGTTCACAAAAGTTTATTCGACTGTTCGTTCTCATAAACTCTAGAGTCTGGATCCCTCGCATTCCGACTTCCACCTGTTTGGCCCAGTGGAGGGAAGCAGTACGTGGATGATGGGGAGGTCGCTGGTGCAGATGGGCGTCTGCTCTCACCTCGACCAGGAGAGCGGCACCGTGTAGGCACACAGGCCGTCCCAACAAGACCGCCACATCCAACTGAGACTGCGTTGAAAAATAGGGTTTGTAGCCAAAAAACCGCACCACAAAGCGTGGATCTTGTCGTTGGTGGGGAGGCGTGCGTGCCTCAGCTATACAGATAGCCACAATGGAGGGTATGTGTTGAGAGGCCAGACAAGTGTGTGGTTCCTGGAGACGAGCAGCAGCATTTTCAGTAGTTGCAGGAGCTACACTTTTGATGATTGACTGATCTGGCTTTGTGACGTCAACCAAAATGGCCTTGTTGTGCTGGTGCTGTGGATTGCTGAAAGCAAGAGGACACTACAGCCGTAATTTTTCCCGAGGGTATGCAGCTTTACTCTTTGCTTAAACGATGACAGCATTCTGTTGGGTAAAATATTCCGGTGGTAAAATAGTCTCCCATTCAGATCTCCAGGCGGTGACTACCCATGGGTACTTCGTTATCAGGAGAAACAAAACTGGCGTTCTGCAGATCGGAGCGTGAAATGTCAGATCCCTTAATTGGGCAGGTAGGTTAGACAATTTAAAAAGAGACATTGAGCCGTGGCGGCTGGCGCTAGTGTGTTCTACTTGCATCGCTGATATGGATATCCGTCTGTCCTGCTTGCTATCTTTGACTGCCTCCCCACGGCGGTTTTCCGCATGAACGTGTGACGGGGGAGTCTCCGCTCGCCGCTCAACGAGCCAACTTGTGCTGACAACAAGCCGGCGCCCCTGACCGTGGTGCACGGGCCCCGCCGTGCTCGCCGCCCTTGTCTTTTGGCGCGCCGGATGTACGGTGCCGATCATTGGCCGCCTTGGCGTGCAAAATTGTGATGGTTCGTCGTCTCACACTGAACAGCTACCCAGCTGGTATTCTGCAAGCTCAAAGTTTCGTATGACTTTTATTCTGTGTTTATCTAAGAAGATTGTTGAAACTTACTGTGGCATGGGTAGCTGCCGGACATGATTCTGAACTTGGTTCCACAGTGGCTATTTTAAGGAGGCTCATGTGCCTCATTTCGTTTCTCATCATCTGTGGAGTGTGTATTTTAAGTGGATTTCACCCAACTTTTAACTTGTTTTACGACATACTGACCGCTTTGGGACTGGTTGCGGTTGTGTAAGCGCCCGGCAGCGGTAGAGTTAATGGTTTAATCATTTGTCACGGCAGGATTTGGTATGTTTATTTAATTTTGAAAGTGCCTGAACGCAGCTGGAAGTGATCTCTAAGTTTCCTGCTAATTTATTGGGAGACGGGAATGTTAGAGTATTGCTCCATAAGAATTTGGGGGCATGCTTATAAATTTCAGTGTGGCTGTGATTTGACCTAGTTTTCATTGCAATCTATTTGTGCTGCAGGCCATTTTTTAAGTCTGCTCGTTTTCTGGCGTCGGTGCGGTTATGGACTCTTGTCAGGACCGCACATTCTAAGGCCAGTCGGACTATATATAAATATACACCGCCTGTTAATGAACATGTGCACAAGCCGTGGGGAGTGAACGCTCGTATTGCCTGCCGGCCGTAGCGTTGTTGCTTCCAAACACTGCTGTGGACCTTAACGCTGTTCTCTAGTTAAGCGAGGCCACTTTGTTAATATTAGCGTTTCTGTTATTCTACTGGTTGAGTTATTACTAGCCATTCTTATTCAATACTTACGTTAGTTATCTGAGTATCTTTAATGACTGTGCAACTTGTTATTATTCCTGTGTGCCAGTTTTGCGACCTTGGTTTGCCCACTTTGCATTTTTGGTATAAGCATGTTTCACTGTGGACCTTTATGTGGGCAGTTCAGTTTTATTAAGCTTTAAGATCTTTGTCCATATAATGATGTTGTGGTATTATGTGGCCGTATAACTTTTGTTTGGAGGTGTATAGTGTTACCAGTGTTTGAGATATGGTTAAACAAGAACGATTGTTTATTATTGATTATTCATCTTGTCCACTATGTATGATTTTGGTTGCAGACGCAAAATATGATTCTTATTCGTGTTTATGTAATTCAATGAAAGTGAAGATTTGTATATAGCATCAGTAAGAGGACAAGTAAAGGGACGAGAAAGGTAATTCTGACGTTACGGCTAATAATGGAAGCAAGGCTAAAGAAAAAGAAAAATCAAGACACTTTCATAGGATTTGTCGACCTGGAAAAAGCATTCGACAATATAAAATGGTGCAAGCTGTTCGAGATTCTGAAAAAAGTAGGGCTAAGCTATAGGGAGAGATGGGTCATATACAATATGTACAATATGTACAACAACCAAGAGGGAATAATAAGAGTGGACGATCAAGAACGAAGTGCTCGTATTAAAAAGGGCGTCAGACAAGGCTGTAGCCTTTCGCCCCTACTCTTTAATCTGTACATCGAGGAAGCAATGATGGAAATAAAAGAAAGGTTCAGGAGTGGAATTAAAATACAAGGTGAAAGGACATCAATGATACGATTCGCTGATGACATTGCTATCCTGAGTAAAAGTGAAGAAGAATTAAATGATCTGCTGAACGGAATGAACAGTCTAATGAGTACACAGTATGGTTTGAGGGTAAATCGGAGAAAGATGAAGGTAATGAGAAGTAGTAGAAATGAGAACAGCGAGAAACTTAACATCAGGACTGATGGTCACGAAGTCAATGAAGTTAAAGAATACTGCTACCTAGGCAGTAAAATAACCAATGACGGACGGAGCAAGGAGGACATCAAAAGCAGACTCGCTATGGTAAAAAAGGCATTTCTGGCCAAGAGAAGTCTACTAATATCAAATACCGGCCTTAGTTTGAGGAAGAAATTTCTGAGGATGTACGTCTGGAGTACAGCATTGTATGGTAGTGAAACATGGACTGTGGGAAAACCGGAACAGAAGAGAATCGAAGCATTTGAGATGTGGTGCTATAGATGAATGTTGAAAATTAGGTGGACTGATAAGGTAAGGAATGAGGAGGTTCTACGCAGAATCGGAGAGGAAAGGAATATGTGGAAAACACTGATAAGGAGAAGGGACAGGATGATAGGACATCTGCTAAGACATGAGGGAATGACTTCCATGGTACTAGAGGGAGCTGTAGAGGGCAAAAACTGTAGAGGAAGACAGAGATTGGAATACGTCGAGCAAATAATTGAGGACGTAGGTTGCAGGTGCTACTCTGAGATGAAGAGGTTAGCACAGGAAAGGAATTCGTGGCGGGCCGCATCAAAGCAGTCAGGAGACTGATGACCAAAAAAAAAAAGAGGACAAATGTCCGAAGTTTATAATAAAGACTGTTTTGAGCCAAATTAAAATTCTAAAACAATCACAAGTTTGTCCGTCACCAGTGATGCCGGGCTTCCTATTTCATTTAAGTAACTGTGGTGAGATTGTAATTTTGATTTCGTAAAGAACTGAGTAGTACCTCGGTTCATGCATAATTTGTTATTTTTTGGCACTTAAGCACGCGTTGCGTTTGATTTCGTGGTTAATGTTTTGGCTAGTAGTAATCTCTTTGTTAGTCGATAATCTCTTCGCATTTTCCTGTACAATATTTTCTACTTCTTTACATTAGCTTCGTTTTTGTATCCAGACGTTTCCCTCACTATTAGGCTCATTACTACGCCCTAAATCAGCACCGGTGTGGGGCAGTTTCAGAGGTGGAACAGCGTTTCGGGGGAATGTTCAACAGTTCTTTTCAAATTTCTTTCATAATCCAAAGCAGACAAGAGCGTTTTCAGCTGAAAATTAATCTCGAAGTGTACAAGCGTTTAACAATCTTCTTTTCGTTACACCGGTTTTAGGACGCGATGCAAGCCATTCTTTTCCACTCTAAAAACTCCTCAATTAACGATAATTACGGTGTAACTCTGTAAACAATTGCCAGTGACTAATAAAATGGCTCTGAGCACTATGGGACTTAACTTCTGAGGTCATCAGTCCCCTAGAACTTAGCACTACTTAAACCTAACTAACCTAAGGACGTCACATCCATGCCTGAGGCAGGATTTGAACCTGCGATTATAGCGGTCGCGCGGTTCAGGACTGAAGCGCCTAGAACCGCTCAGCCACTCCGGCCGGCAGTCACTGATAAAAATTCACGTTGTCCTAACCAACGTTGTTTTTCGCCTGTGAGCGGCATTTTAAGGCATTGTCTTCACCTCGACAAACGAATCTCCTGTCCTCTGTTGACAACATGCTGACATTGTTCCCGTCACGTCTTCCACCTCGGAATTCTACAGTAGTCTGTTTCACATTTCTGCTATACGTTAAAAAAATACCGCAATTTTTTTTACTACGAAAAACGAGATTATCATGTTTATTTCTTTTTGTGAAGTGTGCTATCCGTCGTGTTTAAATGACCGACATTGCACAGTTGTAGCACAGATTGGCACGATTTGTGTATCTACATACTGCTCAGAAATCATTGCCCATTCTAATCAGGAAACGTATTTAAATCTTGCTTCGTAACGATTTGGTTAAATGTATCACATGTGCTTTTACGTAGTTACTGTGTACTGAACTTCAAAGTTATAAATCGCTCGTAACGCATTCCGTCATTTTGCCGTATTTAGCACTTTCTACCATATACGAAGTGTATTGGATGGCTGAGAATTCGACCATTACTGTCGCGTCACGTCTAGAAGAAACAGGGTGGGGGAAAACAATTTGACCGAAAGTGCAGAGCAGGAAGGCAGCATCAAATCAAGGAATTTCGGTATTGCAAGTGTCAGTTGAATATTTCGGGTGCTATGCCAACATGGCAACTGTGGTCAGTCTAAACATTTGCTGTGACATACTTATAGCAATAAGTGGCGGCTCCCTTCTTACTCATTTTCACCTTTTTAAGACGTATTGAAACATGAGACATGCACATCTGATTCTCTTCATCTCTAAAAACGTGCAGTGTCCTGAGTCAGCTAAGTGCGATACACGTGTAAGTGGCGCTTTAAATTTATCTTGTTCTCATGGTGGCGGTTGGTTAGTTCACACAGCCTGTGTTTACGTATACATTTTCTGTAAACTACCAGTCATTTGGAGCCAAGACGGTCGTGTGTGGGATTTTAATTACGTTCCGGTGCCGCCGAAAATATTCAGTCGCGAAGCCTAGTTGCTATACTCAAATTTTTGTGTTTCATACTGCGTTTCCACGATACACTTTTGGTCAGATTGTTTCTATGCAGCCTGTATGACGACGCCGGATGGCAAACTTCGCTAAATCACAACAGCTTAAATTTTTCTTTTTTTACGAACGCTGGGTGACTGCCACCCATATTCTGCCACGTCACTGGAACGCTAGCACGCGACACATAAAATCATGAAACCAGTATCAGATCCGCGTAATTACACTGTACCGATTACGTGCATATTTAAACGTTAATCACAAATGTAGATAGCAGTAATGTGTAAGATGAATTTCTTTTTCCGTTAGTCTTCCGCGTCCTGCAACCGACAGAGCTTTGTCGCTGCCTCAGCGACTGATTGTTGCTGCTACTACGCAGAACGATGTCAATTTTAAAGTCTGCCGCTAGTAATGGCGGTTTTCTGAAGCAAACGAAAGCGGGAGAAAAATGTATATGCATCATCTGATCGAGAGTGGATCCCTAATTGGCACAGAGACTTAATTTTTAATATTTACGAGCAGCAGAGCCTGGCGTAGCTGTCCAGTTGCGAGATGCGTGTCCATTCCGACACGTGAATCGCACCCCTAGTCGCCGGCAGTTGTAACATTGTAATGCATTCGAAGTGTGCTCTTTCGCACACCGAACCTACATGGATGGACTTGTGTCTCAGCTGCCTCCAGCTGATTGTATCCTACACTCCTAAGAAGTAGACGATTCTGTGAGAAAATCTTCTGGAAAACACGTATAGAAATCGCCAAAAAATACCTTCAGAACCTTTCTATCCAAGCCAGTTAACGCTTGTGCTTCTTATAGTATGCTCACTTTAATGACACACGTGGTGCAGAATATGCGTAGCGGTAAGGGATGGAACTTATTTACACCCCACGGCTTTGAAAACGTATCATGGCTAGAAAAATTCCTGTCGAGTCGAGGCGGAACCTTAAACAAGTACACAGGATTAGCAGATATGTTGTCACCACCCATCGATTGTGAAGGTTTAATAAACAAGTTGACAGCGTCGTCTGTTTCGCATCGAGGCGGAATATAATCGCAGTGTGAGAACCTGTCTTACTTCGTGGCAATGTGTCCAGCTGTTGTCCTTCTGTGTTTCTACAGACTGCATTCGTATCTGGTAACGGATAAGGAAAAAGATCTATCATCGGCCCTAACACACTGCGCATGTGAAGAGGAGCACCGTATGGAAACTAACAAGTAATTTACTGGAAAGGTGATAAAAATGGAAAAAAAAATCTTGCGTCAGCGATATTATTCTGTCGTGTCTGGGCAGCGCCGAACGCGAGAACGAACGCCACCAAAGCTTTATTTTAATTTACGGCGCCTTTTTGCGTTGTACGGCGCTCGTTGGCGCACGTGAAACTTTGGGCACACACACACAGCGTTTCATACCTTAGGCCATAGTCACACACATGTAGACGGCAAATGCATCTATCCTTGCCGTGCCGAGGTTCGAAACCAGGTGGATAAGACAGCTGCAGTATTAAGCACTCATTTCAACGACGGATCTCCGTGTCGTATTAGCGTCATGAGTGTAGCAATTCAGTTAAGCTAATTTCCCCAAGACTCGCAGTGCTAATCCGGTATCTATCCTTGTTGCGTTTGGTCAGGTGGGACGACAGCAAACGTTTCACACACTGTCCTGACAATTCTTTATTTTCACGAACGACAGAATTCCTGTTCTTGTTTGACTGTGGCTCATTTAGCTGGCCGCTTCTACAGGAGAGCAAATATCGGCCTGGCGGGAAGCATACAGTTTTCTGGCCGTTTCCTCAGGAGTACGTGTGATGTGTGTCATTATGCTTTAAGAGCTGACATCTGTGATGTCCGAATTTACTCAGAATAAGAGGCTATGGTCCCTGCATACTCCAGTACAGATAGCGACACAGTATCGAGATATGAAGCGTGAAGAACCGAATACGTTACTGATGGAGGACGCCCTTATACCGAGTTAGAGATTAACATCCCGTCGTCTCAAAATCTTCGCCATTCGTAGCGTTTTACACCTGACGACCGACACGCGTCCCTGCTTTCAACCCATGGAAGGACACACTCGCCCTGTTTATTACGGCCGACTCTGCAGCGCCACACGTGCAGCCCCTGCCTTCGACAGAGCTCGGCCTTACAGTCTTCTCACTAAGACGATGCGTTTAGTACTGCGAAAGATTTGTCCTATAATTAAGTTTTAGCGTTTAAATGGTGTACTGTTTATTCTGCTACTGCTTTAATGTGTTATCTAAACATATAAATAGCGTACATCTAATCGATCGTTAGGAAAACGGGGATTACATGTTCCAAACGCACAAATTTCCATCGCTTTATTTTCTGCATCGACATTCGAATCGCACAGCCTTTGTTGCCAAAGAGTTTTCGTTGTGGTTTGCTTCCTCCTCTGCGAAGTAGTGCTGTGATTTCTTACACATTCCATCCACGTATCAAATCAGCATGGAAGTTGCCCTAATGAGAATAGAGAAGAAATTTAACATTACTAGGTGCTCGTACGAAGTTTGGTGTCCGCTCTCCGACGTGTCCGAAAAGTCCATACCAGGAAACCGCACTACAAAATGGCACGCATTGTGTATGTTGATAATCTTTAAAAACCGTGTCCCAATTACGGCAAGCACAGTTGCTAAGCTAAAACTAGTGTGTACTAATAAAATGTTTAATATGTCTCCAATACACTGACTTTACATAGGAAAGCGTCTCACGTTGAATTGCTAGAACAATAATTAAAAAAGGTGGCAATGTTATTTACGCACTATCTTTTAAATAGATATGATGGTATCTGATACTCAACTACTAATGCAAAGAAACGTACTGATGCTAAAATGCTTTAAATTCTTGCTATCATTTAATCTTTAAAATTTAATAATTCTCTTCCTGTTAATATTTAATTAATTAACTTACGTCGTTCAGATTTCGTAACGCTGACGGCCTTAAAATTTAAAGTTCTTCAGTCCCCGTTTTGTTTTCTTTCAGTTGTTGCGAGCCAGCGATGGTGCAATATTGTTCGCCTTCAAGTCTACACATTTATAAAAATCAGGTCCAGGAAACACTTTTGTGATCACGGTTGCGATTCAGACGGTATTCGCGTCATTGTACTGATTAAGGGTTATCGTTTCCGAAAAATGCAGGTTCGATCAAAGCTGTGTGCGCTTTTGCGCGTATAATGAAAATATTCCTCACACGTCGCGTAACAAAAAGTAACATGCGAATCACAAACGTGGTCAAACGAAGAAAATATATATGATGACATAAATGTTCGTCGCTGTTATGCAGGACAGGTTTAGATTAAACACCGCAATTTTCAGTCTTTTTAAATCACAGTACGATACGCTTTAGAGATATTTGTTTTGAATAACTTGTATTTACCTTTTCTTATACAATATGGTCCTTGTCCGCGAGAATTATCTCTCTCTCTCTCTCTCTCTCTCTCTCTCTGTCTCTCTCTCCTTTTTATAGCCTTTATACATTCACATTACATACATCGATTAAGAAACTTTTCTTTCTCTACCGACCAGAATGAGCACAAAACCCGCCCAGACAAAATGTCTTACATAGAATTAGTTCTCACTTAAGAATCATATATAGTTTCGTAGTACAAACAATGCTAGTTTATTCCGTGTAATAGAAAGTCTTTGATTCACTGAGCACAAAAATTAAAATAATAAAATTATAATTACAATTTTAATATCGTCAGTTATTGTTTATTTTATGAAAATAAGGTTTGACATTGTCGTAATATTATTTTTCATCGTTGTAGCACTATAACGTACTCTGAATATTTCTGTGAATGACGCATACTACTTTTCTTTCGTTCCGACCGACGCTTCGAAGTAAATATCGAAACTGCTTTGGAGTTTATCCAGGTACGGTTCCAGAGGCTACATGTAGCAGCTTTCAGTCTAATCAGGATTGGTGACAAATGAAGCTGTTTTGTCTTCTGGTGTTCAGAAACTGACAGCACCTCTTTGTTCCGACAGACTATGCTTGACCGTTCCTACACGTGGACCACGTCACACGCGTTTTGCTCAGGTTGTGCCGCAGGTGTATATTGAGACCAGAAAGGAAAACAACGATTAAATCATTATATATGAGTTCCTCTCATTCACTTCTGTGCCTGTTATTCAGTTCTCGCCGTATGCGATGCTTTATTTGGGAAGTAAGGAGCGTCTCTAGTTAGTTTCGGTAGCAAACTTTTGCCCACAGCTGAAACTCAGTTTCCAAACCACATCTGCCATGAAATGAGGTCGCCTTTACTAGTGAGGCGATGAAGCAATTTTCCAACTCTGGGTAAATCTTCTGTTTTTTACTTTCATTGACTAGGGGAATTCACTGAAAGAGCATAGTGTTGTCTCCCTTAACCCATAGAAAACACGATAAGAAATATTACGGTCTTCCGATTAAACTACAGTTGAGAAAAGCCTCCACTTCATCATCGTAATCGGATTTCCTTCTCGGTCACCGCTCTATAGCTGTTCGGTATGAGATAAACGGACAATTAAAATGACGCGGTGTTTATAAATTGCCGCGAAACCTGCTGTGGGCCGAAAATTCCGTTACAACTGGGAACGGAGTTGCTCGCGACGCCATTCTTGCGTCAGACGCTGTCGGTGCTCTTGAGAGTTAAACTTGAGTAGCGGTTCGGGATTATTTTATGAAGTTCCATCGCTCTTCTTTTGGTGACCGTATCATTGTCGTCGTGCTGCCAGGGAAGATGTCGATGTCTGGGACGCTGTTTCCCCACGTCGGGGCGTCAATGATTCGACGAATTACTCTGGAATGCAGCCGCTGTCCAGGTTGAAACTACAGTTGCGAAATCTGATCTGTGCGGCCTCTCTGATGACAGAAGACGTAAAGTCTTTGTATGAAATAAAAAAGTCTGTTTACCTCGCTTTTGCGTCGTTAACAGTACTGTCAATATAGTTGGCAAAACACACGTGCGAATTATTATACATAGTTAAGCCGAACATATTTCTCCATCCCCTGCGGCCTACAGAGCTTTGCCACTGATGGCAGTTCGACTCTCTCGCGAGTGACGGCTGTTATCTGACCTTTCTTAAAATCCACCCACAGCAGGACGTCGCGTCGCCCGCCATTCACGAGATGCGTGTCCGTTCCAACATGTGAATCACACGCCTAGTCGATGGCCAGTTGCACCATTTTAATGCATCCCGACAGTGCTGTTTCGCAGTCCGCACATTCATGGCCGGCCTTCTGTCACAGCTGCCTCCAGCTGATGGTATCCTAAATTTCTGAGGAGGAGGTGGAGGTTGTGTGAGAAAATCTTCCAGAAAACACGTACAAAATCGTCAAAAAACACCGTCAAAACGTTTTTATCCGGGTCAGTTAATGCATGAGATTCTGTTTTATTATGCCCACCCGGATCACACGCTTTGTGTGGTAATAGTTGTTACGTATTTACGCCTCAAGGTTATGAAGACTTGTAGCGGCTAGAAACATTCGTCTTGAGTGACGGCCAAGTCTTAATCATATACGCATTGTCAGCGTGTATTTTGTCAACAGACATCGATTGTGAAGATGTATTAAAAATAGTCGACAATATCACCTGCTTTGTGCCGATGCGGAATTTAAACGCGGTGTGTATCGACAGATTCCATTCGTAACTGGAAACAGATTAAAATATATCTATCCAGAACCTTTACACACTGCACCTGTGAGGACAATGAACACGTTCAAGTCAAACAGTAATTCACTGACAAGACGGTAGAAAATTAAAACAAAAAAACTTGTCTCATCCATATTCTTCTGTCCTGTTGCTGGGCAGAGCAGGTCGCGAGAACCAACGCCGCAGGAGCTTTCTTGACGGTGCCTGAATGCGTTACACGCTGCACGCCGGCCTGTGTAAAATTTTGGACACAAACCGTGTTCCGTACCTTCGGCCAATCTCGAAACTCTGCCGTAGTGTCCTTCATATTCTTGCCATATATTAAAACAATCTTGCAAATTTTTTTTATTATCACGTAAAACAAAAGTTAGTATTTTGATTGTCTCTTATTAAACGTGCTATCACTCGTGTTTCAATAGTCGACATCGCAAAGTTGTCCCGCGACGCAGTGCGATTTGTATGTCTACGTACTCTTTCTAAATGATTGCCCAGTGTGGGACAAGCACATCTGCGGGAAATTCGTCATGATACAATTATTATCTAGTATTCGAATCTCTGATTTGTCGGTTATATACATATTTGGGGAGGTGTATGCGGCCTTCAAATCGTTTTGTGAGTGACAGTAAAATAGTAGGACTGTTAATACATTCTACATCTGCGATATCGATGCTGGATGTGTCCCTACAACCACAGCCGCCTCTCGCTTAGTGGCACAGCCTCCGGCTCACAACAGTCGCTGGTGACAAAAACATCCCCTAACCCTGCGTACAGCGGTGGGAATGTGAATTTACTCCAAGTTTTCTGCCCACATCTAAACGCCTAATCTTTTTAGGTGCAAAACGCTTCCACCAGTGCCCGCCTCGTATTTCTTTCGACAACGGTGTATTAATAAAGCAGCCACGAACGCTTTAATGGGCCTGGATAAGACTTCTGTACAGTCCTTTACGTGTGATCTGCTCCTCACACTTCTCCATCTTATATTTTCACTGACCTCCGTAAGAAATTCGTACTCTACATTACATGTTGACGTCTTCCTTTCACAATACGGAAACACCGCCAAGTTTGTTTCATCGTCGATAGTTTGCTCAGCGGAGACCATGGGTCTGATACGTAAGAATCTTGGAACGTACCGCAGTTCGTTCCGGCTAGTAGAATCGATTAAGGTTTAACATGTAAACATGACTACAGAAGAGTAGTTTCCGAAATTTTGGTCATCCCAATGTTGTGTCCCGCGTGGTCGCCGTCTCTGCCGCGCCTTTCATCTTGACTGCTCAGTACAAACATGGAAACTCGCGGCAGGTATCCGATTCTGTTAGCCCACCTTGATGGAGGGCTAGAAGCAATATTGACCACATTTCAGTATTGTCAAAACAGTTAATAAGTAGAATAGTGTTTGCCTCTGGTCAGGAGAAGGAATAGTGGCTACTTGGTTCCATAGTGTCGTAGATATTTATCGAACAAAAAAAAAAAAATGGAGGAATTAAATTCACCGTATTCATCAGTCTCTGAATCCACACTTCCACATCATAGACACTATAAATTTATTTCGTCTTCATTCACGATGCTAGTTCCAATGTCATAGACCCAGTTAGGTGTTTTGTTTAATTATGAACGCTTTGGCAACTGACATACGGTGCGTGCTTTCACTAATACCGATTCTGTGGGGTCTCATACGTTGCTCCATAATAGCGTGACAGACACACTTGTCACGACATTTATTCGGTTACCGCTCTACTAGAGAACTTTTTGTAATCAGAAAACATATTACACGTCTAATTCCGTAGTGCCTCGTTATATGTGTCGCATTTCCTTTAACATAGTTACTGTCTACTGAACTCTATAGTTACAAATCGCTACCAACGCATTCTGACATTTTGCCATTGTTAGAACATCCTGCGAACGATTAAGTGAACTGGACTCCTGAGAATTCGAACAACATTCTGTAACGCATCGTCTGGCATATACAGGGCGGAAAAACTATTTGACCAAAAGCGTAGGGCACAGAGAGAGTGTCAAACGAAGGAATCTGAGTATAGAAAATACAGGTCGCAGTTAAATATTTACTCCGCTACGGCAGCATGAAAACGGAGGTCGAACATTTTATAGACATACTCCTGTTAATTAAGTGGTCGCTCATTTTCACGTTTTTTAAATATACTCAAACAAGAAACATGGGAACGTGATTGACCTCATTTCTGAAGAAGTACTGCCTCGTTCGTCAGCTAAATGCGATACACGTGTTTGTGACGCTTGAAATTTATCTTGTTCTCGTCGTGACGACTGGGTAGTGCAAACATTCTGTTTACGTATACGTTTTCTGTAAAATACCTATCGTTTTGAACAAGGGCCTCAGTGTGGCAGATTTGGATTACGTTCCCGTAGCGCTGAAAATATGCATTTACGACCCTTAGTTGCCATACACACATTCCTATGTTTCATGCTGTCCTTCCGCCCTGAATTTTGGTCAAACTGTTTCTGCACGCCCTGTATATCGGTGCTGGATGGCAAACCTCGCTCAAACAGCACTGTATAAGTTATTCACAGTATACGTTCGTTACACATATGTCACTGAATGACACCCAGCCAGGTTGACCGCCTACATTCCGCCACGTCACTGGAAAGCCAGCACGCGATCCACAAAATCACCAAACCAGCACCAGATTCGCACGGTGACACCGTACTGATTGTAAGCACACTCAGACATTAATCGCAAACGCAGATCGTAGTATGCAGAAGCCGAGTTTATCTTTCTGTCAATTCTGCGTCTGCTGCAGACCACAGAGCTCTGTCGCTGCATCAGCGGTCGATTGTTGGTGTTGGCGCCACGGAATGATGGCAATTAACATTCAGAGTTTCTCCGGAGTAACTGGGATTCTATTAAAGAAATCAAAACGGGAAGGAGTAACGAAAGCGGCAACTGGCAGTCAAACAGTACGTTTCTGTTAATTTAATGCGATGACAATTTTGAACGATAATGTTTGTGATGCGATTGAGTTACCAGCAATTACAGAAACCCAGGTTTTATGTTGCGTCCACCACAGACAAACTCACTAAAGATATCGTCCGTGCCAAGTTTCATTTTAAACACAACGGAATTGTACTATTTCCAATGAACTACACATAACTGAGCCTGTAATTCATGACCAAGTTGAGTGTAACTACTACTTCTACTCTCGCATTTTTTTAGGTAAAGAATTAGCACAATGCTCACACGAGAAAGCAGTCTTGCGTCCATCAAGCAATCATCCTGGAAACAATTCCTCCAGCCAGAGCATTTCTTTTTCCGACACAGGAATGATTTTACAATTACCTTTGCATGTAATTCATACTTTACTGTATAAACTGAATATTTAGTAAAGGGGCGAACCGAGTTAAGTACTGCATAGTGTGAATGAATGCTGCGATTTTCCAACAAGGGCACAAAATACTGAGACTCGGCTTCAGATTTCTGCCATCACCGACCTGCAGTGGCAGCTGAGTCATTCGTGAAATCTTAATGGCGGCCACGGCTGCTGAGGCTCGTCTACAGATGCAGCAGCAGCCCACAGTGTGGGGTGACGTCACAAGGCACCCCTGTCTCCAAGACAACGCGCGACGTGTTTAACTATATCTAATCACTTGTTTCTCTTTATCGAGCATTTCCATACTTACTCACCTTTGAACTCCAGTACATTTTCTCGGTATCAATACAATCAATTTAAACGCTCTGTATAATACTTTTTTTTACGAGCGGCACGATTATTAAGAATTTTACATTCAATTTTTGTCGGGTATTTGTTCGTTAGCTACTGTATTTCCTCATTCTAAACCCAGCGTCAAGCAAATTACGTTCACCTCTGAAACTTGGCCCGCCTTTACAAGGTACATCTCTAGTAGTATTAGGTGCTTAACACGTCTGTATGATTTGCGTGCAAAACTTGATCTTCTACGCAAAAGGCAGACGTCATTTCGCGTCTGCTGCCAGTTGTAAGATGCATTCCAGTAACGTGTCCCACTCACTGACCAGTTACGCCGATTTTAATCTGTCCACCCGGTGCCATATCGCCGCCCACAGATTCCTGGATACTCTGCCTACGTAACAGAACTTTTCCGCTCTTTGCCTCCCGCTGCTGTCGATGTAGTTCAGATTTTCCGTTTCCAGATCCGCCAGACAGTCGATGGCTCGCAACACGCCATCCGCGACCGCTTTATCTATAAACTGCCGCCGGTTGTTAATTTGGCTCTTTCTCCATTCAGATAATGTATCTTCCAGCGTCGCACCTAACTGCTTATGCCTCTTGTTACTCCATGCCACGATTGGTGCCTTTTTACTGAAGAACTAAATAAAAAATATTGCCGCGTTATATTTTAAGAAGTTGAAAAGTGCACATCGCAGGAAACATAGTGGTATCAGACACTGAAATCAATTTTTTCCTCTCAGGAATAAAATGATGTTCCAGGTAGTCTCGAAGTCTGACGGAAAAAAGGGAGTACTTATTTCCATTAATTTCAGAGAAATGAAAAATATAAACTTATTTCATGTTTTAATATGCTACTACTTATTTGAAAGCGCTGAGCAACGCTTCGCTCGTGAACGAAAACAGTCTGAAATTTATTCTACGGCAACTGACTGCGTTATACGATATTCTTTGGGGCTATGTGGAGGCGAATTTGGAACCGCAGCCGCCTGTTTCTCTGATGTGGCAGGCAGTCTTGTCCGCTCACAGTTATATCATTTTACTTTCAGTCATACAAATAGGCTACAGTCTTCCCTCGTTGCCCACAAGAGATTTCGATGTACGGATGTTCTGTTTTTATTTCTTGAAAGTGCGTGATTCGCACCCCAACCAGCAGTATCGAAAGACACGTTCAAATGGCGCCCCGTGTTGCAGAAGAAGGTAACTGCGAAAGGAGTTACAGAGGACGCAGTGTAGTCGCTAGCCGACAGATGGCAGCATGCGAGATGCGGTGTTCAGGTTTGATATAAGGAATAAGACGTTGAAAAGGATTAAACAGCGCGAAAAACATGTCTACGGGCGCCATTCTGTCACACAACGACCAAGGACCTTGTATATAATAATGGACACGGAAATTCTGATACCTCTTTGCAGAAAATTATAAATGTCGTACGGAGGAGAAATGTTAAGCGTAAAAGTAATATCTTTGTTTCTCTGTGTTCCCGCATCGAAAAAGAAACGGTTTGTTAATAATCACTTTCATTGTGTCAAACAAAATATAAAACGTTATTTAACAGTTGTACAAACGGCTAACGAATGTGCTTTTCATAAACCGATATGCCGCTACCGCTTCTGGTTCGTGATGTAAACGCTATCATATCGACTCCGGAAACATGGTCACCGATGCCGGATTTCTTGATGTATTTCGAAGGAAAAAAGCACTACCACAGCATTCCATCAGTTTACCGTTTTAAGCACTTTTATTTTATCGAAGAATTGAGACTGCGGTCAGCACCCTGGTCATGTCTGATAATGTGTAACAGTGCAGGATGACAAAACCCCGCCCAACCGCCACTGCTTACGTTTGCGTTTTTTCACACACGTCAGTGAGTGACTACCAAAAGGGACGCCACTCGAACGCCAGCACGGGTTACACAAAATCGTAAAACCAGCGTCGCATTCGCATACTGACACGGTACTGACGTTGGGCACTTTTAATCGCGGTTGCAGATCGTGGAAAGATAAAGCTGAGTTTATTTTTCCGTTAATTCTGCGTCTGCTGCAGCCCACAGAGCTTTGTCGCTGCCCCAGCGACCTATTGTTGCTGCTGGCGCTCCACAATGTCGGCAGTTTATCACTTGCTCGCTGACAATGGCGGTTTTATGGAGAAAATGAAAACGGAAAAAATGATAGTAAATGCACAACCACCAGTCAAACTTTAGATGTAAACGATAAACCTTTAAACGATAAACAACGTCGGTGGGCCACACATAACTGTATGTTGTCCATATAAACCCTCATTTAGAGTTAGGCCTTCCACACACAAACTCGCAAAAGTTATCATTCTGTCCAATCGAAATTACGCATCGTATTCTTCAATGAAAAATACTACTCACTTCCACTAATCACTTGTAGCGTCATGGTTGCATAACACTTCCACCTCCCTATAGCAAACGATTGTCTGCTGTATTACACTCTCGGTTCGCATTTGAAAGCATTTCAATATTTTCGCAAAAGTAATGGACGAGCTAAAAAGATTCTTCGTCTTGTTACTGCTTAATTATCATGTCGACATTCACAAACGTTGTGTGAGCTGCCTGTTAACAGGGATTGATAATGTTTTATCGCTCTGAAACAGCTGCTGCAACTCGTATGCAGACGTAGAAACCGAATCGCAAAAGTCGTCCTTCCTTCCAACAGAAACTACCTATATGATACTGCTCGGCAGAGAATGATATTAACTTATATAAGCGAGAGTAATTTCCATAGCCGCTGTCTTCGCAAAGCTGAATGTTTCGTAAACTCATCATCGTAATTAGTTGAGAGGTTTTCGTTTCTTTAGCAATACGTAAACGAACAATTACAGAGACTTAGAAGCGTGCCGAAGCTTTCGTTAGAAATGGGAACGGAGTGTATCGCAGCGACGTTGCCCTGACACTCGCTTTCGGCGTTGTTCGTCGGATTAGCCGTGAATAACAAACCGAGGTTCGGACGAATCTCTCCGTCACCTCTTTCTGGACCAGCCGACTGCAGCCGTGCTGGAAAACAAGGTGTCGATGTCTGCGACGCTGCTTCCACCACGGGTTAAAAGTTATCAAGTCTAGGAGAGCCTCTGCAGCTTCCCAGCAGCCGCCGTGGCGGTACAAGTTACTGCTGCACACTCTCGTCTCTGCGGCCTGTCTTCTCACGGAGCAGATGTTCCTTGGTTTTACCTGAATAAACATGACGTAAATAATGTTGCCAAAACACTACGGCGAATATTTACATTTATTACTAACTGTTTTCTCGCATTATCGTCCAAAGCATATTCAGGTTTCCTAATACCCTTACTGTTTTCACATGTGTTTGTGGCCGCCGGCAATGAAACGCGCCATTAGCAGTGCAGGAAACTCTCCGTCGTCAAACCAGCATCGGAGACAAATTTGCTTACCGAGAAAGCAACTTGTGAAGGTTTACATGTATTCTAGAGCCGACACAGCTTGGCCTGTTGTTGGCCACACTAAGAGAAGACATGTAGCACTCGAAAAAGACCGTCGTTTTAGGAAGAAGGAATTTCAAGGGCATGCTTTTTGTTTGTCTCTAGCTTCAATACACTCTAAAATCGTCTCAGATGTGTTTGTGTTACCGTCTGCAACTCTGTAGCTTACATTAATTAATCTGGCCTAAACTTGTGTTTTAGGAGCTGACTGATGGAGATGTTTTGCTTAATTTGGCACCTTCCATTGCGACGTGGTGCTGTGGCCCTTTACATATTCGGCCACTCACTAAAAGAGTGTTGCAATTGTCGTGATGATAATGGATAGAGAATGAGTTGTTGTTATTACTGTATCTCGTATTATCGAGAGCTTAGTGCGTAGCTGTGCAGTCTCTTTGCGACAGTACTTCATTAACTAGAGACCACGGCCGGCGTTACTTGCTCGTACACCACAGTGACGTCATAACATCCACACTCGCGTCTCATTCATTATGAACGGCTGCGCACTGCCACATATGCTAGCCCTGAAATCGGGTGAGCCCGGCCTTTTTGCTTCTCACTAGAATAACACGGCAACTACTCTAAAAAGAGCCATGCATTTCTGGACAGACGATTTTTTCCATTTAATAAAGCTTTTCTTTTACTACAGGTATTAACACACTTGGAAAGCGTGTAATCGGCGGATATCTGTCCGATCGTGTTTACTTACCTGGCTACAAGCGCAAAACTTGTACTCCTCACGGCTTTGTGTTCGCCTCGACCAACAGATTACGTGACGTCTGTTGCCAACATGCTGATTTTATTCCTGCAGCGTCTTATATCTCCAAATTCTACCGTAGTCGGTTCCACATTCTTGGTATATATTAAAACAATCCCGCGATTTATTTGAATGACCACGAAAACAAATGTTGTCATTTTTATTTCCTCTTCTTAAACGTACCATTCGTCGTGGTTCAACAGTCGACATGGCAAAGCCGTACCACAGTACGGCGCGATTTGTATATCTACACACTCTCTCGAAGCGATTGCCCAATATGGGACAAACACAACTACCACGACATTTGCGATGATACAGTTGTTCTCTACTATTCGAATCTCCGATTTCTCAGTAACATACTTGCGTAGGGAAGCGTATCTGGTACTCAGTCCGTTTCTGTGATCGTCAAATAGTGGGACAGCTACTATTAATTACATAAAGCAGTCTCTGCAAACGGATCTGCCAATAGCAGTTCCGTCTCATCACGGGACCTCTGCGATATCGATCCTGGAAATGTGCTTAAAACCACAGCCAGCCTCTCGCTTAGTGGCGAGGGCTACGGCAAACAGTGGCCGGAGACAAGACACCCCGGACTCTGTGCACAGTGGTGTGAGTGTGTTTTTACTCTTTGAGAAGTTTTGTCGCCGTGCCTAAACGCCCAAAGCTTTTTGGTGAAATGTGTTTGCAGCAGTGTCCATCTCGCACTTCTTTCCACAACGAGCGTAATCCTGATCGCTCAAGAAATCAGCTGTGAACGCTTCAGTGGCCCTGCACGAGACTTTTGAACGTTCCTCCATTTCCAATCTCCTCCTCACCCTCCACATCAGGACTCCACTGGCGTCTGCCAGGATTCCGTACTCTAAACCATCTGTTAATGTCTCCACCTCGTATTACGCAAAGACTGATAACTTTGCTTCGTCGAGGACAGCTGCATTGCAGACACCACGCGTGTAAAAATTATGAAGCTCGGGACATGGACGTTTGCTCACTGTAGCAAAACCGATTACTGTTTAACATGTAACCACATGATTAAAACTGTTTCCGAAATTTTCCTCCCCTGAATGTTGGTTCCCGTGTAGTCGTCGTCTCTGTCGTATCGTTCATCCCGACTGCTCAGTGCAAACATGGAAACTTGCTGCAGGTATCAGATACCTACATGGAGGACTTGAGGCAAATTTCACGACATTTCAGTACAGTCAAAACCGTAAATAGAATATAGTTCGCCTCTGCCAGGAGAACAAATCAGGGAAATTTGGTCTCATAGGCTACTGTGTCGCAGGGATATATCGAGATACAGAGAGCAGTTGATATCACACTATTCATCGGTCTCTGAGTCATCACTTCAACATCACAGAAACTATAAAATTAATTCGTCTCTATGATAGGAGCAATGCGACCAACGCCATTAAAAGTTGCATTTCATTTTCAGTCCATAGGGAACTGACCAATGGTGCATTGTGTCTCTCGTAACATTAATACCGACGCTGTAGGGGCTCATAATCTGTTGCCCCATAATAATGTGCCAGACGCTTTTCTCACCACATTTATACATTTACTACTTGCTTAAACGTTTCGCATTTTCTTTCACGTACTTGCCGTCCACTAAATTTTATAGTTGTATATCGCTACCAACGCATTCCGTCATTTTGTCGTTTCCAGGACTTTCTATGGAGTCGTGAGAGTTCGACTATTATTATGTCACTTGCTACGACGTGCTTACTTAAGAGGTGACTCATTTTTCATTTACTTTGACCTTTTTAAGACGTCTTCGAGTATTGAATATGGACATGCGATTGTGTTCAGTTGTAAGGAAATATTGTGTGGTACGTCGCCTAAGTATGATGAACGTGTATGTGATGTTTTAAAGTTTTCTTCTTCTCATCCTGAACACTGGTTAGTCCAAACACTGTGTTCACCCGTACATTTTCTATAAATTACCTTTCATTTTGGGTAAAGAGGTCACCATGTCAGATTTTAATTACACTCCTGTAGCGCCGAAATTACGCATTTGCGGCTCTTACTTGCGGCACTCAAATTCCTATGATTCGTACTGTCTTTCCGCCCTGCACTTTTGGTCAAATTGTTTTTCCGCACCCTGTGTAACATTCCTGGATGGCAAACGTCGCTCAGTCAGCACCGCTTAAATTATTCACAGTATACGTTCGTTACACATATGTCACTGAATGACACCCAGCCAGGTTGACCGCCTACATTCCGGCACGTCACTGGAAAGCCAGCACGCGATCCACAAAATCACCAAACCAGCACCAGATTCGCACGGTGACACCGTACTGGTCGCAAGCACACTCAGACATTAACCGCAAACGCAGATCGTAGTATGCAGAAGCCGAGTTTATCTTTCCGTTAATTCTGCGTCTCCTGCAGACCACAGAGCCCTGTCGGTTCATCAGCGGTCGATTGTTGGTGTTGGCGCCACGGAATGATGGCAGTTAGATTCAGGCTTTCTCCGGAGTAACTGGGATTCTATTAAAGAAATCAAAACGGGAAGGAGTAACGAAAGCGGCAACTGGCAGTCAAACAGTACGTTTCTGTTAATTTAATGCGATGACAATTTTGAACGATAATGTTCGTGATGCGATTGAGTTACCAGCAATTACAGAACCCAGGTTTTATGTTGCGTCCACCACAGACAAACTCACTAAAGATATCGTCCCTGCCACGTTCCTACGAACTACGCACAATTGAGCCTGTAATTCATGACGAAGTTGACTATTAATTTTACTAGTCTCGTATTTTTCTTAGGTAAAGAATGAGGAAAATGCTCACACGTGATAGATATCATGCAATCGTGGAGGAGACAATTGCTCCAGCCAGAGCAGAAATGCCCTTCATGTAATTTATATTTTTCTTTATAAACTGAACATTTAGTAACAGGGCGAGCCCAATTACATACTGCTTAGTGTGAATAAATCTTTCAGTTTTTTGAGCAACCGTGATAAACAAGAACAAAATACTAAGACTTGGCTACAGATGTCCGCCATCATAGGGCTGCAGTGACAGCTGAGTCGTTCCTCAAGTCTTAATGGCGGCCACAGCGGCTGAGGCCGCCACATCGCACCCCTGTCTCCGTAGAGCACGCGCGACGTGTCTCGCTGTATCCAATCATTTATTTATCTTTATCCAGCATTTCGATAGTTTCTCACCCTTGTTGCCGACTTTCCTCATTCTACACTCAGTAAACGTCAATCATTTTTGCTTGTACATTTCAAAGTTGCCCCACTATTACCGGATACATCTTTAGTAGTATTAGGCGCATAACATATCTTTATAATTCATATGCAAATTCCGATCTCCCACGAAAAAGACACATGTCAATCCGTGTACCTGGTTAAGAGAAACATTGGAGTCTCTCCCTACTCAAGCCAGCGAACTAATGTCCAAAACTGTGAGCACAGCATAATGCTGCGTCTGCTGCCGGTATCCTGTCCCACTCACTGACCAGTTACGCAACTTTAATCTGTCCACACAGTGGTATATCGCCGCCCACAGATTGCTGGATACTCCTCCTGCGTAACAGAACTTGCCCGGCCTTTGCCTCCCGCTACTGTTGATGTTCAGATTTTCCAGTTCAAGATCCGCCAGGTAGTCCGTCGCACTCAACACCTGATTCGCGATCGCTTTCTCTGAAGACTGCCGCCGGTTGTTACTTCAGCTCTTTCTCCGTTCAGATGATGTATCTTCCAGCGCCGCACTTAACTGCTTATGTCTCTTGTTCTCCATGCCAGGAATTGTGCCCTGTCACTGAAGAACTAAAGAGAAATTAACGCCACGTATTATATTAAGTAGTTGAAAAGTACGCTTCGCAGGGAATGTACTTGCACCAGACATTGAAATCAATTTTTTTCCTCTCACGAAAAAAGAAAAGATGTTCCTGTTAGTGTTCGAACGTGACGAAAAAAAAAACTTTATTTATTTCAATTTTTTTCATAGGACATGGAAAATTTAAACTTATTTTATGTTTTAATATGCTACCACTTATTTGAAAGCGCTGAGCAACGGCTCGCTCGAGAATGAAAGCCATCTATAATTTATTCTACACCGCCTGACTGCGTTATACGATATTCTCTGGGGCTGTGTGGAGGCGGATTTGAAATCGCTGCCGCCTGTTTTTTCTGATGTGGCAGTCTCGTCCGCTCACATTTATGACATTTTACTTTCTGTCATACAAACACGCTACAGCCTTCCCTCGTTTCCCAGAAGAGATTTCGATGTACAGATGTTCTGTTTTTATTTCTTGAAATTGCGTAAATCGCACCCCAACCAGCGGTATCGAAAGACACGTTCTGATGGCGCCCCGTGTTGCAGAATAAGTCAACCGCGAACGGAGTTACAGAGGACGCAGTGTAGTCGATGGCCGACAGATGGCAGCATGCGACATGCGGTGTTTAGCTTTGATATACCGAATAAGAAGCTGGAAAGGAATAAACAGCGTGAAAAAGATTATGTTTACGGGCGGCATTGTGTCACTCAACGATGAAGGACCTTGTATATAGTAATGGACACGGAAATTCTGATATCTTGTTGCAGAAAATTATAAATGTCGAACGAAGGAGAAATGTTAGGCGTAAAAATAAAATCTTTGTTTCTCTGTGTTTCCGCTTCGAAAAAGAAACTGTATGTTAATGATCGCTTTCATTGTGTCAAACAAAATATAAAACGTTATTTGTGCTAGAGACGGCTACCGAATGTGCTTTTCATAAACCGAATCTGCCACTACCGCTGCTGGTCCGACATGTGACCGCTATCACATCGATTCCCGAAACATGGTAACCGATGCCGGATTTCGTACTGTATTTTGAAGCGAGAAAAAATACCACAGCATTCCATCATTTTACGGTTTTAAGCACTTTAATTTTATCGAAAATTGAGACTGCGGTCAGCACCCTTGTCATGTCATTTTTGATAATGTGTAACGGTGAAGAATGTCAAAACCCCGCCCAACCGCCACTGCTTACGTTTGCATTTTTTCACACACGTCACTGACTACCAAAAGGGACGCAACCCGAACGCCAGCACGGGTTACACAAAATCGTAAAACCAGCGTCGCATTCGCATAATGACACGGTAATGACGTTGGGCATTTTTAATCGCGCGTGCAGATCGTAGAAAGACAGAGGCTGAGATTATTTTTCCGTTAATTCTGCGTCTCCCGCGGCCCACACAGCATTGTCGCTGTCTCAGCGACTGATTGTTGCTGCTGGCGCTCCACAATGTCGGCAGTTTTAACTTTCGCGCGCATAATGGCGGTTTTATGGAGAAAATGAAAACGGAAAAATGATAGTAAGTGCACAAGCGTCAGTCAAACTTTACATTCACCGGACTAAGAAGCGAGTAAACCTTTAAGCGATAAATAACGTCAATGGAACCCACATGACTGTATTTAATCTATATAAACCCACGTTTAGAGTTAGGCCCTTCAGACATAAACTCGCAAAAGTTATCGTTGTGTCCAATCGAAATTACGCATCGTATTCTTCAATGAAAAATACCACTGACTTCCAGTAATCTCTTGTGGCGTCATGCTTGCATAACACTCCCACCTCCCTACAGCTAACTATTGTGTGCTATATTACACACTCTGTTCGCATTTGAAAGCATTTCAATATTTTCGCAATAGTAATGGACGAGCTATAAAGATTCAACGTCTTCTTCCTTCTTACTTATCTTGTTGGCATTCACATACATAATGTGAGTGCCGAGCACCGATTTGTTCACGTGGAGAGACAATGATTTATTGCTCTGAAACAGCGGCTAAAACTCGTATTCGTCACCAGGAAATGATACTAACTGATATAATCGACAATAATTTCCATAATCGTTCTCTTTCCAAAGCTAAATGTTTCGTAGACTCATCATCGTAATTAGTTCGGAGGTTTTCGTTTCTTCAGCAGTACATAAACGAACAATTACAAAGAGGTGAACTTTATAAATGTCGCGAAAGCAGTACTGCGCCGAAAATTTCGTTACAACTGCGAACGGAGTGTCTCGCAGCGGCATTCTGGATACAAATGCTTTCGGCGTGTTTGGCGCATTAGATTTGAATAAGAAATCAAGATTCGGACGAATCTCTCCATCGCCTCTCTCTGCACCAGTCGGCTGCAGCCGTGCTGTCAAAGAAGGCGTCGATGTCTGCGACGCTGCTTCCCGCCCATGCTCGAATCGCAACCAAGTCGGGGAAATCCTCTGCTGCCTCTCGAGGAAAGACGGTAGCCGCGGTGCCGGTGCAAGCTTCTGCTCTACGATCCCATCTCTTGCGGCCTGACCTGCCTTTCCACGGAACTGATGTACCTTGCTTTTACCTCAATATAAATAACGCAGTAAATTCTACCTAAAATACTACAGCGAATATTTACATTTATTGCTAACTGTTTTATCGCATTATCGTCCAAAGCATATTCAGGTTTCGTAATACCCTCTCTGTTTTCACACGTGTTGATGGCCGCGGGCAAGCAAATTGCACCATTAGCAGAGCAGGAAACTCACCACCGTAAAACCACAGACGAATTTGCTTACCTGGAAAGCTGCCTATGAAATTATGTATTCTGGAACCGACACAGCTTGGTCTGTTATTGGTCACACTAAGAAAATACATTTAGCGCTCGAAAAGTTCCGTCGTTTTAACAAGTTAAGGAATTTCAAGAGCATACTTTTTGTTTGTCTCTGGCTTTAGTACACTCTAGAAACATCTCAGTGGTGTGTACGTAACCGTTTGCAGCTCTGCCGCTTACATGTATTTATTCAGGCCTTACTTATGTTGTAAGGGCTGACTGCTTGACATGTATTCCTTGATGCATGATTTTGATTGTTTCCGTTTAGTACGACACTTTTTTTTTCTAGTGTATGTGTTAACCCTCTTTGAAAGCGTGCAAATGGCGGATATCTGGCCGATCGTTTTTAAGTCACCGGGCTACAAGCGCAAACCTTATATTCCTTATGGTTCCAAAATTCTAACGGAGTCTGTTTCACATTCTTGGTATATACTGTATTAAAACAATTCCGCAATGTTTTTTGAAAAACCACGAAAATAAAAGTTGTCATTATTTATACCCTCTTGTTAAACGTGCCATTTGTCGTGTTTCAACAGACGGCGTCGCAAAGCTGTACCACACATCGGTGCGATTTGCATGCCTAGATACTCTCTCGAAGTCATTCATTGCCCAATATGGGACAAACACGTTTGCGGGACATTTGCGATGGTAGAATCGTTCTCTAGTACTCGAATCTTCGATTTCTCCGTAATATACTTACATTAGTAAGCGTATCTGGTACCCAGTCCGTTTCTGTGAACGTCAAATAGTAGACATCCTCAACTTTTGTAGTCCTGTCTTCCTCAGTTGCGTGTATTATTACGGTATATTGATAATTTTTTCTTATCGACCGTCTGACAGTCGGCAACAGAAACCAAAACATTGCATTGAAACAAGCGTTCAGTTCATAGTGCTGTGGAATGTGGAAAAAAACCGCAAATTCGCATTCATAAGAAGAAGAACACCGAAAATGCAACAGGAGCGTAATATGTAAGAAATTGTCCACGCAACCTGCCACTGATGATGTCTTGCAGAAAATAAAGGCGAAACGCGTATGGCACTAAAATTGTGTTTTATTCAGTTGCTGTCAGACGGTCGTTAAGTAAAAATTATCAATATACCGTCAAATAGTAGGACTGCTACTACATAGTACGTAGGGCAGTATTTGCAAAACGATCTGCCAATAGCAGTTCTGTCTTATCACGCAAACACTGCGATATGGATCCTGGAAATGTGCTAATAGCCACAGCCAGCCTCTCGCTTAGTGGCGAGGGCTACGGCAAACAGTGGCCGGAGACAAGACACCCGCTAACTCTGTGCACAGCGGTCTGAATGGGTGTTCAGTCTTTGAGAAGTTCTGCCGCCGTGCGTAAACGCCAAACGCTTTTTGGTGAAATGTGTTTGCAGCAGTGCCCATCTCGCGCTTCTTTCCGCAGCGAGCGTAATCCTGATTGTTCAATAAATCAGCTACGTACGCTTCAGTGGCCGTTGCGGTGTAACGACGTATTAAATTTCCGTTTGATATATGTATGACCATGTGCAGACTTCGTCACCTACGTCAGTTACAACCCACTTCAAAAATGATTCATATTCTTTTTAAATTGTCATAGAATGGTTCTTGAACGAAACTGTAAAACATCAGTTGAGTCGTGTGCAGAGAATTACACCACTTGGGCCAATTGGTTTTCGTAACTTTTTCGAATTTAAATTTCGTTTGTTTCTCCTCAGAAAATTATATCGACACACGTTATCTTGATCTAATCGATATCAGAATCACACATTAAATAAACTTTTTAGATTCAAAGTTTCGGCCAACGCTGTCTGAATCAATAATCTTGTCAAATATATTATTAATCCGTTCACATAACTCTTCGTAAATAAATCTTCAAGACACGTGTTTCACCTTTAGTAACATACACTATTTTATTAGCTTCCTACACATACAGATGTGAACTTGAGCGTTGACAGACAGTGACTAACATCTCAATAATATTAAGCTCATTATGACGTCATTGTTGTACAAAAAGAGTATAAAAATTCATTTTTAATTTTTTAGAAACACGACGCAACAACTCGGTTCCAGGATCTTCTGTTGCTCCTTGGCTGTCGACCCGCGACGTATAGCGGCCAGCAATTTCCTCTCTGGTCGCGGCAACGAAGATGCTGTCCCCGTTCGTTGCGCCGATCTCTCCGTACATGAAACACATAAAAAAAAATACAAACTTTTAGATAATTCACATTTATTACAAATAATAAGAAAACACATAAACAAAAACTAAATTAAACTTATAGTCACCTGCAAACTGGGCTGACTTGGTGGATGGGTGACGTTTAATTTCGTCCCACTACATACCCCACCCACAAGCTCAGTTTGTCAGGTTTTAACCGGAATTAAAACTGTTCAATATACAATATTTAACTGTTAATACATTTTCCTCACATTTTACGTAACCTCAAGTCCTTGCTATTAGATAGATTTAATCCTTTTAACACGATACCGTTGTGACTATTTGTCATTTACTCTTAATTGTGCTCTTATGGTAATTCGTAACCGAATATAGGGAGATTGCTCCTCTTCAGTTAATAGTTGCTAATAACTACTAATTTAGTACGTTCTTTAACGTTGTACATTAGGACAGAGCGTTCAAATTGTGATAGATTAGTTCCAATTTCATTTATTTACTAGAGTTATTCTTTTCAAGAATGTATATTACTAATAAGTTTCTCATAATAACTAATAGTACTATTTACTTTACATCATTCTCTTCCCTAATGCCTTATTTATGCCTGAGGTCAAGAAGAAATCAAGCAAAACTCTCTTTAGAATCTCGGCACGGCTTTCTTTACCTTCGGACAACTTGTTGGGTAATGGCCATTTATTTAGGAGAAACAAGCGAGAGAGCCCCGTTTGGTGTGTTCTATATTAACACTATTGCAAACCTCTATTAAAGGCACTCTGCTATGTTCTCGTGAGCCATATAGCTCTGGACGCCCATGGTCCCTAAAACTATTAACCATCCCCTTTGGTTCCTACTATCCGAGTAAATTTAAAATATGCAACATTCCTTTTGACCTAAGAGCAAAATTTCTTCCATATAAATCCCCCTTTGGGTTATCTTTCTCCTTTTGAAGTACCAGTAGATTATTGTAGAACACATGTTTAAGCTTTCTGTCATTTATTTAAAATAACACGTAACTATCACGAAAAACTTCACATGAATAAACTATGAACGCTCTTCCGTATGTAACATATACTAAATATTAACTTATTTAGGAATGAAGAGTTTCATTTGATCAACACTATATAATCCTTTAATTACACCTGATGAAGGTTCCATAAGAAGTAATGCTTTGGGATGTACAATCTTATGTACAACATATGGACCTTCAAAGATAAAGAAGAATTTTCTACATTCCTTACCGATCTTAGAACTTTTAGGATGAGATCGTACTAACACAAGATCTCCTACCTGAAATGAGGGTTCTATAGCCTGTTGATTATAACTTTTAATTCTCCGTTCGGCATTTTTTACAATCTGTTCGCAAACTTTTTCGTCTGGGATACATTGTTGGATCTCATTTACTGGTGGCCAAGGTAAAGCAGCTAGTAAAGGCTCACCAATAATTCGTTTGCCTAAAATTTCTATAGGTGATAATCCCGTCGTTAGGTGAGGCAATTCATTTAATATCTTTTCGAATTCAGGCATTAGTTTGGCCCACCGAGTATGTTTATGTGCACAATAAGTTCTACATAATCGTCCTAATTCTTTCATGACTCTTTCTACTAAATTACTTTGAGGGTGATATTTCGAAATTAAGATATGTTTGATTCCATATTGTCTTATCATATCTTGAAATCTTTGACTAATAAAGGCACTACCGTTGTCAGACATAAGTCGTTTAGGAATGCCCCAGTTAACAAAGTAATTTCGGGTGAGGCAGCGTATAACGCTTGCTGTATTCGCTCGTTTCAAAGTATACAGTTTCACATGTTTGGACCAACATTCCATTACAACAAACACATATGTGAATCCTCCTGAACTCCGAGGCAGAGGGCCGAAAAAATCTAATGATAGTAGATCCCACAAACCTCAAGGAATTACAGCATATAATTTATAACGCTTGGATTTGTTATTAACTTTAACCTTTTGACAGGTTTCACAAGCCCTAATAATACTTCTCACAATACGTGACATATTTTTGAAATAATAATACTTCATTAGATGTTTAATACATTTATGAATTCCAAAATGCCCGTAACCTTCATGAATATAAGTAATTAACTCGTCCACAACAGTTTTCGGAATGCAGATTTTCCATCTCTGGTGTTCCCTCTGTGCTTTCCAATACAACAAGTCGTTAAAATATAACCACACACCCCGGGTGTTAACTGTTTCGTCCCCATTATTAAGGTTTTGTATAATTCGTAGAATAACATTTTTCTTTCCTTTATGTAATACGGTAACCCACTACTTAGGACTCGTATTAGATGACTTTCAATTAATTTAGCACGGTTTAAATTCCATTCAAAATAATTCCTATAACCTCTCCACCGTTTAGAATATGGAGGAGGGGCTAACAACTCTAAAGTTAAGTGTTGTTGTTTTCGTCTTGACCAATAATTTTGTTTAAACTGCTTAACAAAATCATCCCAATCCCTGAATTCATTTCTATGCAGTACTGCCCATTCCGCAGCTTCTGCTTCTAAATGTCCTATTACAAATTGAATGCGTTTTTCATTACCCCATTTAGGAGATAATGATGTTTCAAAAGCTTTTATAAAGATTATAGGGTGCAGTTCACCTCCTGGTTTGAATACAGGAAATCGACTTGCTACATTTGAATTTGTTGTTATGTCATCCAGACATTCTGCGAGAGAAATAGTCGGATTTTGTTTAGCTGGCAGAGACGGAGTTGCATCGGATTGGCTTGCCGTGATTGCCTTATTCATATTGTTGTCGTCCGTGCTAGCAAATTCGATGCGACTGTTGTCTCTGATTATGTTATTACCTCTGCTACCTGAAATGTTCTCGTTATTATCTAATTCCGATACCCGTTTAGTAATTTCCTGTATCCGCAGTTCTGTATTGGATACGCGATTAGCTAATATCGATTCTTCACTGTGTTCACGATGTGAACGCTCTGTACCTTCGTCAATATTATTATCTTTGGCAGTCTCAAGATTACTGCATATCTCAGTAATTAAAAATTTCATGTTTTCGATTTCGGTATGGTCCTTTTCTACTTGATGAGTTAATGTCTCTAATTCTACATTATCTATTGAAGAAATCTCTACAGGTTTGGTAGAGACCTCTTTAATAGATTTCAATAATTCTCTGCGAACAGTTTCTGTTTGCATAGAAAATTCATCTCGTAACATATCGTTATTTTTCTGTATTTCATTTACAACTAAGATATTGACACTATCTAGTCTCTCGGATAAGTCAGTAATATCGTGTCGCATGCGAGCTTTTTCCTCGCGCGATTCCTGGATATGTTCTTCTAACCTTTTACAATTATCAGCAATCTTATTACTAAGTCCTACTAATTTTTCCTGCATTTCAACTTTAGAAGACTCTATTTTATCACTTAATTCTCGACTGGTTTCATTAAGATATTCCTGCAACCTGTCTGTTGATTTTATTAGCTCCTCTTTAAGTCTAGCAGTAGATTCCTCGTTAGACTGTTTTAATCTAGCCATAGATTCTTCGTTAGACTGTTTTAGTTCCTGTTTCAATCTAGCAGTAGATTCCTCGTTAGCCTGTTTTAATTCCTCTTTTAATCTAGCAGTAGATTCTTCGTTAGATTGTTTCAATTTAGCGATCGCCCTAAAAAGGGATCTCATGCTCCTATCGGACATAGATTGCTCTTCGTCTGACATTTCACTTCCCGACATTATTGTAAGATATTAACTATTTACACACGCAGACTTGTAATCAACAACCCTATAAAAGCACACTTCCTATATACAACACTCCACTTCCAACTTGAAACAAACTCACCGGACACTAATATTGTAATTTGTAGTTCTCGATGACCAGTGTGCTGCTATGGGCTGCAGATGTAACAGCCGTCGATGCAGCCGCTGAGATGCTGCGACCCCGCTTCCGCAACCGGCCGGACGCTGAGTCGAACACCGGAAACGTCGCTGGCTGCAACCACGCCCGGCACCGCCGTAGACAGGCGAAGCCCTCAGCAACACCTCTAATACCAGCCGGAGGAACGCCCCGCAGCTGACATACTGGGCCTATTAGTTTAGGGAGAAAAAAGGTTGTCGGGGTTTGCAGCGTTCAGCTGCTGCCCAACAGACGCGCCTTCTCGTGGAACAACTGCGTGACCGTACTGCTTGGCTGCGGCTCCGTCAGATGCCCACACCCACGAAGTCGCCGCTGGCTGGTGAAGGCTCCACGAAAACTCGTGTTGACTTCCGAAGGACTCTTGATGTTTCGTTTCGTACCTGTGTGCCTTAGTTGCACACAAGTCCTGTTTCTAAGGTCGCCACGGTGCGGTGTAACGACGTATTAAATTTCCGTTTGATATATGTATGACCATGTGCAGACTTCGTCACCTACGTCAGTTACAACCCACTTCAAAAATGATTCATATTCTTTTTAAATTGTCATAGAATGGTTCTTGAACGAAACTGTAAAACATCAGTTGAGTCGTGTGCAGAGAATTACACCACTTGGGCCAATTGGTTTTCGTAACTTTTTCGAATTTAAATTTCGTTTGTTTCTCCTCAGAAAATTATATCGACACACGTTATCTTGATCTAATCGATATCAGAATCACACATTAAATAAACTTTTTAGATTCAAAGTTTCGGCCAACGCTGTCTGAATCAATAATCTTGTCAAATATATTATTAATCCGTTCACATAACTCTTCATAAATAAATCTTCAAGACACGTGTTTCACCTTTAGTAACATACACTATTTTATTAGCTTCCTACACATACAGATGTGAACTTGAGCGTTGACAGACAGTGACTAACATCTCAATAATATTAAGCTCATTATGACGTCATTGTTGTACAAAAAGAGTATAAAAATTCATTTTTAATTTTTTAGAAACACGACGCAACAACTCGGTTCCAGGATCTTCTGTTGCTCCTTGGCTGTCGACCCGCGACGTATAGCGGCCAGCAATTTCCTCTCTGGTCGCGGCAACGAAGATGCTGTCCCCGTTCGTTGCGCCGATCTCTCCGTACATGAAACACATAAAAAAAATACAAACTTTTAGATAATTCACATTTATTACAAATAATAAGAAAACACATAAACAAAAACTAAATTAAACTTATAGTCACCTGCAAACTGGGCTGACTTGGTGGATGGGTGACGTTTAATTTCGTCCCACTACACCGTGCACGAGGCTTTTGGACATCCCTTTACGTCCAATGTGCTCCTCATCTTCCCCCATATCACGACTCCACTGGCGTCTGCCAGGATTCCGTACTCTCCACTACTTGTTAATGTTTCCTCTTCATATTACACAAAATGACAAGTTCGCTTCGTCAAGGGCAGCTCCATTGCAGAGAGATGTGTGTAAAAATTATGAAGCTCTGGACATCGACGTTTGTTCATCCTATCAAAGCCGATTAATGTTTAACGTGCAACCTCATCATTAGAGAAAAATGGTTTCCGAAATTTTCCTCACCTGAATGTTGTTTCCCGTGTAGTCGTCGTCTCTGTCTTAACCGCTGAATACAAACATGGAAAATCGCAGCAGGTGTCACATACCTTGACGGAGGACTAGAGGCAAAATTCACCACGTTTGAGTACAGTCAAAAACGTAAATAAATTGAATGTGGTTTGCCTCTGATCAGAAGAAGAAATGAGGGCTACTTGGTTCCATAGGTTAACGTGTGGGGGGGGAGTTCATATGACGGTATTCATCGGTCTGTGTCATCACTTCCACGTCACAAAAGCTGTAAAAATACTTTACTTACGATGATAGGAGCAATGGGACCAAAGTTAAAAATCGTGTTTTATTTTCAGTACTTTCGGAACCCACCACCGGTGCACTGTCTCTCGTTTCATGAATACCGATGCTGCAGGCGCTCATATGTTGCTCCATAGTAACGTCACGGAGGCATTTGTCACGACATTTGTACATTCACCACTTCAGTTGAGGACTTTTAGTGATCAAGAAACATATTTTACATCTTACATTCTAGCTACATGGTTATACGTATCGCATTTTTTCTATTAAATTTTAAGGTTATATATCGGTACCAGCGCATTCCGTCATTTTGCCGTTTCCAGCACTTTCTATGGACTCCTGAGAAGTTGACCATCATTCTGCCATGTCTTGTCTCACACATACAGTGTGTGAGAAAACAGTCTGACCCAAAGTGTAGGGCAGAAAGACAGCATTTAAAAAACCAATCCGAGTATAGGAACTAGAAATGGCTGTTGAATATTTACAGCGCTATGCCAGCATGAAAACGGTGGGCAGTCTGAACATTTGCTCCGACATACTTAACGCTAAGTAAGTGCTGGATCACGTTTCCTTTACTTTGTCCTCTTGAAGACATGTTGAAATATAAAAGGTGGACATGTGATTGTCTTTATTTCTAAAGAAATGTTGTCTAGAACGTCGGCTAAGTATTACACAGGTGTATGTGATGCTTTGAGTTTTTCTTGTTATCGTCCCGAGACTGGTTAGTCCATAGACTGTGATTACACTTACATTTTGTGTGAATTATCTTTCATTTTGAGTAAAGACGTCCACATGTCAGATTTTAATTACGTTCCTGTAGCTCCCAAAATACGAATTTTCGACCCCGAGTTGTTGTACTCAAACTACTAAGTTTCACACTGTCTTTCCGCCCTACACCTTTGGTCAAATCGTTTCTCCGGACCCTGTATAACGATGCTGGATGGCGTGCACGCGACACACAAAATCACGAAACCAGCATCAGATCTGCATAATTACTCTGTACTGATTGTCAGCACATTTAGACGTTAGTCACAAATACATATAGTAGTGATGTAGAAGCTGGATTTATTTTCTGTTAATTTTTCGTCTCCTGCAACCGACAGAGCTTTGTCGCTGCGTCAGAGACCGATTGTTGCTGCCAGCACCGCGGAATGTTGGCAGTTTTAACTCTCCCGCGAGTATTGGCGGTTTTGTGAAGTAAGCGAAAACGGGAGAAAAATACAGATGCAAGGGTTCATCGTCGAAATGAGAGTGAATCCCTACACGACGCATGTCTACCCACAGCAAGAACTCGCGTAGGTGTGCGTCCTTCCCCACATGTGAATCACACTCCTAGTCGCTGGCCAGTTGTACCACTGTAACGCATCCGGACTGTGCTGTTTCGTACTCGGCACATTCATGGACGGCCTTCTGTCACAGCTGCCTCCAGCTGATGTTACGCTGCACCCCCGAGAAGGAGGCGATTGAGTGAAAAAATCTCCCGGTAAACATGTAAGGAAATCGTAAAGAAGTACCGTCAAAACGTTTTTAGCGAAGCCAAATAACTCAGTGCTGCTGTTTTATTACGCTCACGTGGGTCACACGCGTCGTGCGGAATACGTGGAACGGTAACAGCTGGAACGTATTTACACTCCATGGTTTTGAAGACGTATAATGGACAGAAAAATTGCTCTAGAGCCAAGGAGAAACCTTAGTCGTGTACGTAGAATTAGCGAATGTGTTGTCACCAGGCATCGCTTATGATGACGTAATTAAAAAGTTGACAGCATCATTTCTTTGTATCGATGTGTTAAATGGTAACAGATAAGAAAGGATTCCTCGAATGCCTTTACACACTGCTCATGATAGGAGGAAGACTGCATTCAAGTCAACTATTAATTCACTGAGAAGGCAAAGAAATGGAAAAAGCTTGCCTCAGCGTTATTATTCTTTCGTGTAGCTGGGTGGCGCCTAAAGCGAGAATGAAGTCCGTCAAAACTTTGGTTTACGATGCCTGACTTCGTTATGTGCTCCTCGCTGGCGTATGTGAATCTGTGAACACACACCGGGCTTCATGTGTTCGACCGTAGAGATACACGTATACACGGCGCCTGCATCTATCCTTCCCGTGTTGTGGTTCGAAACCAAATGGATTAGACGGTTGCACTATCTACAACTGCAATCAAGTACTGACTTCAACAACTGATCTTGTTGCATTAGGACCACTCATTTGGTAATTCAATTAATCTACTTTCTGCAAGATTCGCGACGTTAATGCGATAACTGTCCTTGTTACGTTTGGCCATGTGGAACGACAGCAAACGTTTCAAACACTGTCCTGCCAACTCTTTATTTTCGCAAATGGCAGAATTACAGGAATGCGACCAATTTCTCTTCTTGTTGGACTGTGGCTCATTCAGCTGGCATCTTCCACAGAATCGGTTGGCGGGAATCATATAGTTTTCTGGCCATTTCCTCACGACTACGTCTCATGTGTGGCATTATGCTTTAAGAAGTGACATCCGTAACGTCCTATTTTTACACGGAATAAAAACCTACGACTTGTGCTTTATCTAGTACAAATGACGAACCAATATCGAGATAAGAAGAAAACGTTGCTTGTAGAGTAAATTCATAATAGTGGGTTAGAGGTTAACGTTCTGTCGTGTCGAAAACTCCGTAGAGTTTCAGAAATGACGACCGACACAGCCAACATCCCTGCTTTCATCCAACCCAAGGATTTTGGGAAATGTTTGCCGCGTAGCGTGTGCTGTTGTCATTTGGGTTGAAATTCTCCCTTTTGAAAGAGTGTCCAAACATTCCTCAGTGATCGGTCAGTGGGCAAACTGTAACGACTTTTGTTTCACGTGTCTTTGTGATGGTCGGCAAGCGCGGGAACTCACCGCTGTCAGCCCAGCCCTAGAAACGCATATGCAGATGTGTAGACATACTGTGGAAAATTTACATATGTTCCATATACATGGCGTTCCATGATACACAACCGTGACGTTGTAACATCTACACTCCCGCCCTGTTTATTACGGGAGATTGTCACAACCCACATATGCAGCCCCTAGCTCATCCTCTGTTCACCAACATGATACGTTCAGTGTTCCAAAAGATTCCTCCGTGTTAACGTTGTAGATGCATCTTCCTCCGCAAAGTAGTTCTGCGACATCTCACACATTCCTGCCACGTATCAAATCAATATCAGAGTTGCCTTGATGACGACACAGAGAAAATTACTCATTAATATCTGCTTCTACAAAACGCGTTGTGCACTCTCCGTCGTGTTTAAATGGTCCTTACTAGAAGACTGTAGTAGAAACTGGCGCCAGTCATACATGTACGTAATCTTTGAAAACTGTGACCCAATTACGGGAAACACAGTTGCCGTACTAGAACCACTGTCTACTACTAGAAGTTTTAATTTGTCATTGATACACTGACTTTGGCGTAACAAAGCGTCTGTTGTACTCAGGAGATTTGCACGAATAATGCATACCACGGCACTTCTGTTTCTTTCAGACCGATGCCTCGACGTAAACATCGAAACTTGCAGTTGCTATTAAAGTTTTGGAGCCAGTGAAGATGTGGTTCTGGAGAAAGTATTTTGCTGGTTTCAGATAAGTCAGTATTGGTAACATTTGAAGCTACTTTGTCTTCTGTTCAGAAGGAACTGATAGCACCTCTTGGTTCCGGCAGATTATACTTTACCGTTCCTGCACGTACAACCACCACGTCACACAGTGTGTGTTACTCTTGTGCCGTAGCTTTATAGTGAGAGCAGAAAGGAGAAAAAAAGACAGCTGATATCAGTATATTTAACGAAGTCATTCATTTCTGTGTACGTTATTCACCTCTCGCTGTGTGCCCTGCTCTGTTTGGGAAAGGAGGAAGCGTCGGTAGCAAACATTTGTCAACGGCTGAATCTCGAGGTCGTCCATACTAGCGAGGCGATGAAGGCATTTGCGAACTAGGGGTAAATGTGTTTAATTTTTTTTATTTCATTGCATAGGTGAATAGACTGAAACAGCATAGTGTGGTCTCCCCTAATCCACAGAAGATACGATAAGAAATGTTACGTTCTTCCGATTAATCTACAGCTAAGAAAAACCTTCAACTTCTCATCGTAATCGCAGTTCCTTCCAGTTCACCGCCCTGTAATTCGTCAGAATCAGATAAACGGACAATTTAAATGACGCAGTGTTTACAATAAACTGTTGCGAAAACAGGCGTGAGCCTAAAATTACGTTACAACGAGGAACGGAGTGGCTCGCGACGCCATTCTTGCGTCAGAGGCTGTCCGTGCTCTTGTCGAGCTAAACTTTTGTATCTGCTCAGGATTACTTTAGAAAGATTCATCTCCTGTCGTCGTGCTGCCAGACGAGGTGTCGACGTCTGCGACGCTGCTCCCCCACGTCCGGACGCAAATGATTCCACCAACTGCCCCGTAGAATAGCCGCTGCACAAATTGAATTTTTTTTTGGGAAATCTGATTTTTGCGCCATCTCTGACGACAGAAAAATGTGAAGCCCTTTTCTTATACAAAAGTCTGTATTCCTATATTTTTTGTTGGTAACAGTACTATAAATAATTTTTCCGTAAAACGCTAGGCAAAGTATTACACTTAGCTGAGGCAAGTGGCAAACGAGGGAAAGTGTTAGAAATATGGCGCGCTTCCCAGAATTGACTGTTCCCTTCGCTTCAGTTGTGTTACACATGTTCAGGTCTGTGGAGGGCGCCTCTTGCTGATACACTGTGGAGACGTCGCAACATCGACACTCGCGACTCATTCATTACCGACGATCCTGCACTGGCAAACACGCCACGCCTGTAATCTAGTGACCCTGGCCTCACATTCTTATTACTAAAGTACTGAAGAAACAATTTTTTTTCCATTTCAATGTGTCTCATTTTTGCTCTACTATACGCTTGATACACCTTGAAAACGTAAACGGCGGACATCTTTCCGACTGGTTTCAACTCTGCTAGCTGCAGCTGCCAAGTAATATAATTATTAATCTCTCTGTCTGGTGATTGTGCAAAAGGATCGCGCGAGCCGAGTAGACGACATGTTTACATCGCTGTGACGTCTTCTTTCCGGAAGTGGTGCTGTGGTCTCCTGTACATTCCGGTCGTGTATAAAAACAGGCCAGTACTCGTCTTCTTGACAATGTGGAAACACGTAAAGTTATCCTTTTTGCAACCTGTTGTCAAGTATGCCGTCCATTCTCTATCGTGTTTGAATAGTGGGTACCACAAAGCCGTAAAAGAAATAAGTGCGCAACCTGTATCTACACTTAGTTCACAACCGTGCACCAGTAAAAGTAACTTTTGTCGCTCAATACAGCACCTTCCAACGCTTTAACGGACGTGGATACTTTTGAACATCCATTTATGTGCAACCTCCTCCTGCTCCCCATGTTTTCACTGGCGTCCGTAACAAGTCCGTACCCTGCACCATTTGTTAATGTCTCCTCTCGATATTAGGGAAACACCGAAAAGTTCGCTGTACCGAGGATAGTTGCATTGCAGAGGCTGTGAGCGTAAATGTTATGAAGCTCGCAAAATAGAGGCTTCTTCGGACTAACGTTTCATATGCAAACATGACTAGAGAAAAGCTGTTGCCCAAAGTTTCGTCTTGTGAATGTTGTGTCCCGTGTAAACGTCATAACTGTCGTACCGTCCACCTTAGCTGCTCAGTAACCAGGCTAGGTGTTAAATCACAGAAAATATTAAATTCTGGTCGAGGTCTACGTGGTTTCATAGATTGTTGTCCACATGTTTCAGATGTTTATTGAAATACAAAGAGAAGTTAATATCGCCGTATTCAACAGCCTCTGAGTCATCAATACCGAATCACAGACGATAAAAAAGAGTACCGCCATTACTCACGTTGATGGTAACAATGTGACCAACGCAGTTAAAAATTTTGCTTCGTTTTCAATGCTTAGGCAGTTGACCGACGGTGCATAATCTTTACTTTCATTAATATTGACTCTGTGCGGTCTCACGTGTTGCCCCATAACAGCGCGACTGATACGCTTGTCACGACACTTGTACACTTACTACTTTACCTGAGGACATTTTGTAATCAAGAAACGTATTTCACATCTATTTCCTTAGCGCCTTTGTTAAACGTATCATACTTACCATCCACTGAATTTTAAAGTTACAAATTGCTACCAATGCATTCCGTCATTTTGCCGTTTTCCACACTTTCCATCAAAGATTAAGTATACTGGACTCTAGAGAATTCGACCAACCCTCTGTCACGCCTCGTCTGGCATATGCAGGGTGCGGAAACACAATTTGACCAAAAGTGTAGGGCACAAGGACGGCATCAAATGAAAGAATCTCAATATGGAAGCCAGAGGCCGCACGTGAATATTTAAGGCGCTATGTCAGCATGACAACGGTGGTCGGTTTGAACATTTGCTACAGATAATTATGTTAATTAAGTGGCTGCTTATCCGTCATTCATTGTGGCTCTTTTATGAGATATTGAAAAACGAAACATGGTGCGTCAGCCAAGTCCGATACACGTGTGATGCTTTAAATTTATCCTGTTCTTCAAATATTCTGTTTACGTATACACATTCTGCAAATGCAGATCGTAGTAATTTAGAAGGCGAGTTTATCTCTCCGTTAATTCTCCATCTCTCGCAGACCACAGAGCTCTGTTCGTGCATCAGCGGTCGATTGTTGCTGTAGGCGCCACGGAAAGATGGCAGTTAGATTCTGACTTTCTCTGGAGTAACTGGGATTCTATTAAAGAAATGAAAACAGAAAGAAGTAACGAACGCGGCAGCTAGCAGTCAGACAGCACTTTTTTTTAAGTTTAATGCGACGACAATTTTAAAAGATAAAGAGTTTTATCTATTAAAAAAAGTTTAAAGTTACGCTCGCAACGGACTAACTCACTAAAAGTTATCGTCCTTGCCACATTTCATTTTACACACAACTGAATCAGACTATTTCTAATGAGCTTCACATAATTAAGCCTGTAATTCATGACGAAGTTGACTGTTACTATTCCTACTGTTGTATCTTCCTTACGTAACGCTCACATGAAATAGTAGTCTTGTGTCTAGCACGCTATCACCCGGGAAACAATACCTCCAGCCAGAGCATTTCCTGTTGCCACACATGAATGATTTTGCCATTACCTCTACATGTAATTCATATGTGACCTTCCAAACTGTATTACGTAGGCCTACTACATTGCGTGAATGAATGCGGCAGTTTGCTCGGCAACAACTATAAACAAGCAAAAAAATAGAAAGACTTGGCTATAGATGTCTGCCATCACAGGGCTGTCGTGACAGCTGAGTCTTCCGTGACGTCTTAATGGTGACGACAGCGGCTGAGGGGCGTTTAGAGACGGCAGCAGACCACACTGACGTGTGACGTCACTTGGCAACCAAGTCTTCTTGTATCCGCTGCAATCAATCATTTATTTTTATCGATCATTTCATGGCTATGCATTTTCGCTAAATTAACCATCATTTGGTGCCAAGATGCTCGTGTGTGAGATTTTAATTACGTTCCGGTAGCGCCGAAAATGTGCAATGCTATTCTCAAATTTCTGTGTTTCATGCAGCCTTTCCGGGCTACGCTTTTCATCATATATTTTCTATGTACCCTGTACAACGATGCGGGATGGCAAACTTCGCTGAATCAGCACTGCTTAAATTTTTAATTTTTTACGTACACTGCACATGTGTCATTCAATGACTCCCACGCCGATCGCCCACCTATATTTTGCTACGTCACTGGAACGCTAGCACGCGACACACAAACCGTGAAACCAGCATCAGATACTCATAACTACACTGTACAGAGTGTGAGCAAATCTAAAAGTTAATCACAAATGCAGACAGTAGTAATGTAGAAGCTGAATTTCTTTCTCTGCTAGTCTTCCGTCTCCTGCAGCCGAGAGAGCTTTGTCGCTGCCTCAGTGACTGATTGTTGCTGCTACCACGAGGATCGGTGTAAATTTTAGCTCTCCCGCGAGTAGTGGCGGTTTTCTGAGATAAACGAAAACGGGAGGAAAATATATATCCAAGTGTTCGTCATCGAAACGATAGAGAATCCCTAATTGCCACAGCGACTTAATTTTTAATATTTAGGAACAGCAGAATCTTGCGTTGCCCGCCAATTGCGAGATGCGTGTCCATTCCCACACGTGAATCACACTCCTAGTCGCTGGTAGTTGTACCATTGTAATGCATTCGAAGTGTGCTGTTTCGCACTCCGCACCTACATGGATAACCTTCTGTCTCAGCCGATCTTACCCTACACTCCTGAGAAGGAGGAGATTCTGTGAGTAAATCTTCCGGAAAACACGTATACTAATCGTCAAAAAATACCGTCGAAACGTTTTTATCCAAGCCAATTATCGCATGTGATACTTTTATTATGCTCACTTGCATGACGTGCGTTGTGCGGAGTATGCGTAGCGGTAAGGGATGGAGCTCCACGGTTTTGAAGACGTTTGATGGCTAGAAAAGTTCCTCTCGAGTCAAGGCGAAACCTTAAACACGTTCATAGGATTAGCAGATATGTAGTCACCACCCATCGATTGTCAAGACATAATAAAGAAGTTGACAGCGTCGTGTGTTTCGTATCGACGCGGAATATAATCGCGGTGTCAGAACGTGTTTTACTTCGTACAATGTGTACAGCTGTTGTCCTTCCGTTTCTACAGATTGCGTTCGTATCTGGTAACGGATAAGAAAAAAGATCTGTCGTCGGCTTTTACACACTGCATATGTGAAGACGAGAACCGCAGTGAAGGTCACAACTAATTTACTGGAAAGGCGATAAAAACAAAAAATCTTCTGTCCGCGATATTACTCTGTCATGTCGCCGGAGAGCAATGATCGCGAGAAACAGTTAATTTACTGGAAAGGCGATAAAAACAAAAAACAAAAAATCTTCTGTCATGTCGCCGGAGAGCAATGATCGCGAGAACGAAAGCCACCAAAGCTTTATTTTACGGTGCCTGACTGCGTTATACGCAGCTCTTTGGCGCATGCGGACACACACCACGTTTCGTACCTTAGGCCATAGAGATACACATATTGAGGCACGTGCATCTATCCTTGCTGTGTTGAGGTTCGAAACCAAGGCAGTTGCAGTATTTATAAAAATTTCATTCTGCAGTATTTATAGGTAATCAAGGACTGATTTCATCAACTGATCTCCTTGTTGTATTAGTGTCAGACACATAGTAATGAAGTTAATTTCCCCAAGATACGCAGTGTTAATCCGATAACTGTCCTTATTGCAGTTGGCCACATGAAAAGACATCAAACGTTCCAAACACTGCCCTGACAATTCTTTATTTTCACAAACGACAGAATACAATAATACGACGAATTCCTGTTCTTGTTGGAATGTGGCTCATTTAGCTGGCCGCTTCCACAGAATCGGTTTGGCGGGGAGCATATAGTTTTCTGGCCGTTTCATCGGGAGTACGTGTGAGGTGTGTTGTTATGCTTTAAGAACTGACATCCGTGATGTCCGGATTTACACAGAATACGAGGCTATGATCCCTGCATAATACAGTACAGATACCGACACAGTATCCAGATATGAAACGTGATGTACCGAATACGTCACTCATGGAAGACATTAACATACCGAGTTAGAGATTAACATCCTGTCGTCTCAGAATCTTCGCCATTCGTAGCGTTTGAGACCTGACGACCTACACGCATCCCTGCTTTCAACCCGTGCAAGGATTTTGAATCAGGTTTGGTGCGTAGCTTGTGGAGTCAGTTGGGTTAAAATTCTCCCTTTTTAAAGAGAGTGTCCAAACATTCCTCAGTGCTCCGCCACCGGGCAGACTGTAACGACTTTTGTTTCACGTGTGTTTGAGACGGACTGCAAGCACTTGTATATTAAGCAGTGCTGATAATTCACTGCCGTCCACCCAGCCCGGGAAACGCACAATACGCAGATGTAGAGACACGTACTTTGGAAAGTGGACGCACATTCTGTACCCATCGCGGCAGGCGTCGTTACGTGGTACACAACCGTGACGTCACAACACGGACACACTCGCCCTGTTTATCTCGGCCGACTCTGCAGCGCCACTCGCGCAGCCCCTGCCTTCCACAGAGCTCGGCCTTACAGTCTTCTCACTAAGACGATGCGTTTAGTATTGCGAAAGATTTGTCCTATTATGAAGTTTTAGCATCTTAATGGTGTACTGCTACTGCTTTAATATACTATCAAAACATATAAATGGCGTACATCTAAACGATCGCCAGGAAAACGGGGATTACAAGTTCCAAACACACAAATTTCCCTCGCTTGTTTTCTGCATCGACAATCGAATCGCACACCCTTTGTTGCCAAAGAGTTTTCGTTGTAGTTTGCTTCTTCCTCTGCGAAGTAGTACTGTGATTTCTTACACATTCCAGCCACGTATCAGCTCAGTATGAAAGTTGCCTCGATGTCAAAAGAGAAGAAATTTATCATTTCAAGGTTCTCGTACGAAATTTGGTGTCCGCTCCTCGACGTGTCCGAAAAGTCCATACTACTAGGAATCTGTATTTTTCTTTTGTTTCCTTCACTGCTTGCTCAATATACAGATTGAATATCATGGGGGAGAGGCTACAACCCTGTCTCACTCCCTTCACATCCACTGCTTCCCTTTCAGGCCCCTCGACTGTTATAACTGCCATCTGGTTTCTGTACAAATTGCAAATAGCCTTTCGCTCTCGGTATTTTACCCCTGCCACTCTTCTATACACAGTTAAGCCGACATTTTTCCGCCAGTTCTCCGTCCCTTCGGCCGGCAGAGCTTTGCCACTGCCTCAGCTGCTGACTGTCGCTGCTGGCGCTCCGAAATGTCGGCAGGTCCACTCCCTCGCGAGTGACGGCGGTTTCCTGGCCTAAAGGAAAGCGGGAAAAGTTTTTCGAATATGCCCTAAGAAGAACGTCGCGTCGCCTGCCATTCACGAGATGCGTAACCATTCCCACATGTCATAATCACACTCCTAGTCGCTGGCCAGTTGCACTGTTTTAATGCATCCGGACACTGCTATTTCGCAGTCCGCACATTCATGGGTGGCCTTCTGTCACAGCTGCCTCCAGCTGATGGTATCCCAAACTTCTGAGGAGGAGGGGGAGGAGGTTTTGTGAGAAAAACTTCAAGAAAACACGGATGGAAATCGTCAAAAAAACCGTCAAAACATATTTATCCGTGCCAGGTAACGCATTTGATTCTGCTTTATTGTGCTGACCTGGATGACACGCGATGCGTGGTAAGAGGTGTAACGTATTTTTACGCTCCAAGATTATGAAGACTTTTAACGGCTAGAAAGATTCGTCTTGAGTCAAGGCGAAATCTTAATCACATATGTATTATCAACGTGTATTTTGTCAACAGGCATCGATTGTGAAAATGTAATAAAAACAGTCGACAGTATCATCTGTTTTGTGCCGATGCGGAATTTAAACGCCGTGTGAGAAACTGTTTCCTTCCTTGGGGCAATGTGTCCAGCAGTTGCTTCTCTGCTTATACATGTTCCACCAGTAACTGGCAACTGAAGAAAAAGATCTATCCAGGACCTTGAAACACGTATGTAACGCAGCAGCGATGGCGAGGCATTGCAGCGTCTCTGACCAGTTAGTCTGCGCTTGACTGCGCGAGTGTTGCGAGCTGTTCGCTAGTTGTCGCTATGCAGAGCAGTACTCTGTCTGTAGTCGTGGCAGTCTGAAGCTCGATTTAGTTACGAGCAGTCGGTCAGTAGTAGTCGTGCAGTGCAGTTCACTACTAGTCGTCATGTAGTGCAGTACGCTAATAGTCGTCATGCAGAGCGGTCGGTCAGTAGTAGCAGCCCAGTGCGGTTGTGTGATGTAGGCGGTCGGCAACACTGGTCAAGATGCTGAATGAGGTATACTGTTAATTAATATAATCATTAGATAATGTAAAGTTTATTTATTGTAATTAATTTCCAACAAATGCCCCAATAATAATTTTTATTTCAAAAGCATTTTTTCAAAAAATTTTATTTTTTATTGAACTAAAGATTTCGTTGCACTTCCCATTTCACTCCACATTTTTTTTAAAGAAAAACCTTCAGTAAAATCACAAAAAAAGGGAATATTATTATTTGCAATGCAGATCCTCCAAGCCGTGCGCACGAAAAAGAGCAGAAATTTGACATCCAGTTATACTGAGGTAAGACTTTAATTCTGATTGTTTTACACAGGGCCAAAGACCGATATTTCGGTTTAATTGAATTTTCTTATCACTGAATGGACTTTAATTTTTTGTGAGGAATTTATATTTGAGTCAGATTGCGAATTTCACATTTTTGTTGCCATTGTCAGTACATTTCATTGTGGGCAGGTTACGCTTAGAGCAATGTCCATTAGCATTCCTAAATAATATTGTCATTTCTTTTAAAATTTTTGTGGGGAGGTTACACTTGGCTCCCATTTCTATTAAGTATTGTCTTTTCTTTCTTTTAAATTACGGTGGGGAGGTTACACTTGGCGACACCCAGTCCAGGATCGTATTTCGTTGAGAATCTTTTGAGCAACAGTCAGATATCTGCTCTTATTTGCTTAGATATAATTAGGATTTGGCGCAACGCTTTTATTAACTTGTGACTTTTTTTTCTACAGGTCAACGGCAATTCGTTGCTCTGTTGTATTTGTGTGTTGTTTTTGCATTTGTGATTATTTGTTTTGTGAATAATTGACTGTTGTAAAAATGCCGCGTAAGACTATGAATAGTGTATCGCGAGGTATTGTGAATGAATTTACCGACTTAAACAACGTGACTGATAGTAATTGTGACACGCAATGTAATGATGACAATCCTGCGTTCACTGACAATCAATGCATTCCAACCACTAGTGATGACTTTTACCTTGATAATGAACAAACGAAGTCAATTATCTCGTCTGTTAATTTGACGACAATTGATGACGCAGAACGCTCTATTGTAATGAGCGCTGTCCAGCTTAACACACCCGATTCGGAAAACTTAATTAACGTACAGACAAATTTGTCTAATGAAAATGAACAGGATACTCAAAGTACGACGGATCTATTTAATTCCGAAATAATGACCGACAGTGGACATTCGACTGACAAACCTTTTTGTGAATCTCAAAATAACCAAATGGTTACAGAAAGCGAAACAATTCCAGATCCACCATTAGACAGCACGGAGAATAGAAATGCTAATTTTTTGTCGGATCCACTTAAGGCATTGTTGCTACAAATTCTTGAAAAACAAGACAACAGTAGTAAAGATCTCAAACAACAACTTAGTGAACAGGCAAGACAACAGAGTGAAGATTTTAGACAACTTAGTGAGCAGAACAAACGGTTTAATGAAAAATTAGACGACAATTCCAGACAGCTTAGTGAACAAATTAGAGCCGTTGCCGCGCAGTGTCATGACACTAAGGAACAGCTGCGCACGGAAATTGAGGCTTGTTCACAAAAAAATAGCGAAGAAATTAAGTCTGTTGCGCAAGAATTAAGGGAAATGCAAACAGCCGCAACAGAAACACTCAGAGACGAAATTAGCGGAGTCGCTAAACAATGCTCTGAAAAAGCTACACAATTACGGGACGAGTTTAAAGCAATGACGGTAGAACTTTCGCGCACAATGGATGAAAAGATCGACGCGAAATTCGACCAACACAACACTCAGATTAACGAGCGCTTTAATCAGCACATACAAAACAGTGATACGCGTTTCCGCAAATTTATTCAAGATCAAAACAAAGTAAAACGACAAGTCATGGAAACAATCACTGCACAAAGACAAGAGGACAAACGTAAAATGTTCGCGAAGGCGAAGACGTATGTAGACAATAATATTACTACAGTGTCCGACAAAATTAATACCATAGAACAATTGAACGCGGAATTACGGGATGAAATTTCTGATATTAAATCAAAAACAGATACATACACAACCGATTTTCAAACAGTGACCGACAGACTAGAACAATTAGAACTAGCACATGATTCAGATGTCGTCAAAACTGACGTTAAAAAACTGAATGAAACTACGCGTAAATTTCAAAAACAGATTAATGCCACTGACACTAAAACCGATGATCAGGCAAAAATACTGACTGAAAAATATGATGAATTGGCCAGTCGTATTGATGTTATCGAAAATGCTAATGACAATAAATCAGACGATACTGCACCGGTTTCATTTAACCAAACACCTGAATTTCAAAATTTACAGCAGACAATTAATGAGATCGATTCATCTAATAACACGTTGCGTAGAAAATTGTCAAGTTTACAACAAGAAGTAACAGAAATGAAAAACACTTCAGTTAATAACATACAACAGACGCCACTGTATGAACATTTGTCAGATACACGCAGCGCGTATAATTTGGGTAATCTACAGAGAGTACGGGACTTAGATTCCGATCAACCAAAGTTCAATAGATACTCTTACGATCCTGAACATGTTCCATCACATAGAGATGATAATTTCGACTACAAACATTTTCTGTCAGTGAGAAAGTTTAAAGTTTTTAAAAACGATAGAACGCAGATTCACCCACTGGATTGGATTCAGCAATTTAGCTTTGCTCTTCCACCGAATTGGCCTGTAACACACAAACTTGAATTTATTTGCAGTTTTTTAGAAGGCGAACCGGCAACTCGTATGAGACCGATCGCGAGGCAATGCTACTCAGTAGAGGAATTTCAGAATGCTTTTCTGTCAGCGTATTGGTCGAAGACGACACAGCGCGGAATTAAAGATCAGTTAATTAGTTTGCCAAATTACGAGAACACAAATTTTCCCAGTGTCACGCAATTTTTTGAGCACATGGTACAACAAAACCAATACCTGAGTGAACCGTACAGTGAATCCGCACTTATACAATTATGCATTTCCAAATTACCACGGTCATTACGAGTGTCACTTCTAACGGGTCAGCAAAAAGAAAATATTTCAGCGTTCAGAGATCTTTTACAGCTCTTGGAAGTACAGCAATCCGATTATTCTTTTGTAAACAAAAACTTTTCGTGTAACAACCAAGGTCAACAACAGTACTACAATTATGATCAGGGACGTAATTTCAATCGGAAAGATAACAGACGCTTTAGGAACGACAACTACCAAAACTTTAAAACAGGCAAAATTCTAATTATCAATACCGTCAAAATTTTCAGCAACAGGAACAACACTTTAGTAACAATAGAGGTGTTTCACAACAACAACATCAAAACCAGCCGGTTAGCATACCTAACCAACAATGGAATACACAAGGTCAACCAGGTTTAATGTTTCGCCGCGTGGACGTATAGTCCCTGGTCCAACAAATAGTAACGCACGGGAGCAGAGGAACAACTATGTACAAAGAAGACAGTATTTCAATTCCCATCGCAATACACCGCATAGGAATGACTATTACGACAGACGTAAAAACGATGAGCACAATTACCAGCGTACATATAATAACAGTCGGTCTCACCAACAGCAAAATCATACGCAAGAACATATTCTCATGAATGAACCCGACAGTAGGTACCATCCAGAGCGTAACACGTCTGGAAGAAGTAATAGGACAGTTCAAATTGTAGAAATGCCACAGAACCCTCCTGATAATAATAACACGTCAGATAGAATCTGACTAGATACTGCACAGGACGCATCTTCCAATAATACAAGCACTACTTTGGACACGCAAAATGTTGTTCACGAAAATGTAATTACTTTTGACGATATCAGAGACACACTCTTGCAGGAAAGACCAGTTATTCAGAAAACCATTTCACATCCTGTTATTGAAATTAAAATTGGTTCTTCGAAATTCTCAGCAGTAATCGATTCCGGCTCACCTATATCAGTAATAAATGAAGAAACTTTTAACGAGTGTAACAAAGAGAATACCTATCCGACATTACCTTTAGGCAAAACAAAAGTGAAAGGAGCAGTATCGAGTAAAGGAGTAGACGTTAAATTACAGACGCATTTATCATTTTGTATTGGAGGTCATAGTTTTCATTCTAATTTTTGGATTGTTCCTTTATTGACAATAGACGTTATTTTAGGTACGAATTTTCTGCTACAACACGACGCAGTCATTGATTTTCAGAATTCTTATTTAATGTTAAAGGATGAAAATGTACAACTTGCTTTAGAATTTCAGCACTCATTATCTGCGGAAGAACAAACAATCAACCGCACAGAGGTCATTTCCGCAACACGTGACATAGACTGTAATCCCACATTGTTCACGGATACGTACGTGCACAACTATAATACTCCAGACGAAATGGACTACGACGTAATACAAATGATTTCCGATAAAGTTAGATAAAGCAGTGCAACTACAGACGACGAACGAACGCAATTACACAAAATTCTTTTACAGCAAGCTCCAGTTTTTGACAACATTCCTGGTACTATGTCCGGTTTTATGTATGAATTTCAAGTCAAGCAGCACGATACATTTAAAGCTAAGCATTATCCTATTCCGTATATTCATAGAGAACAAGTTAAAAAAGAATTGCAGGATATGCTCGACCAAGGAATTATAGAACCAGCAGTTAGTCCGTACATAAACCCGCTACATATTGTTAAGAAAAAAGATGGCTCACTTCGCCTTGTACTTGATTCACGTCACATTAATGACATTATTATTAATGAAACAGATCGACCACAGACACTAGAGCAACTTCTACAGAAATTTCATTGTACTGCTATTTATTCGACATTAGATTTGAAATCGGGATTTTGGCAAATTCAACTTCATCCGAACTGCAGAAAATACACAGCTTTTCTCTGTTTCGGCGACTGTTATCAATTTTGCAAATTACCGTTCGGCTTAACTATTTCTTCTGCAGCTTTTATTCGCGGTTTGAACACAATACTTCCGACAGAACTTAAAGACAGAATTACGACGTACGTAGACGATATTCTTATTGCAGAAGCTAACTGGTCTGAACACAATCTGATTCTTGAACAACTGTTACAAACTTTTCATGCACAAGGACTTACAGTTAATCTTAGTAAATCGCACTTTGGCAAAACTTCCATAAAATTTCTTGGACACGTGATTTCAGCAGAAGGCATTGCACCTGATCCGGAAAAACTTCAAGCTCTACGTGACATTACCGTTCCTACGACGAAGAAGCAATTACGCAGTTTTTTAGGCTTAATTAACTTTTTTCGCAAATTTATTCATCACTCTGCTTTAGATACACCCAGATTATGCCAATTAACAGGTAAAAACACTATTTGGTCTTGGGATAAGCAAGCACATTCTGAATTCATGAACCTGAAAAATGCTCTGTTGAATGCTCCACTTTTATCGCACCCAGATCTTACCAGAAATTTTTCCATTGCTACCGACAGTTCCAACACCGCTTTAGGCGTACATATTTTCCAGGAAATTGAAGAAGATGGTTCTACAGTAATTAAAAACATTGCATTTGCAAGTCGCATTTTGTCACCCGCTGAACGAAATTACTCCGTTACAGAATTGGAAACATTATGTGTTGTATGGGCTTTTACGAGATTTCGGCATTTTCTTTATGGCAGACATACCACCGTTTACACAGACCACAGAGCAATACAATTTTTGCTTTCAGCTAAATTTACTCACGACAGGTTAAGTAGATGGAAACTATATTTACAAGAATTTAATTTTACAATAGTTCACATTCCCGGTTCACAAAATGTTATAGCAGACGCACTATCGCGTTCTCTCAGCGACAATCAGCAAGACGTAGCAACCAACTTCTGCGAAACAAATTTCAGTGTCATGTACATTCAGCAAGTAGCATTTGAAAATTTTATTTCATCGTCATTACAGGACATAGCACAAGAACAAAATAAAGACAACGTGTGGAAAGAAATTAAACACCTTTGGCAAGATAGGAATAATGTTACGATTAGAAACCATTACACTGTACGCAATGACATTCTGTTTCGCCGCTCTCATCCTGACAGCAACAATTGGTTATTATGCATTCCTGACGAACTGGTTAACAAATTAATTTGGTACACTCATTTAAGTTACGCACATTACGGAGCACGAAAATGTTTTCTTATACTGAGACAGAACTGTTATTTTACCAACATGGAGAAACGTATACGACGAGTTTTAGCGTCTTGTAAAATTTGCCAGAAAGCTAAATCAGACACCACTTCACATATTCCTCCATTATATCCCATTATACCTGTTAAATTAAGACATATGGCCGCTGTAGATATTTTTGGTCCGATTCCGAGAACTAACAGAGGTTTTTGCTACATATTTGTCGCTGTTGAGCTCACTTCAAAATTTGTTACTTTCACTCCATTACGCAAAGCTACTGCTAAAACTGTTTCGAAAGCATTTGTAAAACATTTTCTATTTCATGTAGGGCATGTAATGAAAGTAATTTCTGACAATGGATCTCAATTTCGTAGTAGCGTATGGACACGCATGTTACGAGTCAGAAACATTTCTCCGATCTATATATCCAAGTACCACGCTTCTTCGAACCCTTGTGAAAGATTAATGAAAGAAATTGGTAAGCTGTGCCGAATATACTGCCACAAAAGACATATTGATTGGGATACACACATACTCTCATTCCAAGATGTAATTAATTCCATTCCAAATGAATCCACTATGCTATCTCCGTCTGTTATACTGAAAAACGTTGAACCACCAAACAAAATTAAAGAATTAGTAAAATTCCCCAAATGTCGGCGTCTAAGACACCACGAAATAATTGACATTGCGCTGAACAACATCAAACGTGCCGCAGAGCGCCGGAGAAGACAGCAAAAACAGGTTTGTACACGCCGCGACTTTCACCTTGGACAGAAGATATTAATACGTACACACTATTTATCCAGTAAATTAAAAGGTAAGTACAGTAAATTTGAACTTCTATACGCAGGTCCATATCGGATTCGCAGCATCCCTCACCCCAATGTTGTACACGTCGAAACTTTGAGAACCAGAAAATCGAAAGGCAATCACCATATCTCAAACATTAAACCGTTTATTGAGTAAAACCACTGTATGATTCAACACACTATGATGCCATTTACTAATGCAATTACTTCACCTGACTAATTACTAATGATTATCGTATTTTTTCTTGGCAAGTGCCCGACAAGGTAAGGTTAGCAGGTCGCTTTTCTTGTCGTTACACATCAGACCGTGCATACTTTTCCAGACGAACTTACGTATTTTATGACTAATTATGCAATATTAGCTAATGACATGATAATTTCATTACATTTTTTTATTAAAGTCTTTAATTCTCGCCTTGATTAATTACACTACATACAAGCTGAACACAACGAACGTCACATTTGTCTTTTTATGTACGATTGTATTCCAGTTTTGTTTATATGCACTGTGAAATAGTTAAGATATAACACACACCAGTCGACTTTGACATTTTTTTTTTGCCCTATGACATCTCAAGATCGTGACTGTTTTACATTTTTTGCTGCTGCATTGTGATATTCTGTGTACAATTTTGCATCTGAACACTGTCAATGTCTTTGACATATTACGTTTTCTGTCATGTTATGCTGTATGCTTAATTGTGTCACCATAAACCAGTCATTATTTAGTGGGTATATGATTTAAATGCAAGACATTAATCTTTGTTCATCAATTTCAGAAAGAAATGATGCGTGTAAGAAATAAATTCAACAGAAATGGAATTTCACCTACGGAATAAACGAAAGAAGATGCAATAACTTTATGGGGAAGAGTAAATGGATCAGGATTAACAAACATTAACAAGAATATACTATACTCATCATAGAATAGCAGTCTTAACTAATTTTTTTCTTTCAGAATACAAGGTGATTGATGCAGGCTGTCAGAGAGAACTACACATCTTAGTTTTAGTGATGAAATATGCTAGAGATAAGGAATAGTTGTATAATGAGTAATGAAGTGATTTTTTGCAGATGACAGGTGATGATGATAATGAAGTTATGGTAATGTGGATAATGAAGTGATGGATAATGAAGTTTTTTCTTTACAGATGAGGATAATGTTGAAGTTATGTATTTATGCTACGTAGTTATTTAAGTATTTGTTGCAGTTTGCTTTGACAGCAGGTGTTACATTGCATAGTAGGATGACAGAAAGTTTTGGAAAGGACAGCTATGGAACACATTTTTATACACATTTCACTGCCTGTTAATTCGAAGTTCACTACTTTTCAGCATAGTGTGCGTTTCTTCTTTCAGGTCAATAATCCGTTTTTGTATTTTTTCCAGGAGAAGCTTTTCATGATACTAAACCTGTTAGTTATTATACCTGTTCTAGTACTTGCATTTTTATTTTTTACCCATTTGTGTTTATCATTTATAAATGTGATCACATATAATGCCTTGTTCCATAATCTTGCTACAGTTGACTCATGACGAATGACGTTACCTATCCTCATTTGCAGCAATAGGTCAAAAGCAAATAGTGTTATGCCTCAGCAATTAATTATCGATCCCAACGCGATGCATTGCTAACAAAAAAAAAAAAAAAAAAAAAAATGTATTACCAGTCCCAAGTAGAGATACCAGTTTGAGAAAATTCTGAATAACACTGATCAACTCTGAATAGTATGTCACTTGAGTAATGACCTCTTAATGAGACAAAAAAAGTATATATTTAAATAATGCTTTGTCACTAGCTAATAACTGCCACTGTTTATTGTAATGAGACTACTTATAATGCCCATGATTATTAATGCTATGACTGTAATTAACTGATTTTTAATAATGACTTTGTAATGATCTGAATAATACTGAATGATGATTCTATTCAATACTTGCTGGCCACTGAGTGCCAATAATTAATGTCACTTGAAGAATTGTTATTAATTATGCCATTAATTAGACTTTTTTTTTCATGTTGAGTTTTCATGTTTTGGTTAATGGCCAATGAGTGCCAATAATTTGTATCACTCAATGTATTATGTTAATGCTAGGCCAATAATTGACTCTCCTTTTCAACTAAGACATCTGATGAACATTATTCTGTCATACTAAATATACTTTGTAACTGGCCAAGGACCGCCACTGTTTATTGTAATACGATTACCCATGATGCCAGCTAATGATTCTTAATAGATTGGAATGACACATAATTAATTAACTATGCCACTGTTTAATAATGCTTTGTAATTAGGAGAAGGCTAATGATTCTTACTATTGAAATGACAAATGATTAATTAACTGGCATAATTAATTAACTATGCTATTGTTTCATAATGCTTTGTGGTTAGGAAAAAGCTAATGATTATTACTATTGGAAGACAAATGATTAATTAATTATGCTATATTTTGTAACTGGAAAAGAATGCGATTATTTCATGATGCTTTGTAACTAGGAAAAGAAGGCTACTGATTCTATGTAAAACAATTAATGAACATTTTTCTGTAATACTACATACTTGGTACAGAAATGTTCAATAACTGGGCTATGAATGCCACAAACTACTAATTAAGTCTGTAATTGTCAATATTATGTGACTTGATGTCCTTCACCTCATGAGCTAACTACCCTGAATTACTGCAATGTCCATTTTGTCCTGTTTATCCCAGTGATCATGGAGCACTATCTTTGGTTTTGCACTAATTCTACATGGGTGTGCCTTGTAAGAGCGTGGTGTTGACACGACATGCTGTGCACCACCGTGAGCGATGAAGACATTATTATGATCCCACTGTTTGGTGTACCTAATGTACTGCCAAAATGAAAACATGGAACATTACTACGACAGTTCAGTGTCTTGGCTACACTGATAAATTCTGATGGGAAAAGAACTTCAAGTTGTGTCACTTGGTGTTGTACTTCTGTGGAAAGATATGGACTTTCAGAACAGCTGTGTGCAATCTAAAGTGCTACAACCATGATGCAATCCTTCCCTTTCCTATCCTAATTCTTGTCACATAGTGAAAATCATTTTTTGGTAACATCATTTATGTTCGTGGGTTATACATTTTTCGATTCGCTGAACTCCAGTGCGAGTACACTTATGTCACTGGTCGACATGATGTTTTGCCATTATGTTTATTTGTTGTGAAAATGCTAAAGACATTTTTTCAGTGCGTGTGCACTTTGGACATGATTTTTTTTTTTGCCATTATGTTTATTTATCGTCAAAATGGTAAAGACATTTATTTTTTCGATTTGTTCTCAAGTACAGTATGTGCACTCTTGTCTTTTATATTGTGTATACATTTTTTATTTTTAAAGATATGTTCTGAACTACAGTGCATGTGCACTTATGATAGGTGTTAATATGTTTTCTACTGAACTTCAGTGCCTGTGCACTTTTCTCATTCCTCAATATGATTTGTACTATACTGTATATTCAATACTTCAATGCGTATGCACTTATGTCATTTGTTACTAATTGTATATACATTTCATCATTTACTGATATGTTCTCAACTGCAGTGCATGTGCACTCATGTCACTTGTCAACATAATATTTTTTGCCAGTCTGTTCATTTGTTCTGAATATGCCAATGAATTTTTTCAGTGCCTGTGCACTTTGTTTTCTGTCAAATAATTTTTATATACATTTTTCTGATGTGCTACTATGTTTTGTACTCACATTTTGTCTGATATATTTTGTACTTAGTGCGTGTGCACAACATTTAATTTATGTACTACATCTAAATATTCTGTAAATTGTAGAAGTTTATTAATTAGAAAAAAAAAAAAAATTGCCGCGATTGGCAAGTCCAAATGACTCACCATCGCTGCCAAATTTTTGCCCCCCCAGTGGAGGGTTATGAAACACGTATGTAACGCAGCAGCGATGGCGAGGCATTGCAGCGTCTCTGACCAGTTAGTCTGCGCTTGACTGCGCGAGTGTTGCGAGCTGTTCGCTAGTTGTCGCTATGCAGAGCAGTACTCTGTCTGTAGTCGTGGCAGTCTGAAGCTCGATTTAGTTACGAGCAGTCGGTCAGTAGTAGTCGTGCAGTGCAGTTCACTACTAGTCGTCATGTAGTGCAGTACGCTAATAGTCGTCATGCAGAGCGGTCGGTCAGTAGTAGCAGCCCAGTGCGGTTGTGTGATGTAGGCGGTCGGCAACACTGGTCAAGATGCTGAATGAGGTATACTGTTAATTAATATAATCATTAGATAATGTAAAGTTTATTTATTGTAATTAATTTCCAACAAATGCCCCAATAATAATTTTTATTTCAAAAGCATTTTTTCAAAAAATTTTATTTTTTATTGAACTAAAGATTTCGTTGCACTTCCCATTTCACTCCACATTTTTTTTAAAGAAAAACCTTCAGTAAAATCACAAAAAAAGGGAATATTATTATTTGCAATGCAGATCCTCCAAGCCGTGCGCACGAAAAAGAGCAGAAATTTGACATCCAGTTATACTGAGGTAAGACTTTAATTCTGATTGTTTTACACAGGGCCAAAGACCGATATTTCGGTTTAATTGAATTTTCTTATCACTGAATGGACTTTAATTTTTTGTGAGGAATTTATATTTGAGTCAGATTGCGAATTTCACATTTTTGTTGCCATTGTCAGTACATTTCATTGTGGGCAGGTTACGCTTAGAGCAATGTCCATTAGCATTCCTAAATAATATTGTCATTTCTTTTAAAATTTTTGTGGGGAGGTTACACTTGGCTCCCATTTCTATTAAGTATTGTCTTTTCTTTCTTTTAAATTACGGTGGGGAGGTTACAACCTTCACACACTGCGTCTATGAGAACAAAGATCACGTTCCAGACAAACGGCGGTAGAAAATTAGAATAAAAACTTTGTGTCATCCATATTCTTTTGTCCTTTTGCTGGGCAGAGCTGGTCGCGTGATCGAACGCCACCAAAGCTTCATTCACGGTGCCTGAATGCGTTATTTGCCGCTCGTTGGCCAGTGTAAAACTTTGGACTCGCACTATTTTCCGTACCTTTGGCCGACCTCGAAATTCTGCCGTAGTGTCCTTCATATTCCTGCCATTTATTAAAACACTCTGACAATTTTTTTTATTATCACGTGAAACAAAAGTTATCATTTTGATTTCCTCTTATTGAATGAGCTGTCCCTCGTGTCGCTTCGCAGAGTTGTCCCACAAGTCAGTGCGATTTGTATATCTATGTACTCTTTCTAAATCATTCCCCAGTGTGGGACAAGCACATCTGCGAGAAATTTGTTATCATACAATTATTATCTACTGTTTGACTCTCTGATTTGTTGGTAATATACATATTTAGGGACATGCGTGAGGTCTTCAAATCGTCTCTTTGACAGTAAAATAGTAGGACTGTTAATACATTCCACATAGGGCCGTCATTGCAAATCCATCTTCCAATAGCAGTTCTGTCTTATCACGGAAACACTACAATATCGATGCTGCAAACGTCCTTATAACCACAGCCAACCTCTCGCTTAGGGGCATAGGCTCCATCACGCAACACTGACCGATTACCCTATCACTCTATCACAAGTTTTCTGGCCATCCCTAAACGCCTAATCTTTTCAGGTGCAAAACCCTTCCACCATTGCCCGCGTTCGAGTCTCGGTCGGGCACACAGTTTTAATCTGCCAGGAAGTTTCATATCAGCGCACACTCCGCTGCAGAATGAAAATCTCATTCTGTCAAATATTAGGACTGCTACTGCGCAGTACATAGGGCCGTCTTAGCAAACCGATCTGCCAATAGTTGTTCTGTCATATTACGCAAACTCTGTGATATCGATCCTGGAAATGTGCTTATGACCACAGCCAGCCTCTCGCTTAGGGCCAAGGGCTACGGCAAACAGTGGCCGGTGACAAGACACCCCCCGACTCTGTGCACAGCGGTGTGACTGTTTTTACTCTTTGAGAAGTTTTGTCGCCGTGCCTAAACGCCTAACGCCTTTTGGTGAAATGTGCCCATCGCGCACTTCTTTCCACAACGAGCGTAATCTTGATCGCTTAATAAGTCAGCTATGAACGCTTCACTGCCCGAGCACGAGGCTTTTGAACATCCATCTGCCCGCAGTCCCTTCCTCGCCTTCCACCACATCATGACTCCACTGGCGTCTGTCAGTAATCCGTACTCTGCACTATTTGTTGATGTCTCCTGTTCATATTACACAGAGACTGGATTGCAGAAACCATGCGTGTAAAAATTATGAAGCTCGGGACGTCGACGTTTGTTGACCCTAGCAAAGACGATTAATGTTTAACATGTAAGTACATGATTAGTGAAAAACGGTTTCCAAAATTTCATCTGAATGTTGAGATCCGCATTTGCCGTACTGTTCATTTTGACTGTTCAATACAAACACGGAAGCTTGCAGCAGGTATTAGATACCTTCATAGAGGACTTCAGCCAAATTTCAGTACAGTCAAAACCGCACAGAAATACAACAAATGAGGGCAGCTGGGTTCCATAGGTTACTGTGTCGCAGGTATACATCGAGGTACAGAGAGTAGTTGATGTCACACTATTCATCGGTCTCTGAGTCTTCACTTTCACATTACACACGCTATGAAATTATTTCGTCTCTAGTCACGACGATAGGAGCAACGCAACCGCGCCAATAAGAGTTGTGTTTCATTGTCAGTGCATTGGGAACTGCCCAGTCGTGCATTGTCTCTCGTTTCATTAATACCGATGCTGTAGGGGCTCATAATACGTTGCCCCATAATACTGTGACCGACGCTTTTGTCACGACATTTATACATTCACTACTTCGGTCGAGGACTTTTTGTAATCAAGAACCGTATTTTACATCTTACATAGTAGCACCTTGGTTAAACGTATCGCATTTTCTTTCACGTACTTAGCGTCTACTAAATTTTAAATTTGTATACCGCTACCAACGCATTCCGTCATTTTGCCGTTTCCATCGCGTTCTATGGACTCGTGAGAAGTCGACTATCGTTATTTGCTACGACATACTTACGTTAATTAAGTAGTGGCTCATTTCTCATTTACTTTGACCTTTCTCAGACATCTTGAAACATTAAACATGGACATATTACTGTCTTCATTTCTAAAGAAGTACTGTCTGGTAGGTCGGCTAAGTATGATAAACGTATATGTGGTGTTTTAACTTTTTCTTGTCCTCATCCTGAAGACTGGTTAGTCGAAAGCCTGTGTTCCTGGTAGATTTTCTGTCAATTACCATTCATTTTGAGTGAAGACGTCCCTATATCAGATTTTTATTACGTTCCTGTAGCGCCGAAAATACGCATTTGCGACCCTTAGTTTCGTTACTCAAATTTCTATGTTTCCCACTGTCACTCCACCCTGCACGTTTGGTCAAATTGTTTTCTTTCACCCCGTATAACGTTGCTGGAAGGCAAACGTCGCTCAGCCAGCACCGCTTCAATTATTCACTTTTTCACATACGCTACACATATGTCATTGAGCGACTCCAACGTCCATCGTCCGCCTATATTCCGCCACGTCACTGGGACGCAACCACGCGACACATAAAATCACGAAACCAGCATCAGATGCGCATAACTTAACTGTACTGATTACGAGCACATTTCGACGGCCGGCCGGTGTGGCCGTGCGGTTCTAGACGCTTCAGTCTGGAACCGCGCGACCGCTACGGTCGCAGGTTCGAATCCTGCCTCGGGCATGGATGTGTGTCATGTCCTTAGGCTAGTTAGGTTTAAGTAGTTCAAAGTTCTAGGGGACTGGTGACCACAGATGTTAAATCCCATAGTGCTCAGAGCCATTTGAACCATTTTTGAACCACATTTCGACGTTAATCACAAATGCACATAGTGGTAATGTTCAAGCTGCATTTATTTTTTCGTTAATCTTCCGCCTCCTGCAACTGAGAGAGCTTTGGCGCCGCCCGAGCGACTGTTGCTGTTACTGTCAGCATCGCGGAACGTTGGCGGTTTTAGCTCTCCCGCGAGATTTGACGGTTTCTGAAGTAAATGAAAACGGGAAAAAAATGTTCATCGTGAGTGAATCCGTAGTTGATGCACCGATTTAATTTTCAATTTCTACCCACAGCAGAACCTCGCGTATCCCTCCAGTTGCGAGAGACACGTGTCCTTTCCCACGTGTGAATCGCTCTCCTGGTCGCTGGCCAGTTGTACCATTGTAAGCATCCGGACTGTGTTGTTTCGGACTCCGCACATTCATGGATGGCCTGGCCTTCTTGCCACAGCTCCCTCCAGTTGATGTTACCCTACACTACTGAGAAGGAGGCGATTGTGTGAGAAATACTTCCGGAAAACACGCATAGAAATCGTCTAAAAATACCGTCGAAACGTTTTTATCCAAGCCAGTTAACTCATGTGATGCCGTTTTATTATGCTCACCTGGATATGCGTTTTGCGGAATAGGCGTAGCGGAAAGGGGTGGGACGTGTCTACACTCCATGATTTTGAAGACGCGTAATGCCTAGAAGAATTCCTCTAGAGTCAAGGCGAACTCTTAATCATGTACGTAGAATTATCGGATATGTTACCAGCCACTGGCTTGTAAACAGTTGACAGCATCGTTTGTTTTTTATCAGTGTGAAATTTAAACCCAGTGTGAGAATCTGTGTTACTTCGTCGCAATGTGTCCAGCTGTTCACCTTCTGTTCCCACAAACTGCATTCGTTAAATGGTAACAGGTGGAAAACGATCCGCTGAGGGCCTTCACACACTGCACATGAGAGGAGACACAGCGCATTCAAGTCAACAATCAATCCACCGAAGAGGCGGTAAACAGGAAAAAGCTTGCGTCAGCGATATTGTTGTGTCTTGCCGCTGATCAGCGCCGATCGCGAGATCGAAGACAGTGAAAGCTTCATTTTACGGTGCTCGACTGCGCCGTCCACTCCTCGCTGGCGAGTGTGAAGCTGTGGACACACACCACGTTTCATACGTTCGACCATACAGATACACATCTGCACGGCGCCTGCCTCTACCCCTGCTGTACTGATGTTCGAAACCCAGTGGACTAGACAATTACATTATCAGTGCCTGCAATCAAACACTGACTTAAACATCTCCTCTTGTTGTGTTTCAGTTAACCTAATTTTCCCAAGATTCGCAGTGTTAATGCGATAACTATCCTTGTTACGTTTGGCCAGGTGGAACGACAGCAAACTTTTCAAACACTGTCCTGACAACTTTTTATTTTAACAAACGACAAAACTGCAACAATTCGAGGAATTCCTGTTCTTGCTGCACTGCGCCTCATTTAGCTGGCCGCTTCCGCGGAAGATGCAGAATTGTCTGCGATCTTGCGGGCACTGGAGCAGATGAGACTTTCTTCCTCTCCTAAATTTCTTGTCTGTTCCGATTCACTCAGTGCCCTTTACTCATTGCAACGTTTGTCTCCGGCAGACAAAATAGTCCAGACCATGCAGGATGCCCTCCTCCGACTACAGCGACTGGGGAAGGTTGTAGCTTTCTGCTGGGTTCCGGGGCATGTCGGCATTGCTGGGAATTAAAGGGCAGATCTCGCAGCCGAGGAGGCGTGTCTCGATCCACAAGTATCTCAGCGTGCTATCCCCTTGCACGCACTCACCTCGCTGTTGAGCTCACGAGTCATGCGTCGGTGGGAGGGTGAGTGGCTGGAAGTGGCTGACAATAAGCTCCGTACAGTCGAGCCCACAACGCGTGTGTGGTGTACTTCCTTTCAGCCCCGTCGACGGGACGAGGTTCTCCTCACGCGGCTTCGAATAGGCCACAGCCCTATGACGCACGGCTTCCTGCTCCGGCGGGAGGACCCTCCAATGTGTGGTGCTTGCGGCGTCCAGGCCACTGTGCGCCACGTTTTATTGGATTGTGTTTTATTTTCTGACCAGCGGGCCGCGGCTGACTTGCCGGCGGACCTGCCATCTCTTTTAGGCAACACTCGGACCAACGTGGTTAAAGTTTTACAGTTCTGTGCCATGTCAAATGTTTTTACAAAGATTTTAGGGAGTGGATTTTAACTTGTTCACTGTGTGACAAGCTCGCCCATATTTTATGTCAGTGGCCAGCCAACGACAATTTCCTGTGGCATTCTTGTTGCTATGTTTTCCCTTTCCTTCGGTTTTACTTTCTTATATAGTATTTTCCTTCTTTTCCTGCTTTCTTTGAGTGTGGTTTTCAGTTTTATTAGGTCTGTCCACATTCGTTCCTTTTAATGTGTGTCAGGGCGCTGATCACCTCGATGTTGAGCGCCCATAAGCCCCAACACACACACACACACACACACACACACACAAACGACAGAATTCCTGTTCATGTTGGACTGTGGCTCATTTAGCTGGCCGCTTCTACAGAAGAGCAAATATCGGCCTGGTGGGAAGCATATAGTTTTCTGGCCGTTCCCTCAGGAGTACGTGTGACGTGTGTTGTTATGCTTTAAGAAATAACATCCGTGGTGTCCGAATTTACACAGAATAAGAGGCTACGATCTCTGCATACTCCAGTAGAGATACCGACACAGTATCGAGAGATGAAGCGTGAAGAACCGAATACGTTACTGATGGAGGACGCCCGTATACTGAGTTAGAAATTAACATCCTGTCGTCTCAAAATCTTCGCCATTCGTAGCGTTTTATACCTGACTACCGACACGCATCCCTGCTTTCAACCCGTGCAAGGATTTTGAATCAGGTTTGGTGCGCAGCTTGTGGTGTCAGTTGGGTTAAAATTCTCCCTTTTGAAAGAAGAGTGTCCAACCATTCCTCAGTGCTCCGCCACTGGTCTGACTGTAACGACTTTTGTTTCACGTGTGTTTGTGCCGGTCTGCAAGCACTTGCATAGTAAGCAGTGTTGATAATTCACTGCCGCCCACGCAGCCCGGGAAACGCACAATACGCAGATGTAGAGACACGTACTTTGGAAAGTGGACGCACATTCTGTCTCCATCGCGGCAGGCCTCGTGACGTGGTACACAACCGTGACGTCACAACACGGACACACTCGCCCTGTTTATTACGGCCGACTCTGCAGCGCCACACGTGCAGCCCCTGCCTTCGACAGAGCTCGGCCTTACAGTCTTCTCACTAAGACGATGCGTTTAGTACTGCGAAAGATTTATTATTATTTTATCTCGTACTATCAAGAGGTTAGTGAATATCTCTGCCTATTTTTTTTTTGGGGGGGGGGGGGCGGACAGCACTTCATTATCCGAAGGCCACGGCAGGCGTATGTTGCTCATACCGTAAGATGACGTCGTAACATCCACACACTCGTCTCATTCATTACGAACGGCTCTGCACTGCCACATGTGCTAGCCCTGAAATCGAGTGAGCATGGCCTTTTTGCTTCTCACTAGAATAATATATTAAGTACTCTAAAAAGACCCATGATTTTCTGAAGAGGTGATTCTTTCCGTTTAATAAGACACTTTTTCTTCTAGTGTAGGTATTAAACCTCTATGAAAGCGTGCAAATGGCCGATATCTGTCCGATGGCGGATACCTGCCCGGGCTATGAGCGCAGACCTTATACTCCTTGTGGTTTTGTGTTCGCCTCGTCAAACGGATCACGTGCTCTCTGTTGGCAACATGCTAATAATATTCCTGCAGCGTCTTACATCTCGAAATTCCACCGTAGTCTGTTTCACATTCTTGGTATATATTAAAACAATTCCGGAATTTTTTTGAATGACCACGAAAACAAAAGTTGTCATTTTTAATTCCTCTTATTAAACGTGCCATTCGTCGTGTTTCAACAGTCGACATAACAACGCTGTACCACAGATGGTTCAAATGGCTCTCAGCACTATGGGACTTAGCATCTGAGGTCATCAGTCCCCTAGAACTTAGAACTACTTAAACTCACCTAAGGACATCACACACATCCATGCCCGAGGCAGGATTCGAACCTGCGACCGTAGCGGTCACGCGGTTCCAGACTGAAGCGCCTAGACCCGCACGGCCACACTGGCCGGCGTGTACCACAGATCGGCGCGAATTGTACGTCTACATACTATCTCGAAGTCATTGCCCAATATGGGACAAACAAATCTGCGGGACATTTGTGACGATAGAATTGTTCTCTAGTATTCGAATCTCCGACTTCTCAGTAATATACTTACGTGGGGGAGCGTATCTGTGAACGTCTAATAGTAGGACTGCTACTACACAGTACGTAGGGCAGTATTTGCAAATCGATCCGCCAATACCAGTTCTGTCTTATCACGCAACATTGCGATATGGATCCTGGATATATGCTTATAGCCACAGCCAGCCTCTCGCTTAGTGGCGAGGGCTACGGCAAACAGTGGCCGGAGACAAGACAGCCCCTAACTCTGTGCACAGCGGCCTGAATGGGTCTTTAGTCTTTGAGAGGTTTTGTCGCCGTGCCTAAACGCCTAATACTTTTTGGTGCAACATGTTTGCAGCAGTGCCCATCTCACACATCTTTCCACAATGAGCGTAGTCCTGATCGCTTAATAAATCAGCTGTGTAAGGTTCAGTGACCGTGCACGAGGCTTTTGAACATCCCTTCACATGCAGTCTTCTCTACCACATCACGGCTCCACTGGCGCCTGCCAGGAATCCGTACTCTGCACCATCTGTTAAATTTTCCTCTTCATGTTACAAAAAGACTAATAAGTTAGCTTCGTCAAAGGATAGCTGCATTGTACAGACCATGCGTGTAAAAGTTATGACGTTTGTTCGCCGTAGCAAAGTTGAATAACGTTTAACATGTAACCACATGATCAGAGGAAAACGGTTTCCGAAATTTTCGTCATCTGAACATTGTGTTCCGTGTTGTCCTCGTCTCTGTCGCACCGTCCTTCTTGATTGCTCAATACAAACATGCAAACCCGCAGCGGGTATTACATACCTTGATGGAGGACTAGAGGCAAAATTCACCACATTTCAGTACAGTGAAAACGGTAAATTAATAGAATACGGGTTGCCTCTGACAGGAGGACAAATGAGGGCAACTTGGCTCCATAGGTTAGTGTGTGACAGGTGTATATGGAGATACAGAGACAACTTGATATCACACTATTAACCGGTCTCTGAGTCGTCACTCCCACATCACAGACGCCATAAAATTATTTCGCCTCTACTCACGATGATAGGCGCAATGCGAACGACGCCATTAAAAGTTGTGTTTCATTTTCCGTGCATTGGGAATTGAGCAACGGCGCACTGTCTCTCTTTTCATTAATACCGATGGTGTAGGGTCTCTTAATGTTGCCCCATAATAACGTAACAGACGCTTGTGTCACGACATTTATACATTTACTACTACATGAAACATGGACATGTGATTGTCTGCATTTCTAAAGAAGTACTGTCTCGTACGTCGGCTAAGTATGATAAACGTGTATGCCATGATCTACGTTTTCCTTTTTCTCGACCTGAAGACGGATTAGTCGAAAGACTGTGTTCACGCGTACATTTTCTGTGGATTACCTTTCATTTTGAGTAAAGACGTCCCTATGTCAGATTTTAATTACGTTCCTATAGCGCCGAAAATACGCATGTGCGACCCTTAGTTAGGACACTCACATTCTTACGTTTCATACTGTCTTTCTGCCCTGCACTTTTGGTTGTTCCGCACACGGTATAACGTTGCTGGGTGGGAGAGCTTGCTCAACCAGCACTGCTTAAATTGTACTCTTTTTATGTACGCTACGCGTATGTCATTGAATGAGTCCCGATCATCCGCCTATATTCCGCCACGTCACTGGAACGCCAGCACGCGACATACAAAATCGCGACAGCTGCAACAGAGCCGCATAACTAAACGGTACCGATTATGTGGTATGAAATAGCGGAGGTCGGTAAGACGAGTGTCGAAGCCAAGAAAAGGGCCACCGAAGCGAAGAGACATGCTGAGTTAGTAAGGGTAGAGGCAGCTGGCGCCAAAACATTGGCCAAAACCGCAAATAACCGTGCAAGAATCGCTAGGCGAATTGGACACATGAATGCAATAGGAATCGATGCAATGAAAGCCCAGTGGAAGGGAGCACTTGCGAGCACAACGCAAAGAATGGAAAGCGTTGAAGAACGCGTTGCGGGTACCACCCAAAGGTGTGGAAGCGTAGAAAAAGATGTGGCGCGCCGGGAACGCCGAGTACAAATTGGTACACAGCGTGCAGAGGCGGCGGCCGGCTCGGCGCGACGCAGTCGAGTACGAAGCGCGCTCTGCAGCCCAGGGAGCGCACGGCTGCAAAACTGCAGCCCGGCCGCCACAACTACTGTGTGATACTACACGCAATAGAAATGTGCTAGATGTACCAGACTATGATTACAAACACATTTTATCGGCCCTCAAATTCCAAAATTTCCGGGAAAATGGAGGCTCACTTCACCCAAAAATTTTGCTGTCACAATTTTCTAACACGCTACTAATATCTTGGCCATTGACAACAAAATTAGAATTTATCTGCGGGCACATCGAGGGCACGGCAGCTGAGAAAATGCGTAGTGTTGCAGGTACATGCCGAATGTACCCAGAATTCACCGACGCGTTACTGGGAAAGTATTGATCGCGCCAAGTGCAAGACCGAATAAAACAAGAAATCATTTTGTGTCCATATCCGCAGGCGTCAGGCCTCTTCGAGGCTTTAATTAGAAAGAATCAGTTTCTTGATGTGCCACATAGAGATGGTGAAATAATCAAGTTCTGTTTCGCGAAACTGCGGAGCAACTACCAGCTAGCGCTTGTAGGAAAGTACGGAGCGAATATCGAAACATTGAAAAGCCTTCTGCGCGAGTTGGAGTTAATTTTCTAAAAAGAAGCAGCGCATGATGGAAGGAAAGGGCAAAATAAGTATTACAATGGCGACTTTCGTGGAGCACCGCGCAATAACAACATCCATCAGCGTGGTGGAACATGAGGGAGCCAGGACTATAAGAGACAAAATTGGGGCGGCAGAGTAACTTGCAGAGACAAAACGATACCCGCCAGTACGACACGAGCTGGAGGCGCAGAGATTCACATGGAGAGCGGGACGAGTGAGTCGAAATACGTGGTCCTAACGCGAGTTCCAATCACCGAAACAGAAATGGAGGGCGAGCTTGAAGCCAGGACCGTGCGGTTTGGACGGGGTGGAAAATCCGCACAAATACTCGGACAGAGCCGTTTACATATGTTGAAATGTGAGGAGCGCAAGAACGTAGTTTTTGTACAGAAAAAAAGTGTTGCCTGTGTGTGAAACAAAAGGGAAACATTTGTAAAATAGACATCTTTCTGTTGTGTACGTATTAGACATTAAGTGTGGTACTTTGTTTTTATTTATATTCTTTAACATGTACATGTGTAACTTGTAGGGGCTACGAGGCGACATGTGGACCTTCCGCATTCTTTGTTAACTCCGAAAACGAAGGGTCGGTCTAACTCACTTTTCTGTACTTTCCATGTCATGCGGGAGCCACCACTCTTCCGAGTCATTGGTAACACAGAGTGCACCTTCCCGTGTGTTTTGTCTTTACACCGTACCAATTACTGAGTCTTTGTTGAGGAAGAGCTACTGGGTGCATACCGACAGTGTTCCGGGCACGCCTCACAGCGCTGCACCACTTGTTTGTTTGCGCGGTATTCGTCACTGCTGTCGTGGGCACACAACTGCGGTGCTGCACCTACTTTCAGTGTGGCTTTCCTCTTCGTTGGCGTGTTGGGCACGCCACAGCGCGTTGCTCCATACTCTTGGGGTTTGGAGGCGGATATGTACAAAGGTGGCCACTGTGCCCGCCCACGCCGCTGCAGCTAAGCGCAACTTTTCTGGAGTGTGGCGAGTTTCTCGTACGGTGGTACGTCACGTCTCTGAGCGTCAGCGGTCGTCGGGATTTACCGTGTGAGCGGTGTAATGCCGAAGGTATGGAATTCCTCAACAAGTCCGGTAACTGGTGTCTCGGTGTGAGACCTAGCACACACGACAAGTCTAAAAGTATGATATTTACAAGAAATTGTGTACAGAGGTAGAGTCCTTGCATTGTAACTTGCCAAGTCTGCCGTGTTATTATTATTATTTTTTATTTTTTTTCTGTGTGTGTAAAATTCCACCGTAAGTTTGTGTACATCCAGTTCCATCTCAGATGAGTAGCGACCGACTCAGCGATCGGGCACGCCAGAGACAGCAACATCCACCGAGTTGTCTCAGCGGGGCAGGACGGGGGAGTACGTATGGTAAACGGGTGTAGCCGATAAGTTGCATACAGTATTTTTATTAATTTCCATTACTAAGGCGATTGCAGCTAATTATATCTCGTCTAATATGTGTTCATTGTTTATTTGTGTGCGTCCGCCATGTCTTGAGCAGTTTCAGGGATCCATCGAGGCCTCTGGGATCCAGAACGGCGAGGGACGTGCAGTGGCGCCTGTAGATAGCGTAATTGGTGAAGTTGAAGAGTCAGCAGGAGTTGTGAGCATGCTCCAGTGACGGGTATGTCATAGGTGGGATTACGTACAGTATTTTAGAGTTACGGGTGGAGTACTTGAGCCTCTCTGTATCTCAATGAGTCGTACCCTGGTATTAACAATGGGCCCATAGGTTAAGTCACTATTCTTTACAATAAGGATTAATTATAAAGTCTCTCAGCAGAGTATAAGAATTTTGTGTTGTATTAGTGTAACAGTTCTATTCATGTAAATATTCGCCTCTATTAATTTGTTTTATGGAATGTACAAAATACGATCTTTACAAATTCTGAATGCTGTTTTAGTAAAAAGTTTTGAGGAGGCACTCTTTATGAAAGGTCGTAAGTATTACGCAGGTACTGCGAACAGCGAGTGACTGCTGGACGAGAAGTGACGCTACACGGTGGTCGGTGCGGAGTAAATGGAGGCCGAGCGGCAGGGAGACGCCTGAGCGAGGCGGCTGTCAGTCACGCCCCGCCCCGCCCCTCCGCGACGGCTCAGAGGCGAGTGCCGCCCACCTGCTGAGCGAGGCAGCGGCCCACCTGGCCGACAGCCTCCGGTCAGCTGAAGGCGGACACAACCCCGGGATCCCACCGGGACGGGCGACCCCGTTGGCGGCTGGCCGAGGAGACAGCACGGCACCGCTCAGCGGTGACGCAGAAACGGGGACTCCACTGCAGGAGAGGTGCCAGACGACGAGGGCGTACTCTGACAGCGGCAGCACGGACAGTCGGAGAGATCTCTTGAGGCGCACTTCTGACGGACGCCGTTTACCGTTCCTGCACGAATTCGCATAAATCACAATAATAGGCCGGACTGCACGCCCAAAGCAGTTCTGTGCCGGGTATTGATGGACTGCAGTTTGTCGCGATTATGTTCTCTCCTACAGAGAGCAGTTCCGAGCAATCAGCCACGTTGATCGATCTGCTATCCTGGTTTCATCCTCCATCAGATGAATCCACGAGTGTTGCAGTCACTCTGAGAGTAGAATCCCGTGTTGCAATTTTTCGTTCTAGATAACACCAAGTGTTACTGTCTTAGGACGTCCAACTACCTGTCCTGCGGCTCTGTCCCGATTCTTGCGGTCCTCAGTACAATCAGAGCCGGTACGTGTGCTGGCCGCCGTACCGCGCTGTGCTGCACATCAACAATAGCCTGTCGTACCACCGCACGAGATTCTTGTCGATGGACAGTGCCGCTACAGAGAGTGGAGGACGACTGGAGCAACTTCGGGATGCCGCGCCTGGTTCCCAGAAACATTAGATTGGTGGCCCACACCACCAGTCGCACTGCTTCCAGCTGGCGCCGCTTTCTCCACGCCAGGAACCACCATCCCGCTCCACAGGCGAGTGTCGCAATATTCGTGTGTTGAGTGATTCGTTGTGTGACGTTAGCATGCGAAGGACGTTACGGTCAACTGTTTTCTTTTTCTTTTTCTTTTCTTTTCTTGCTCAGCCAACTGCGTGAACACAGTAACATTCGTGCTTTTAGTGAAAACATTGATTTTTTTTTTTTTTTTTGCCCCCCAAACTTTATTTCAGACACTAGAGATTGGAAATTCAATGTCAAATACATGTATATTTTTCCGCTTTATAGCTTTCAGTCTTCTTTTTTTTTACGTACATGTTCATGTTAAAGATATCCTAGTTCCCTATCATCATGTCAGTTTCGAACAATTTTTTTTTTGGTGATGCACACTATGTTACATAATCTTCGATCACACAGGTACACTTACGAAATTTCTGTCTTTTTATGTACACTATATCTCTCTATCTCACTTATGTTCATGCCTCTCAATTGTCACTATGTGTACAAATTTCAATAGTTACAAAATGTTATATACAATAATATGCTACTGTTACACGAGAGTATTTTTGTTTGTCTATGTGAGCGGAATATCTGTGGTTACAATTCTGGTTAATGGTGAATGGACCATCAGCCAATCGATCACTGCAAAATATTTATCATCCTTTCTGTTCAGGGAAACGGCGTGAGAGTGGTTAAACGTCTCAACCGTGAAGCATAGAGATATTGTTTGTCTTTTTGGCTTCATGCAGAAGTATGTGTGTGTTTGAGTTGGGCACCAGTAGCTAATTCTCAAATGTTACTTTAATGAGAAGCTTGCAGGTCCATTAGGTCAACATTTTACTGCAGCTTCGAACTTAGCCTTCTGGCATGTGTTCAACATTTGTATGACTGCGTGAGTATGCCCATGTATGACAGTGGGATCCCTGAGGGTGAATCTGTGTTGCGTGTGACTTATTCGTCAATGTGAGTAAGATGTTGGCGAAGCCATAAGAAAAATTCCACCTTTTATTTTATCATGAATTTCCAATTTAATTTGCCAGTTCGTTGTGACATTTTGGAAACTGTTTGGAGCGATTCTTTCTGAGTGATTGACACACTACATTTGTCAAGTGAGTCATCCACTAACCAAAAATAATCTAAATTGACTGGGGGTGGGGAATGAGAGATTCTGTGTCCTCTTTTGCGTGTCTCCTCTCATTTTAATCAATTTTATTAGTGTTCTATGTCATTGCACGGTAGTAACAGACCGAATAAGGTTATTGTAGTGAGAGTATTTGTACTGAGTGCTCAAAAAATAATGTTCACTTGATTCCTATACGTGTTGGGTTACTTCCCTGGGTGGCTTGTGCGAGGCAACCATCGGAGGACGTGGCACATGGCATTTCCGGTTGGGGGCTGCACTTCCCTGAATCTGAGGGGTTCGTACAATAGGCTTAAGCCCCTGGTGGAACGACCTGCGAGACGTCGGAGTGTCGCCGCAGTTTATGTGTTTACCATTCCGGCGCGTCCGGAACGGAGATTCCTGGCACCGACTGACTGCATTCTCCTCTTCATTCTGACAATACTTGTGTCCACAAGTCTGGGTGCGACTGTCTGGCGCCAGATGGCCCGTGGTCTAGGCAGGTTGTTTTCGTAGCCAGTCAAACGGCAAGTTCAGTGCCCTCAGCTGAACAGCAGAGGCGTGACTGGTCAACTTAAACTGAGGCTGGTTGACGTCATAAAGCCCTGCTCGGAATTGCAGGGAACGGCCGTTATTGGCGCGAATGATGTCCCGAGACAGTGTGGGGGGATTTTGTAATCAGCGGTTTCCTAGGAGAGTAGAGAGCTGGCTCCGCTCTTGCTTAGAATTCTCAGACAGCCTTCGCTGCCAGGCGTTGACACAGAGTCGCTGCACGGCACAAGTCGGCCCCTGCATCACCAGGACGCTGCCTGCCGACGGCGTGCTGCAGATTTCAGTACCGGTACAGCATTGTGCGGCTCCAGCATTGTAGGTCCTTATCAATACTGAATCACTCAGCAGCAAGCATGCTCACATTGTTACAAGTCCACCTTGTTTGTTTCTCCATGTGATCCTGATACGCCAAAGTCTTCCTCTGTTTGTAGTTTATTCGTACTTGAAAAGAAAGTTACGCTGCTAGAAATTCTTGCAAAAACTGGCAACAGCTGCTTGTTTTTCTTTGTGAGTTGTCTTTTATCGACACGTCCGCCATTGTTCAATGAGAAACACCGAACGACACAGCGTATGGTTGTATAGTCGTGGTGTACTTCAAGAAAGGGAACTCTTCTTTCATCGTTTTGGAGGAATCACATTTTCTTCTCCTCGTATTAAGGGACGAGAGTTAGTTTTACACACGGCAGCCAACAGACAATGGGGCGCGCTAAAGCGAGCTCGCCGAAATCTGTGTTGCATCTGCCGCCTGCCTCTCACTGTTGTCAGTAACAGTCCGAAGACATCGCGTCGGTGGCATCTGCACGGCTCAGCCCTTCGGAGGTTCGAGTCCTCCCTAGGGCATGGGAGTGTGTGTTCTCCTTAGTGTAAGTTAGTTTAACTTGGATTAAGTAGTGTGCAATCCTAGGGACCGATGACGTAAGCAGTTTAGTCCCATAGGGACCCAACACCACCACGTTGGTTGCATCGACTACAAATGTGTCATATGACCATGAATAGCAAATGTGTAAGTACGAATACAATCTTCTGTTCACACCTCTCCTGGTGCCGTGACGAAAATACAGCGTCTTGGTTCCATTGTTGCGTTCACCAGAAGTGGTATTGGGAAATCGGTTTACGAAATCCGGTTTTGGGAGCCCCATGTAGGAAGGGGGGGGGGGGGGTTGTTATACCAACTGTATAGCACGGAACGAGATGAACGGACTGTGGCGTGGATGGACGCAGTCGGTCCGGCAGTGCCGACACGGACGTAGACGCCTCGCTCTCTCTGCTGCAGCCGTTCCCTCGCATGCCGCGGGCCGAGCTAGCAACTCAGCCTCATGACGTCATCGTGTTGTTTGTCGGCGGGGTGGGGGGAGGGAGAAATGGGGCAGCCGCGCGCCCCGGCTGTCTGTGCGGCCCAGCTGTGGCTGAGCGGCCAGGCGTGTGTCGGCGTGCGGCGCAGTCCCGCCTCTCGGCGAGAACACCAGAGGCAGGTGAGGCGGGCAGCCGGCCTCCACTGGGTTACTTGCAAGCTGCGGCTGTCGTTCTGCTCGCTTTTGTGTGGCTTGTCGCGTAAACTCACGACGGAACTGCTCTTGTTTAATACATTGTCTTACTTTAAAAATTAGGATCGATACGAACAAAGGGATGGCGAATAGTTTGTTAAATTAGCGCGTCGAGTGTTTACTAATTTATTACTCGTTATTTATCGCCTTGTTAGAGTCGTTTAATCGCTGATTCCTTGAGCGAGAATAGCGTGCAACGAACGGAAAATAGCGCCACATTCAGTCGGGCAGTGTTTCGATATACCATTGTCGATTCCTGCAGATTTCTCGTACCACAGTTGTTGAAAACGAAAACCACGCGTTCCTGGCTACGAAACTGCAACGAAATAACCAATGTTCGTAAAGGACGCAAGTATGCGAAAACCACCAAACAGCACTTCGGACTGAGTGAGTTTTAGTGCGACACGGCGTCTTCTGCCACAGACTCCAGCAGCCGTGGCTGTCTGTAATTCTGGACCGCCAGCCGAGAGTGACAGCAGGTTGCCTCTGTTGCGCCTTGCAGTGCTGACAGAAGTTTATTTTTCAACATTTCGCTTAATTTGGCCGAATTTGAACATCTAAAAAGTTGTAAGGTACTCATTCTAAGGTATAACCTGCCGTTACGGCTTTTACACAATAAGAAAAGTATCACAGTTGTAAATTTGGCGTGTCGCGAGGTAACGGAACGCACGGCGCTGAAATACGCGAACATTATTCACCCAGTATTTGAGCACTTCGCGACTTCGAACACACGTTGAGAATAATTTTAAAGAGTTCCAAAACTTTTTCTCGCTTACACGCTTAACGTCAAATATTACAGACGTTAACTCGTCTGCAAACTAATCAGACGTCCGAAGTTGTTTAGTGCATAGGCATTCTGAATCCTGCACTCAACTCGTGGCGTCATGCCGACGTGCCTCTGGCGATGAAACGCAGCACTTGCCTTTATTTCAGTATTTTTACAATTTTCTGGAATTTAGGTTGTGATGCACGAGGGATCTGTTGTTTTCCCCAACCTACGTTAGACTGAGGCGAAGATTTGCTTGGTTGTTGGCGAATTCTTGAGAATTTATCGTAATGTTTGCGTTTCATGAAATAAAACTTTCTCATTCTCTTTTGTCGTTCTGTGACGTCATGTTTCGTTTGTGATTTGCTGATAAAAGAGAAGCGATCACACACCACAATTTTTTTGCTCTATAGAACTCTGCAGCGCTTTGTTCTCGTGTTAGTGTTTGTTGGCTAAGAGAGACTCGTGCGTCGACGAAGCTACGCAAGGTCTTTGAGACGCGCCGTGTGCCCTGTGGCTTGTTGTGCAGAAAAGTTGTCGCAATCGTGCTTGCGCATTAGTCGTATCTTACGTGACCAAAGAATGAATGATGGTGATCGACCGTCACTTGCCAACTTCTTTATCTGACGTTCAAATGACACGATTAAAGTGCAGTGTAAATTTTTATGTGCGACCTATAACGACGGCAGAATCTAGATTTAATTTGTGCCATTTCCAGTGCAAGCCGGCTGGGGTGGCCGAGCGTTTCTAGGCGCTACAGTCTGGAACCGCGCGACCGCTATGGTCGCAGGTTCGAATCCTGCCTCGGGCATGGATGTGTGTGATGTCCTTAGGTTAGTTAGGTTTAAGTAGTTCTAAGTTCTAGGGGACTGATGACCACAGATGTTAAGTCCCATAGTGCTCAGAGCCAGCCATTTCCAGTGCAATATTTGCAAGAATCGAGGTAGATTTGTTATTAGTTTCCGTCAGAGCACTGAATCACGTCGGAATTACATTTGTGGAGGCATTTGCTAATTATATTTGACTGAAACCTATAGCAAATATTATTTCGTTTAGGCAGATACTGCTACAGAAGCCTTACCCTTTACTGATGGTAAGTCACTGTTTGGGAATTATCGGTAGCCACTGACGTCAGATTTACCGACACTTTAGCATGATAAAGTACTGAAAATCTTGAAGACTTCTGAAATGTCTTGTATCATTTAGACTACATATCGTCATAAAACGCAAATTTGAGTACCAAAACTATGAAATTGCTAACTTTAACTTCGCAAACAGGTAGATCAGCACGACAACTGTCCAGTTTGCTTCCCGCATCCAATCGCAGCACAGGACGCGTGATGTCACATAAGAGTGACTGTCTTCACACGTGAGGGACGGGATGATTAAATAAAAGTTCCGCGAATTTTATGAATAATGCGTAACCCGAAATCTGAGCTCCAAATGGCTCTCACTTTCGTGACACTGTAGTGTGTGTGTGTGTGTGTGTGTGGTGGTTTCCGTTTTTATACTCGGCTATCAAAAAATATGCAACGCAATTGAAGCACCGTAATGAAGACCTGTCCAAAACGTCTCGTGGGTAGCGAGATCAGTTGGCTGAATTGTCGGGAAATGTGACGTTGACGGATGAAGAGTGGCCGCAGCCAGAACAATTTCAGAAAAAGGCCGCCATTTAATCGAGAATGTGTGGAATTCGCTCTCTGAGGCACACTTCGATTTCCCATAAAAACGGATTATGATCGCTGGTGACTTACGAATGTGTACAATGTTTCTGGGTGCTTTTAATTCTTCACGTGTTCTGTCCACCAGCAGAATCTTTGACAGTGTGGTGTCTCACACGATACTTGGGCTGGCAGTAACGGTACTGTACCACTGGGTGCTCATAATCTGAAGTTGAGCCACTCACAGGGGTCCAGTGTGGACTGCAACTATTGTATGGCAGCGAAACTTGGTATACTAAAGCCCCCTTGCGGAACCGATTTACACTGGAAAGGAATTATTTTCGATTTTGGCCACCAAATGGCTCTATCAACGGAAGAAAGACGTATAGAAATGTTTCCATATGTAATGGATTGGCAACGGAACGTGGACAGGAAGGGTCAAACAAGTGAGAAAGGCAGAATGTTGATCTTGTTAGTTGAACAATTTGTTCAGTATGAGAACCGAAGACTTCGGCGAGACGTTGCACAACGACAGATTCGCACCTGGTAACCAAAATCGGAACTGATTTCCTCCGGCGCAAACTGATTTCGCATTAACGCCTTAGCATACCTGCGAAGTTTCGTTGCCATCCGGTAATTACAGACCACAATGGACCTCGGTGAGTGGCTACATTTTACTTACGACCACCCGGTACTTCTATGGCTCTGCTGAAGAAAAAAGCGATTCGCGAAGATTTCGCTGTCGCATTTCTGACCCATTTGGTCATAAACCATTTAGTAGTTAGCCAGTTAAAAAAAGTTTGCAGTTGTCTGACTTCCGTCTTGTTTCACCTTTTTGAAGCGTCAACACTCGTTAGTTTCTGCAAATACCCGTCTTCCCAGTACAGGCGACTGTCTAAACTGGAGCAGGTCGCAGCTACAAATAGGGGGCGTCAACATTGCCCCGTGGCGTAATGATGTACTCTGTGACGTCGTATATACTGAAACACGTATGTAACGTAGCAGCGATGGTGAGGCACGTTAAAATCTTTGACCAGAGAGCCTATTATCGTGGTTAGTATGCGCTTGACCGCGCGAATGTTACGAGCAGTACTCTGTCAGTAGTCGTTGCGAGCAGTAGCTCAGTTCAGTTGCGTCCAGCAGTTCGCTAGTTGTCGTCATGCAGTACACTCGGTCGGTAGTAGCAGCCCAGTGCGGTTGTGTGATGTAGTCTGTCGGCAACACTGGTCAAGATGCTGAATGAGGTATATTGTTAATTAAGGTAATCATCAGATAATGTAAAGTTTATTTATTGTAATTAATTTCCAACAAGTCCCCCAATAATAATTTTGATTTCAAAAGCAATTTTACAAAAAAAAAAAATTTATTTAATTGAACTAACGATTTCGTTCCACTTCCCTTAAACCAAAGTTTCAGTTAAATTACAAAAAAAAAAAAAAAAAAAATATTATTTGCAATGCAGTTCCTCCAAGCCGTGCGCAAGAATAAGAGCAAAAATTTGACTAGCAGTTACAATGAGGTAAGAATTTAATTCTGATTTTTGCGCAGGGCCAAAGACCGATATTTCGGTTTAATTGAATTATCATTATCACTGAGATTTTCTTATCACTGAATGGACTTTGGTTTTTTTTTGTGAAGAACTTATATTTGAGTCAGATTGCGATTCTCATTTTTTATTGTCATTAAATTTAATTGCTAGGGAGGTTACGTTTGGCTCCCATTCATTTATTATTTCTGTCTTTAAAATTTCAGTGGAGAGGTTACACTTAGCACAATGTCCATTAGCAATCTTAAATAATATTGTCATTATTTAAAAATTTTGTGGGGAGGTTACACTTGGCGACCCTGCTAGGATCGTATTTCGTTGAGAGTCTTTTGAACAACAGTCAGATATCTGCTCTTATTTGCTTAGATATAATTAGGATTTGGCGATACGCTTTTATTAACTTGTGACTTTCTTTCTACAGGTCAACGGCAATTCGTTGCTCTGTTGTATTTGTGTGTTGCTTTTGCATTGTGCTTATTTATTTTGTGAAAAATTTTGACTATTGTAAAAATGCCGCGAAAGACTGTGAATAGTGTATCGCGAGGTATTACGAATGAAATTACCGACTTAAACAGCGTGACCGATAGTAATTGTGACACGCAGTGTAATGATGACAATCCTGCGTTCACTGACAATCAATGCATTCCAACCACTAGTGATGACTTTTACCTTAATGATGAACAAACGAACCCAATTGTCTCGTCTGTTAATTTGACGACAATTGATGACGCGGAACGCTCTATTGTAATGAGCGCTGCCCAGCTTAACACACCCGATTCGGAAAATTCAAGTAACGTACAGACAAATTTGTCTAATGAAAATGAACAGGATACACAAAGTACGACGGATTTATTTAATTCCGAAATAGTGAGTGTCAGTGTACATTCGACTGACAAATCTTTTTGCAAATTACGGAATGACCAAATGGTCACACAGAACGTGACAATTGCATGTACTCCATCACAGAGCACTGAGAATGCAACTGCTACTTTTGATTTGAATCAATTTATGGCAATAATGCTACAGTTTAAGAACGACCTTACTGTAAATTCCAAACAACAGAATGAAGATCTCAAACAACAACTTAGTGCAGATGTCAAACAACAGAATGAAAAACAGAGTGAAGATTTTAGACAACTTAGGGAAGATAACAAACGCTTAAATGAAAAACTTGACAATAATGACGAAAATTTCAAACAACTTAGTGAGCAGAACAAACAATTAAATAAAAAATTAGACGACAATTCCAAACAGCTTAGTGAACAAATTAGAGCCGTTGCCGCGCAGTGCCACGACACTAAGGAACAGTTGCGCGTGGAAATTGAGGATTGTTCACAAAAAAATAGCGAAGAAATTAAGTCTGTTGCGCAAGAATTAAGGAAAATGCAAACAGCCGCAACAGAAACACTCAGAGACGAAATTAGCGGAGTCGCTAAACAATGCTCTGAAAAAGCTACACAATTACGGGACGAGTTTAAAGCAATGACGGTAGAACTTTCGCGCACAATGGACGCAAAGATAGACGCGAAATTCGAACAACAGAATACTCAGATTGACGAACGCTTTAATCTTCACATACAAAACAGTGATGCACGTTTCCGCAAATTTATTCAGGATCAAAACAAAGTAAAACGACAAGTCATGGAAACAATTACAGCACAGAGACAGGAAGACAAACGTAAAATGGTCGCGAAAGCGAAGACATACGTAGACAACAATATTGCTACAGTGTCCGACGAAATTAATTCCATCAAACAGTCGAACACAGAATTACGTGATGAAATTTCCAATCTTAAATTATAAACAGATACACACACAGTAAATATTCAAACAGTGACTGACAGATTCGAACAATTAGAACTAACACAGGATTGCGAGGTTATCAAAGATGATGTTAAAAAACTGAGCGAAACTACACGTAAGTTGCAAAAACAGATTAATGCGTCCGATTCTAAAACCGATGATCAGGCAAAAATACTGACTGAAAGATATGATGAATTAGCCAGTCGTATTGATGCTATTGAAAGTAGTAATGATAATAAATCAGACGATACTGCACCGATTTCATTTAACCAAACACCTGAATTTCAAAATTTACAGCAGACAATTAATGAGATCGATTCATCTAACAACACGTTACGTAGGAAGTTATCGAGTTTACAACAAGAAGTAACAGAGATGAAAAGCATTTCAGTTAATAATAACATATAACAGACGCCACTTTATGAACATTTGTCAGACTCACGCAGCGCGTATAATTTGGGTAATCTACAGAGAGTACGGGACTTAGATTCCGATCAACCACAGTTCAATAGATTCTCTTACGATCCTGAACATGTTCCATCACACAGAGATGATAATTTCGACTACAAACATTTTCTGTCAGTGAGAAAGTTTAAGGTTTTTAAAAACGATAGAACGCAGATTCACCCACTGGATTGGATTCAACAATTTAGCTTTGCTCTTCCACCGACTTGGCCTGTAACGCATAAACTTGAATTTATTTGCAGCTTTTTGGAAGGCGAACCGGCAACTCGTATGAGACCGATCGCGAGACAGTGCTATTCGGTAGAAGAGTTTCAGAATGCTTTTCTGTCTGCGTACTGGTCGAAGACGACACAGCGCGGAATTAAAGATCAGTTAATTAGTTTGCCGAATTACGAGAACTCAAATTTTCCCAGTGTAACGCAATTTTTTAAGCACATGGTACAACAAAACCAATACCTGAGTGAACCGTACAGTGAATCCGCACTTATACAATTATGCATTTCCAAATTACCACGGTCATTACGAGTGTCACTTCTAACAGGTCAGCAAAAAGAAAATATTTCAGCGTTCAGAGATCTTTTACAGCTCTTGGAAGTACAGCAATCTGATTATTCTTTTGTAAACAAAAACTTTTCTTATAATAACCAAGGTCAACAAAAGTACAGCAATTATGATCAGACACGTAATTTCAATAGGAAAGATAACAGACGCTTTAGGAACGACAACTACCAAAATTCTAATAACAGCCAAAATTTTAATTATCAATATCGTCAAAATTTTCAGCAACAGGAACCACACTTTAGTAACAATAGAGGTATTTCACAACAACAACATCAAAACCAGCCGGTTAGCATACCTAACCAACAATGGAAAGCACAAGGTCAACCAGGCTTTAATGTTCCGCCGCGTGCACGTATAGTCCCTGATGCAAGAAATAGTAACGTACGGCAGCAAGGAAACAACTACGTACAAAGAAGGCAGTATTTCAATTCCTATCGTAATGCACCGTATAGGAATGACTATTACGACAGACGTAAAAATAATGAGGACAATTTTCAGCGTACATCTAACAACAGTCGGTCATACCAACAGCAAAATTATGCACGAGAACCTATTCTCATGAACGAACCCGACAGTAGGTACCATCCAGAGCGTAACACGTCTGGAAGAAGTAATAGAACAGTTCAAATAGTAGAAATGCCACAGAATCCTCCTAATAATAATAACACGTCAGATAGAATCTGACTAGATACTGCACAGGACACATCCTCTAATAACACAAGCACTACCTTTGACACGCAAAATGTTGTTCACGAAAATGTAATTACTTTTAACGATATCAGAGACACTCTCTTGCAGGAAAGACCAGTTATTCAGAAAACCATTTCACATCCTGTTATCGAAATTAAAATTGCTTCATCGAAATTCTCAGCAGTAATCGATTCCGGCTCACCTATATCAGTAATAAATGAGGAGACTTTTAACGAGTGTAACAAAGAGAATACCTATCCGAAATTACCTTTAGGCAAAACAAAAGTGAAGGGAGCAGTATCGAGTAAAGGAGTAGACGTCAAATTACAGACGCATTTATCATTTTGTATTGGAGGTCATACTTTCCAATCAAATTTTTGGATTGTTCCTTTATTGACAACAGACGTTATTTTAGGTACGAATTTTCAGGTACAACACGACGCAGTTATTGATTTTCAGAATTCTTATTTAATGGTGAAGGATGAAAATGTACAATTGGCTTTAGAATTTCAGCACTCTTTATCTGCGGAAGAACAAACAATTAACCGCACAGAGGTCATTTCTGCAACACGTAACATAGACTGTAATCCCACATTGTTCACAGATACGTACGTACACAACTATAATACTCCAGACGAAGCTGACTACGACGTAATGCAAATGATTTCTGATAAGGTTAAAGAGAGCAGTGCAACTACACACGACGAACGAACGCAATTACACGAAATTCTTTTACAGCAAGCTCCAGTTTTTGACAACATTCCTGGTACTATGTCCGGCTTTATGTATGAATTTCAAGTGAAACAGCACGACACATTTAAAGCAAAGCACTATCCTATTCCATATATCCACAGAGAACAGGTTAAAAAAGAATTGCAGGATATGCTTGATCAAGGAATTATAGAACCGGCAGTTAGTCCGTACATAAACCCGCTACATATTGTTAAGAAGAAAGATGGCTCACTTCGCCTTGTACTTGATTCACGTCACATTAATGACATTATTATTAATGAAACAGATCGGCCACAGACACTAGAGGAACTTCTACAAAAATTTCACGGTACTGCTATTTATTCTACATTAGATTTGAAATCGGGATTTTGGCAAATTCAACTTCATCCAAATTGCAGAAAATATACAGCTTTTCTTTGTTTTGGCGACTGTTATCAATTTTGCAAATTACCGTTCGGCTTAAATATTTCTTCTGCAGCTTTTATTCGCGGTTTGAACACAATACTTCCGACAGAACTTAAGGACAGAATTACGACGTATGTAGACGACATTCTTATCGCAGAAGCTAACTGGTCTGAACACAATCTGATTCTTGAACAACTGTTACAAACTTTTCGTGCACAAGGACTTACAATTAATCTTAGTAAATCGCACTTTGGCAAAACTTCTATAAAATTTCTTGGACACGTAATTTCAGCAGAAGGCATTGCACCAGATCCGGAAAAACTTCAAGCTCTACGTGATATTACTGTTCCTACGACAAAAAAGCAACTACGCAGTTTTTTGGGCTTAATTAACTTTTTTCGTAAATTTATTCATCACTCTGCTTTAGACACACCCAGATTATGTCAATTAACGGGTAAAAACACTATTTGGTCTTGGGATAAGCAAGCACATTCTGAATTTGTGAACCTGAAACATGCTTTGTTGAATGCTCCACTGTTATCGCACCCAGATCTTACTAGAAATTTTTCCATTGCCACCGACAGTTCTAACACGGCTTTAGGCGTACATATTTTCCAGGAAATAGAAGAAGATGGCTCTACAGTAATTAAAAACATCGCATTTGCAAGTCGCATTCTGTCACCTGCTGAACGAAATTATTCTGTTACAGAACTTGAAACATTATGTGTTGTATGGGCTTTCACGAGATTTAAGCATTTTCTTTATGGCAGACATACCACCGTTTACACAGACCACAGAGCGATACAATTTTTACTTTCGGCTAAATTTACTCACGACAGATTAAGCAGATGGAAACTTTATTTACAGGAATTTAATTTTACAATAGTTCACATTCCCGGCACACAAAATGTTATAGCAGACGCACTATCGCGTTCTCTCGGCAACAATCAGCAAGACGTAGCAACCAACTTCTGCAAAACAAATTTCAGTGTCATGTACAGTCAGCAAGTTGCATTTGAAAATTTTATTTCGTCGTCATTACAGGACATAGCAAAAGAGCAAAATAAAGACAACGTGTGGAAAGAAATTAAACACCTTTGGCAAGATAAGAATAATGTTACGATTAGAAACCATTACACTGTACGCAATGACATTCTGTTTCGCCGCTCTCATCCTGACAGCAACAATTGGTTATTATGCATTTCTGACGAACTGGTTAAGAAACTAATCTGGTACACTCATTTAAGTTACGCACATTACGGAGCACGAAAATGTTTTCTTATACTGAGACAGAACTGTTATTTTACTAACATGGAGAAACGTATACGACGAGTTTTAGCGTCTTGTAAAATTTGCCAGAAAGCTAAATCAGACACCACTTCACATATTCCTCCATTATATCCCATTATACCTGTTAAATTAAGACATATGGCCGCTGTAGACGTTTTTGGTCCAATTCCGAGAACTAACAGAGGTTTTTGCTACATCTTTGTCGCTGTTGAGCTCACTTCAAAATTCGTTACTTTCACTCCATTACGCAAAGCTACTGCTAAAACTGTTTCGAAAGCATTTGTAAAACATTTTCTATTTCATGTAGGGCATGTGATGCGAGTAATTTCTGACAATGGATCTCAATTTCGTTCTGGTACATGGACACGTATGTTACGAGCTAGAAACATTTCTCCGATTTATATATCCAAGTACCATGCTTCTTCGAACCCTTGTGAACGGTTAATGAAAGAAATTGGTAAGCTGTGCCGAATATACTGCCACAAAAGACATATTGATTGGGACACACACATACTCTCATTCCAAGATGTAATTAATTCCATTCCAAATGAATCCACTATGCTATCTCCGTCTGTTATATTGAAAAACGTTGAACCACCAAACAAAATTAAAGAATTAGTAAACTTCCCTAAATGTCGTCGACTAAGACACCACGAAATAATTGACATTGCGCTGAACAACATCAAACGTGCCGCAGAGCGCCGGAGAAGACAGCAAAAACAGGTTTGTACACGCCGCGACTTTCACGTTGGACAGAAAATATTAGTGCGTACACACTATTTATCCAGTAAATTAAAAGGTAAGTGCAGTAAATCTGAACTTCTATACGCAGGTCCATATCGGATTCGCAGCATCCCTCACCCCAATGTTGTACACGTCGAAACTTTGAGAACCAGAAAATCGAAAGGCAATCACCATATCTCAAACATTAAACCGTTTATTGAATGAAACCACTTTATGATTCAACACACTATGATGCCATTTACTAATGCAATTATATTCACATGACTAATTACTGATGATTATCGTATTTTTTCTTGGCAAGTGCCCAGCAAGGTAAGGTTAGCAGGTCGTTTTTCTTGTCGTTACACATCAGACCGTGCACATTTTCCATTTTTTTTATGTATGATTGTTTTCAAATTTTGTTTGTATGCACTGTGAAATAATTAAGATATAACACACACCAGTCGACTTTGACATATTTGCCTTATGACATCTCAACATCGTGACTGTTTTACATTTTTCTTTTGCTGCTGCATTGTGATACTCTCTGTACATTTTGGCTTTGAACACTGTCAATGTCTTTGACATATTACGTTTTCTGTCATGTTATGCTGTATGGTTAATTATGTTACCATAAACCAGTCATTATTTAGTGGGTATATGATTTAAATGCAAGACATTAATCTTTGTTCATCAATTTCAGAAAGAAATGATGCGTGTAAGAAATAAATCCAACAGAAATGGGAATTTCACCTACGGAATAAACGATAGAAGATGCAATAACTTTATGAGGAAGAGTAAATGGATCAGGATTAACAAGCATTAACAAGAATATACTATACTCATCGTAGAATAGCAGTCTTAACTAATTTTTTCTTTCAAAATACAAGGTGATTGATGCAGGCTGTCAGACTGAACTACACATCTTCGTTTTAGTGATGAAATATGCTAGAGATAAGGAATAGTTGTGTAATAAGTAATGAAGTGATTTTTTTGCAGATGATAATGAATGCTGATGAATAATGATGAAGAATATGCTATTATGAATAATGAAGTTTTTCTTTACAGGTGATGATAATAATGAAGTTATGATAATATGGATAATGAAGTGATTGATAATGAAGTTTTTTCTTTACAGATGAGGATAATGTTGAAGTTATGTATTTATGCTATGTAGTTATTTAAGTATTTGTTGCAGTTCGTTTTGACAGCAGGTATTATATTGCATAGTAGGATGACGGAAAGTTTTGGAAAGGACAGCTATGGAACACATTTTTATACACATTTCACTACCTGTTAATTCGAAGTTCACTACTTTTCAGCATAGTGTGCGTTTCTTCTTTCAGGTCAATAATCCATTTTGTATTTTTTTTCAGGAGAAGCTTTTCATGATACTTACTAAACCTGTTACTTATTATACCTGTTCTAGTACTTGCATTTTTATTTTTTACCCATTTGTGTTTATCATTTATAAAGGTGATCACATATACTGCCTTGTTACATAACCTTGCTACAGCTGACTCATGACGAATAACGTTACCTATCCTCATTTGCAGCAATAGGTCAAAAGCAAATAGTGTTATGCCTCAGCAATTAATTATCGATCACAACGCAATACATTGTTAACAAAAAAATGTATTACCAGTCCCAAATAGTGATACCAGTTTGAGAAAGTTCTGAGTAATGCTGAACAGCAATGAATAATATGGCACTTAGAAAATGATTAATTAATTATGCCATACTTTGTAACTGGAAAAGAATGCGATTGTTTAATAATGCTTTGTAATTAGGAGAAGGCTAATGATTAATACTATATTGGAATGACAAATGATTAATTAACTATGCCATACTTTGTAACTGGAAAAGAATGCGATTGTTTCATAATGCTTTGTAATTAGGAGAAGGCTAATAATTCTTACTATATTCAAATGACAAATGATTAATTACGCTTTGTAACTGGAAAAGAATGCGATTGTTTCATAATGCTTTGTAATTAGGAGAAGGCTAATGATTAATACTGTATTGGAATGACAAATGATTAATTAACTATGCCATACTTTGTAACTGGAAAAGAATGTGACTGTTTAATAATGCTTTTTAATTAGGAGAAGGCTAATGATTAATACTATATTGAAATGACAAATGATTAATTAACTATGCTATACTTTGTAACTGGAAAAGAATGCGATTATTTAATAATGCTTTGTAACTAGGAAGAGAAGGGTACTGATTCTATGTAAAACAATTAATGAACATTTTTCTGTAATACTACATACTTGGTACAGAAATGTTCAATAACTGGGCTATGAATGCCGCAAACTACTAATGAAGACTGTAATTGTCAATATTATGTGACTTAATGTCCTTTATCTTATGAGATAACTACCCTGAATTACTGCAATATCCATTTGTCCTGTTTATCCTAGTGATCATGGAGCACTATCTTTGGTTTTGCACTAATTCTACGTTGGTGTGGCTTGTAAGAGCGTGGTGTTGACACGACATGCTGTCCACCACCGCAAGCGATGAAGACGTTATTATGGTCCCACTGTTTGGTGTACCTAATGTACTGCCAAAATGAAAACATGGATCATTACTACGACAGTTCAGTGTCTTGGCTACACTGATAAATTCTGATGGGAAAAGAACTTCAAATTGTGTCACTTGGTGTTGTACTTCTGTGGAAAGATACGGACTTTCAGAACAGCTGTGTGCAATCTAAAGTGCTACAACCATGATGCAATCCTTCCCTTTCCTATCCTAATTCTTGTCACATAGCGAAAATCATTTTTTGCTAACATCATTTATGTTTATGGGCCATACATTTTTTCGATTCGCTGAACTCCAGTGCGAGTACAGTTATGTCACTTATCGATATGATTTTTTTTTTACCATTATGTTTATTTATTGCGAAAATGCTAAAGACATTTTTTCGATTTGTTCTGAAGTACAGTATATGTGCACTCTTGTCTTTTATATTATATATACATTTTTTATTTTGATGATATGTTCTGAACTACAGTGCATGTGCACTTATGTTAGGTGTTAATATGTTTTCTACTGAACTTCAGTGCCTGTGCACGTTTCTCATTTTTCAATATGATTTGTACTCATTTCTGTATGTTCAATACTTCATTGCGTATGCACTTATGTCATTTCTTACTCATTGTATGTTCTGAACTCCAGTGCATGTGCACTCATGTCACTTGTCATCATGATTTTTTTGCCAGTCTGTTTATTTGTTCTGAATATGCTAAAGAATTTTTTCAGTGCGTGTGCACTTTGTTTTCTGTCAAATAATTTGTATATACAGTTTTCTGATTTACTACTATGTTTTGTACTCACATCCTGTCTTTGTCTGATATATTTTGTACTCGGTGCATGTGCACAACATTTAATTTATGTACTAAATTTGAATATTCTGTAAATTGTAAAAATTTCTTGCGATGGCAAGTCCAAATGACTCACCATCGCTGCCAAATTTTTGCCCCCCCAGTGGAGGGTTATGAAACACGTATGTAACGTAGCAGCGATGGTGAGGGACGTTAAAATCTTTGACCAGAGAGCCTATTATCGTGGTTAGTATGCGCTTGACCGCGCGAATGTTACGAGCAGTACTCTGTCAGTAGTCGTTGCGAGCAGTAGCTCTGTTCAGTTGCGTCCAGCAGTTCGCTAGTTGTCGTCATGCAGTACACTCGGTCGGTAGTAGCAGCCCAGTGTGGTTGTGTGATGTAGTCTGTCGACAACACTGGTCAAGATGCTGAATGAGGTATATTGTTAATTAAGGTAATCATCAGATAATGTAAAGTTTATTTATTGTAATTAATTTCCAACAAGTCCCCCAATAATAATTTTGATTTCAAAAGCAATTTTACAAAAAAAAAATTTATTTAATTGAACTAACGATTTCGTTCCCTTAAACCAAAGTTTCAGTTAAATTACAAAAAAAAAAAAAATATTATTATTTGCAATGCAGTTCCTCCAAGCCGTGCGCAAGAATAAGAGCAGAAATTTGACTAGCAGTTACAATGAGGTAAGAATTTAATTCTGATTTTTGCACAGGGCCAAAGACCGATATTTCGGTTTAATTGAATTATCATTATCACTGAGATTTTCTTATCACTGAATGGACTTTGGTTTTTTTTTTTTGTGAAGAACTTATATTTGAGTCAGATTGCGATTCTCATTTTTTATTGTCATTAAATTTAATTGCTAGGGAGGTTACGTTTGGCTCCCATTCATTTATTATTTCTGTCTTTAAAATTTCAGTGGAGAGGTTACACTTAGCGCAATGTCCATTAACAATCTTAAATAATATTGTCATTATTTAAAAATTTTGTGGGGAGGTTACAATACTTACGGATACAACTGAACGCGGTGATGTTTACATGACTGCTATATTACGTATTTTTTCTAATATAGGTTGTGGTGGAAAAGTGACGTGTTGCATAGCCCGAGGTCTAGGCTGGGTTGACAGGTTGCAGTACGGTTCAGTTAGCAGAGCCAAAGAAATTGAGTGTTACAGTAATGATAATTATTGCTGTGTCAGATATTTTATGCACGTTAGATTTCGATGAGTGTTTTATGTCCGTTTTGATGTCGTCATGGATCGAAACACAGTTGGAACGGCAGGTTCAGTATTTTTCAGCATTGGGCACAGTTCGTAGCTAGCGTAAACGTACGTTTTACACCTGTGTAAACTTGCGTGTGCACAAGACGGACGCAGCCTTCGCACAAAGAGGCATCGGTGCAGCCAGCCTCGTACGCCTGTTGACACGTGGGCGCGGGCAGTCGACACGTCCCAGGCGAATACAGGCCGTGCTGTCCCGTCCACGGTTTTGTTTCGTTTGCTCCGTTTTGCTGCGTCGCACTATTAAGTTCTAGTCTTTCGTGCGCTTTCAAATTTTTGTTAACCCATTGGCCGAGTGGCCTAAAAGGGAACAAATGGATCTGAAGAATATTATCGTGCACACTTATGGCGCGAGTTATCGGTATCAACTAGTGTGTCTTCTGAATGATATAATGGATAATCGAGTTGAACTTTTTACTGCTAATGTTATGAGGAAACGTGCTTTCCAATGCAGTGGCAACGCGTATCAATTACGAATGGTCCTTTGAATAATATTCATGTTGGTTTGAGACACACTATATAGTGCCTGCTATCTATCGCTGCATTCTCGAAAACAGCATGAGAAAGTAGGCTGTAGTAAAATTATAAAGATTACAATTAGAGCAGTCAACCACGAATATGATATGCAAAGTTTATTTACACAAAAGCATTGCCGGTTGCCGATTTTAAAAAACAAGTTGTTAGGTGGCATTCAAAAGCTGATCAGTACTTGCGTTAACCGCCATTTAAAAGAATATTCGTTTCTGCGCAAAATATCAAACCTTCACGATCGGTTTTTGTCTGGAGATGTGAAATTATCGACTACATTTTCCCATGCAAATGACGTCCGAGCTTTGGGTTCGGGCACTACATTACTAGATGAAAGGCAACAGTGAAATCAGCTACAGAATCAGTGTGCGTTAGATGAAAAATAAACAGGACGCAGGATCATTCGTGAGTGGTAACGAAAATGATGTACATTATCGGTACAAGCCAGTGATATAGTACAGGTCCATCTGCCCTTTAAAGAACGTTAGGTCAGGTACTGTGGCACTTCGTATCTTGTAATCGCTATTTCAGGTAAGGAAAGCAGCCACTCGTCACTGATTCTGTAAGTAAATTGTCAGCAAGACGTGAATTAAAAGTTAATGAATAGCAGCACTGACAGCTCACCATACGTGTTAGAAAACACTATGATACATAAATTTCTCATCATTGTTTTGCAGGAAGAATAAAGCCATTGGGGTATTAATTTTTCATTCTTGAGGCTGCACAGAAAGAAGTTCTAGATTTAATTACGGAATTCAAACACACGCTACCTATTAACGATACCTGTGTCTTGGTCTATGAGTTCGTCAGTCAGGTGTGAAATTGCGTTGGGTTGCATGATCGTACGTAATGAATAGTGTACTGGAAAGGAGTAATAAAAGTCGGATGCAAGTAGGCATATACTCACCATTTACGTACGTCATCGTTGATTGCTTACGGCAAGATGGCAGATGGTAATGTACGCAGTATAGGTAGTAGCATTGAAGTCACTACATAGTTTTGACAATGTGTGATTAGTTAGTACAGAAGTGCTAGTACATTCTGTGAATGAAATATTAGTCGCTGCGGTGATTAATTGGAAATGCACAGAAGTACTTTGATTCCTAACATTATCAGGAGAATCCTTGGAGGCAGGTTTTGTGTGCAAATATTATCTATATTATTAAAAGAATTTGTAAATACAACATTGTCAACCTTTCCGACTAATAATTAAGAGAACTTTTGGCCTCACGTGAAAACAACAATGGGATCGAAATCATGAGTTGAGTCGCTCAGTGACAATACCGTCACAGCAATGGAAGACGACACAGGAGGCGAAATACAGGGCTACCAATAAATCATTCACTGGTTTCCAGAATTCTACAATTTCCGAAATATTTTTCGCCTCAGCGAGTTTAGACTGTGCCGAACACCTGATCTTACGAATGCAGCGCCTTGTGAAAATGCCGAAAAGGCGAGAGAAGAGTTTTCGTGTGTTGGAATGTGCGGGGTATTTGACCAAATGTGGCAGCTTCGGCCGTGGCGGAGGGTGAGTGAGATTTTTGTACAAAGAAGTCAACAGCAGCGACAAGCCGCGAACTCTGAATACCGCAGCAAGGTGTGTGGAAGACCGTGCGTCGGCTGTTACACTTCGAACCGTGCCGTCTGCAGCCCGTACAACTATTAAAAGCAGAGGGTTGCGGCCGGCGCCTTCAGATTCCCGCCACAACGGAGGGATCACTGGAGGATGAACCTCCATGCTGATCTTCAGCGACGGAACAACCTAGAATTTACCTGAAAAACTTAATCTCCGCAATGTGAGTATGGGCTACTGAAAATCCTCATGAAATTGCGGCGCATGAACCAGATTCGCCGATTCTTAATGTTTTCTGTGCAGTGTCACAGACAAAGCTTGAATGGGCCGTTGTTATTCTGTGAAGGAACTAGGACGATCCTCAGTACGCCATACTCTCACATGGCGGATATAAACATTTTCAGATAAATGCAAGGTTGCTTCGTTGCTAAGTATGAGCATGGGGACGAAATGTCCATCAACCGGTCCGTGCATAGTGGCGCAAATCTGAAGGCGCCGGCCGCAACCTTCTGCTTTTAATAGTTGCGAGAAATGCAGACGTCGCGGTTCGATGTGTGACCGCCGACGCACGGTGTTCCACACACTTTGCTGCGGTATTTAGAGTTCGCGGCTTGCGCCTGCTGTTGACTTCTGTGGACCGCGTACAGAAATCTCGTTCACCCCCCTACACGGTTGCAGCTGCCACGTTCGGTCAAATATCCCTCATATTACAACACGAGAAAACTCTTCTCTCGCTTTGTCGGCATTTTGGCAAGGCGCTGTATTGTTAATGTGAGGTGGTCGGCACAGTTTAAACTCGCTGAGTTGGCTGTTATATCCATACACCAATCATATTTCTACATGTAATATTTCGGAAAATTTAGTATTCTGGAAACGAGTGAATGATTCATGGCAGCTCTGTATTTCGCCTTCTGTCTGTCGTCTTCCGTCTCTGTAACAGTATGGTCACTGAGCGACTCAACTCATGGTTTCGATCCGCTTGTTGGTTTTATGTAATGCCCAAAGTTAGTTCAATTTTTAGTCAGATCGGTTGACAATATTGTATTTACGAATTCTCTGAATAACGTAGGAATATTTTTACAGATAATCTGCCTCCAAGAACACCCCCGACAATGTTTACAAACAAAATACTTCTGTGCCCTTACTATTAATCACAGCAGCGCCTAATATTTCTTTCACAGAACGTGCTGGCACTTTGCCCCTTCCTGACCACACAGCGCCGACACTGAAGGTACCGCCTCTGATGCCAGTACTTACACTGTGTACGTTACTGTCCGGAATCTTTCCGTAAGCAATGAACGATTACGTACGTAAATGGTGAGAATAGCCTACTTGTATCGGACCCATAATACTCCTTTCTGTTACACAACGTATGTACGTACAGTCATGTTCAAAAGTATCCGAACGAATCGAATTGCATTTCGCCTAATTCGCATGCAACCCGCATAACGCAGCTGTTTAGCAGGTCCTCTAATCGCCCCTCAGTACAGTCGTTTGACTATTGAAAATGGTTCCAACAAGTCATCACTAGGAAACACTGCCCTGTATCGCAGTAACTCAAGATGTAAAGTAATACCACGACACTACAAATATCAGGGAACCCCTTATCACATATAAACTGTCCTTAACGCTTGTAAGCTCACATTTATTACAATAAATGACATACCTCAAATGTTACCACTCTCATTGTTACGTCGGATAGGTAATGCACGTAGTAAGTTCGTCATATTCATGATTTTTTCTTGAAAGTAACATACCGTACTTATTATTTAACGCAAAATGCCATTAAAAATTTAAGTTATTCACGAGCAGCTAGTTGAGAATATCTATGGACTTCAAATGACACGACGAACCGTCTCGTTCTGCATATGGATTCAAACCCAGGTCATGTAGACTAAGCAAAGATTTCGTGACTGACGGAAACCTACAGTCATTCCTGACTAGGCATACAGAGAGTGATATGCCTCGATTTTAGACAGTATCAGTTAGCAAATATCAACTATAAATTACATAACGTAAACATTTTTAATGGACGCGGATTCCTACCCAGCATCTATTGTCCTTGTTAACGAACTACGAGAGATGTTAAATATTGCTTCTTCACATGTAACTTATTTGAAATGCCGTGACGTGAAGCTTTGTGTTGGACTGGGGTTCGAACCCAGAACCTATTCTCAGCAACTTTTCTCCTCACACTGTCAGCCGCCTACTCCTGTTCCGCTCGCGAATGTCGCGTGGTTGGGGCCATCGTCGGCAGGGCCTCTTATATTGGCTGCAATTCCTCAGTTTTTCTCGTCGTGGCCATTTCGCTGCAAGCCTGAAAGCCTCAAGGAGACGCGTTGGCACGCCACTTTTTCAATTACATGCCACACGTCCTGTGGATACATTCTGTCGAGACCGTTCATAGCGACATCACTTTTAACGACTTATTGGCTATAACATCGAAATCTAATGGTTCTATCTAAACCATACATGAATGCTCTATTTAGGCTATAACACAGGAATCTAATGGTCCCATCTAAACCCTACATGAACGCTGTATTTATAAAGTCCCTTAGGACGTCTCTTTTTGCGACTTACCGAATAAAATTACGTATTTTTGTTCCATTTTCGGACAAATGTATCGGCTGTAAGAGCCAATGTTAGTTTTTTTTTTTTTTTTTTTTTGCTTATTTTGGGAGGTATCTCTTATTTTCAAACATTCGATTTCTGCAGATTGTTCGTTTCAAATCAGGCGTCACAACGAATACATCGTCAAATGCAAAGTGAGTACGTAGATCTTACATGCTAAAAGCAAACTGATGTAACAGATTACGTTAAGTAGGGCAGTATATTGTAGTATGTGTTACTGTACAGCGTATAGTCCAGGATCGCTAACAAGAGATCAATTTTTTGCATTCACATGACACAATTGTATCGTCAGTTGTTTTTCTGTTTTCAGGAGTGATAATTTTTTTGATTGATTCAGATACTTCTTTCCCAGCTGGACTTCTTCGCTGAGGTTTATGGGCCAAGTTCGCAGAACCACTTTTACGTATTCTTGGAGCTGCTTCTGGATACACTCTACCAGAACTCGTAGCATATTGGGAGTGTTGCCGTGTGCATTGTTTCTTCATTGTCCCCACCCCTCCCCGTATCTTCTTTATTTTTATTCTCTTCAATGTCTATATAATTCGACTCGAAATCCCTTAACTCTGATACTTATTCGTCTATTACATGTTAAGCGAAAATTTCCGCCTCGTTCACGTCTCTATGACTCATTGTAGAAAATCTTCCTCAAAAGAAACACGTTTGCTCAACTGTGACAAACTGCTAATAATAATGGTTAGTCTATAAATCATCCATGAAAATGAAACTAAGCAGCTAGACATTCAACAATGCGCCATCAAACTTGCATTCTGGGTTGCCAAAATAAATTTAGACCGAATTAGAATTGCGGTCGCAGGTGGCGTCAACCCAGTGCAAAATATGCCCTTGGGCACAAAAGTTAAAGTTTTTTTTGGTTATTATTTCCCATTTTCAAAAGGGATGATGGGCGATCTGTTATGTTAAAATGTGTGGATAAAAGTCGTATTTCAAGATCGCTAAAACTCCTCTACTGATTACTAGTTTCAGATCATTGGCCAGACTTCTTCAGATCTAAAATACAAAAAGGTAGCATAAAAGAGGGCAACTATAGCATAACACGTTTTATGTTTAAAATTCCTGCATCATTTTCAGTTTCGTGCAGGCCTATGAAATTCTTTTAAAAAATTGAACAATTTTTTTTTACTTTATTCAGAATGGGTTGAATGTGCGGAAGCCCATTCTGAACAATTAAATTGAGTGTGTGCGCAAAGCAGGGGATGTGTTTCCAGGCTGTGAGTCTTATAGCTGCCACAATATTAGCAGCATTGTCGCTAACAACACACACGACTTTTTCTGGAATGCCCCATTCCCTTGTGACATGTCGCAGTTCTTCGGAGAGTTTTCCTGACGTGTGCCTTTCGTCGTATTTAAAGCACTCTAGGAGGGAAGATGCCAGCTCCGGGTCTTTAACGTAGAGTGCTGTCACCAACAAATAACTCTCATTTGTGGTTGAGGTCCACCCATCCATTGTCAGCACAACCGCTACCGCAGAATTTATTTTGACTCTTACAATTTCTTTCATCATGGTGTACTGTTGTTGTAGTAGTGTATTGGAAATGGTCTTCCGAGCTGGCATTCTGTAAGCTCCATTTAGTTTGCCTACAAAACTTTGGAAATGTTTGCTTTCCACTATGTTGAAGGGTAAATAATCCTTTACAACAATCTCCAGAAGTGTGAAATCTATCTCCTGATTTCTTTTGTTCGAAGGAGGTTTCGAAAAATACGTAGGTAATGTCCTGTGTTATTGATGCCTGCTGTCTGATACTGAAGTGATACTGTTATTTTCTGGCACCGACTGCTGTTCGCTTCTGACAATTGCTGGTGTTGGTTCCGGATTGTCCGCGTTATTTGTGCAAGAAATATCGGAAGATTCAGGAGCAGGGGGCGCTAAGCGCCTGACTGACAAAGACACTGTCGGATGCAGCACTCGAACATGACGCGCCAGATTACACGTATTTCCTCCTTTATATGAAACACACTTAGAACGACAGCTGCACTTTGATTTGCCATCACCTAAATCGGCGAAGAAACCCCAAATTCCACTGCTTTTACGAGATCGCGAGTTGCTAGCCATAGTATAAAAGAGTGTTGGGACGAGACGACGCCGCCACTCGGCTGATAACCCGAGGAGAGTTCGTCGAGTGACGCCTCGGTTTCCGGGCGCGCGCCCCTCCTCCAGGCCAACCAGACTCAACTGTCTCAGCAAGCTGGAGAGAGCCTTTAATCTCCCCTGCACAGCCGACACAGCTGTAAGACTAGGCGACAGTGGTAAATGGGAGAATGGCGATGTTGAACAGCTGAAAAATTTTTTTTTGCCATAGTCTCTTTCATGGTTTCACACCACTCTTTCTCACTTCTCTTTCGCGCTGCATCTGTCACTTCCTCACTGACGCAAAATTTCCGCTCTAGTTTCCTGTTGCACTTTCTTGGGCTCGCTCTTTGGCCAGCTTGTGTCCTGATTCATTCGCAGGACTGCACAAGATGAGGTGCCACTTCCCCTTGCGCAGTTCTCATTTATGCCCTTATTTATCTAAGATTGCTGTAATTTTTCAGGGAATCCAGCGTAACTGGACTGTCTGTGCATATTTCTCGCGAGTCGTCCTGAGCTTCTGTGCCTATATCTGGAACAAGCAGCATTTTCTAAAATATATTTTCCAGTTCCTAAAATTATTCTCTGTTCCATGGCTCGAAATGCCTCGATAATGCCCACACGTAGCTCATACATGTGAACAGTCACAGTTACTTTCATCATTTCCACCGGCGGATAGCGATGGATTTGCAGGTATGTGTGCAAACTGAGAAAGTAACTTAATGAACCATGATCGCTGCACCTCAGGACTGCAGAAATGACGGTCGAGTGGAGGATGATTAAATTTTGCTGTCAGCACACAAGTGACTGGCCTTTTCCACTAGTATAGACATATTCTTAAGGTACAAAGAACGAAATACAAAAGGACTGACACGTCAAAAAGAGTGAGAGGTAAACTACTTAGTGCTCGTTCCACAGTATCGAACGTGAAAAAGTGCTCATAGCTCGTAAGGTATGCATTTTAGAACTTAGTTTACTGGACCGTTTCTCTCTGATCGCCCTTTTGTAGAAGTGTCCTTCTTATTCTACTGAACTGGATAATGCGCTATATTGCAGTATCAGTAGCTTCGGAGACATTTAAGCTTGCCTCTCCATTACTTAGTACTTACGTATTCCACTTTTTTCCGTATCGTTGCTTCCTGACTAATGTTTCAAACTTCAGTCTACTCTTCACCACTATTAAATTGTGAGCTGAGTCTATAACTTCTCCTGGGTATGCCTTACAATCCAATACCTGATTTCGGAACCTCTGCCTGACTATAACGTAATGTAACTGGAATCCTCCTGTATCTCACGGCCAGCATGTTCTCCAGACATAAGCCCTATCGAACATGGCTGGGACAGATTGAAAAGGGCTGTTAATGTGCGACGTGACACACCAACCACTCTGAGGGATCTACGCCGAATCGCTGTTGAGAAGTGGGACAATCTGGACCAACAGCGCCTTGATGAACTTGTGGATAGCATGCCACGATGAATACAGGCATGCATCATTGCAAGAGGATGTGCTACTGCGTATTAGAGATACCGTTGTGCATAGCAATCTAGACCACCACCTCTGAAGGTCTCGCTGTATGGTGGAACAATATGCAATGTGTGGTTTTCATGACCAATAAAAAGAGCGGAAATTATGTTTATCTTGATTCTATTCCAGTTTTCTGTACAGGTTCTGGATCTCTCGGAACCGAGGTGATGTAATACATTTTGATGCGTGTATCTACAGGCAGATAGGATTTGCAAACCTTTTAGCATCAAATGCTAAGCATTGTCCTAACAGAAAGCCTGAAAGTAGTACTATTGGACCTCCACTTACAAAGTCAATACCGTCTTCAGTTGCTCATATCTCTGTTTTAAGTATGTGCAAGTAACTTGAACCCTTCTTAAGCTTTAAATGTGTGTTTATATCGTCGAAATTTTTTGACACTGTACCATACTGGCTCTATTCACTGAATGAGTGAATATATTTACTGTATGTATGATTGAGGGTTTGCAGAATAGTATAACGTATTTATCATATCTGTAAATATCTTGCATAATATTTGTTTTGCACTGGTGCTCTTTCAATGAAAGACAAATACACATTTTAAATAACTTTGTTTATTAACGTTTTATACATGCACAAAATAAAAAAAACAATTGTTGACACATTTTTTATTATTCATTCTATCTTATATCCCTACATTATTCTTTAAATAATTGGTTTTCTTATGCTATAAATTCTGCTTCCATTGTGTTCAATCCAACAGGAGCAACGATGTATCTCCGTTCTCTGTCTGTAAACCAGGCTCTACAGTTTCAATATTTATAGGATTATAGTAGCAGCCCTTGGTGCTGCAACCATACATATGTTTACATATTGTTCTAAATCATCTTGTATGCAACATTCACTTACATAACATACAACATCGTTTAGTAACGCTTTCACATATACTTGCCACCGTATTTGTCTGTTGCAATCCGTAGTGCACTGCATAACCAATACAACTTCACGACACTTTTATACAGGTCGATGATGGTTGCCTTATTGCTACAGATATTCATGTGAAGAGGAAGTTGAAAAGAATCGTAGTCTGTTGTCATCAACCTCTCAGTTTGCTTCATTGGCTAACAATGCTCCCCCTAACTCATATCTGCAAATTGTGTTTTACATTACGACGGACATCCTCAGTTTCTACCATAACTTCACACTCACGATCTCATGCTAATCCTACATTTACATGCTTTGAACCATAAGCTAACATGTATGTACTGGTAAATAGTAGCATTCTGAAACGAACTGATAATATCATAGAGCTGTATGGTTTATATACCTCTCTGCAGTATAAATGACCTCGAAATCCCAAGACTTAATGGAATAACATGCAAAAATTATATAGCACGACGACAGGGCAATTAACACACTTTCTAAGCAGTGGAGACATAGTGAAAATGACACTGTGCCGCGACTCTCGTCGGTAAGTACTATTTCAGTATCCACGGCCCAGTTCACTTCAGGATACAGAGACCAAGACCATGGGAGAAGCATAACTGATAAATCATATGTAATTATTTGATGAAATTATGACATACACCTCACGATCCAGAAGACAGCCCCTGGGTAATTACATATCCTGACGATTAAGCATGTAAATAATCGAATCAGCACATGTGAGGGTAAAGAGATCTCTGGAATTAGGACGATTTGATCATGTGACGTCACAGCAGCGGGCAGGACGTGCAGCTGCCTCAAGCATGTTGCAACATGTGACCCTGTTTCTGTTATGATAATACTGAGGCCATTGAAACTGGAATATTTAGAAAGCGACATTGAATTGTCTGTAAAAAGAGCACTCACCCCATACTTGAGATAAGGACATCAGCCTTCTCCACTGCTAATCCATTTCAAGATCCTCTACTGATGTCTGGGGAGATCGAATCCTGTCTGCATGAATGGGTCCTTGACTAGATGCTTGTTGACTATTGGTGACGGATTCCACTGAATTTCCCGTAAATGGTTGACAATCAAAGAGAACACAACGAGGTTTTCTGCTGTGCATGATGAGGGTTTCCTTGATTTCAAGTGTTGATGTTCTGCCTGTGGAGCATCTCGATGACTGGCCAGCTGAGGATTTCTTCAGAATGTTCTTCCAGACCTTTAGGAGAGCTGGTTTCTTAGAGCTGGGGGTGGGATGATGCTGAGAACAGGAAGTCTTAGAGCGATTGTACTCTGAATACATACCATAATACCTGATTCAGTTGGACATCTATCTTCTTAGTATGAGCACTATTGATCCTGGTCGAACAGTAATCTTCAGCAACAGAGCACCTATGATAGGGTTAGAGCTATGGATCTCAAAACACTAGCATTAGCTCCCCATAAGATATCACCAAATTTTTAAGACTGTTGTTTCTCGTTTTGAGTTCAGGTGCTACTTGTAAGTCAAGAGTTCTGTCTAGCGCTGTTCCTATGTATTATGGTGTAATGCAGTACAACGAGACCTGGTCTCTGAATCTGTCTTCTGGTGAGCACTCTGACTGTCTTCTGCATAGATGTGATGTAGATACAATTATTTTCTGTGGATTTAGGTGGAGCCACTATTTCTTGATGTATACATCTAAGACTTACATATCAGTGGATAAAGAGGTTTCAGCATCATAAACGTTGAGGCTCTGGGCCACCAAGCAAATGTCATCAGGATAAATCAATTTTTTTGAAGACTTTTGGTAAACTGTGCATGTACAGACCAAAGTGGTAGTGGACTCAGAACAGACATTTGAAGTAAACTATCATTTGGTTTAATTACCCTGCATCTGTCATTGTGAGAATGGATATGAAATGCTCTATTGTTTAGCATGTTGTTAAGTAAGTCCTTAAATTTACGACACAATTTTGGTTTAATTACCCTGCATCTGTCATTGTGAGAATGGATATGAAATGCTCTATTGTTTAGCATGTTGTTAAGTAAGTCCTTAAATTTACGACACAATTGTGAATTTCTAAAGAAGTGCTTCTCACCAAGCAGTGTCGAGAACAGCTGATAGGGCCAAAAAGGCAGCTACACTTACTGATTTCTGCTCATACTCATTTTCGATATAAGTAACTAGAGAGAGTGTCTCTTCCGTAAATTACTTTCGCTTCTTAAGCTGGGCTAGCGCATTTATTCTTAACGAAAGAGTGTGTTTCAATTGTTACTATATGTTGAGAGTTGCACTCTGTAACTTCGTTGGTGTAACCAATAGTCTATGGAAAATGTGGTTCATTAGTCAGCATGGTATGTTTTCATTATTTCTATTTGCTTAATTCTTTAATATCTGAAAACAGTTTACTATTCACATTCACCCGATAGGTACTTTCCAATTACTTACACAGTTCCAAGATATGCTATTAGATGATGGCGTTCAAGCCTACAGAATTCATAGCCACATTGGATTGACCATGATTGGCATATCATTACGCAATACTACGTAACTTCCTTAAATTTGGTTAAATCTAAGGCAATTCACTGTTTATTGTTTCTTTTACAATCTAACAATAGTTGATTGGCAACCAAAACGTGTAATGATTGGTAAAGCAATGTGTTTTTGCGATCAAGAAAATTAAAAGGTTTCGTAATTAAGTTTTAATGTTTTAGAAATACATAAGATCACTTAATGCAGCTCCTGATAAGTCAGGTCTTAATAACATGTGATTAATGTCAAGATCATTCGTCGACTACTTCAGACTGACTTTATTAAAGAATGTCTGTTTCTGAGTAGCTGATCCCAATTACAGTCGCTGTTGACAGGGGAGAGGTGAAAATGAAAATATTTAAGTTTAGTACAAGCAGCAATGTGCCCTAGCAAACGCGTTACTCTTTGAACGGAAATGTGCTTAATGATGTGGTGAGAGTGTTCATCTTTAATCTGAGGCTCTTATTTGGTTTGGACGCTGCGTGTAATCCTGGTGGATTGGAGGACGATGTTACTCTTACAGCTGAGTCCTGGCATTCGCCTTATGAGTGGGTTAAAACCTTCCTTTAAAAAAGCATCACCTGCGATTGTTTGTCGATCGTTATGGCATTTTGTGTCCTGTTACATTGTACTAGTAGTCTTTAAGACTAATGCTTAGGAACTAATCTCTAGTGTGATACGAAGGGATTTGTAACATAACCGTGTAAGTCAGAGGTAAGTGCCATGTTATATAGAAGAAACTGGAGTCATTCTGAATAGTGTAGTGGTCTAAGTCTTTGTATAGTCAATAGCACAGCTACATCATATTTAGAATTTCTGCTGTCATGACATCACATAGGTTTTGTTTTTTGCTAATGTAGTTATGTCAGATATATATCTTACTGAAGGTAATATTACAGATAGGGAAGTGGTCATGGATGTAAATGAGGTGGGAGATGTAACAGTATGAGATCAAATTTGACAGTGTTCTGAAATATCTAAGTCGAAACGAGGCCCAGGGAGTAAACAGTCTTGTGGCAGGATTACAGGCAGCCTCGGGAGAGCCGGCCACGGCGGAGCTCTCCCACCTGTTGTGCCCGGCGTATGAGACAGGCGAAGTACCCACAGACCTTAAGAAGAATGTAATGTTATCAGTTCCAGAGAAAGCAGTTGCTGGCAGGTGTGAAAATTACTGAACTATCGGTTTAATAACTCGTCGTTGTAAAATACTAACACAAGTTCTTTACAGAAGAGTGAAAAAACTGGTAGACGCCGACCTCAGGGAAGATAAGTTTGGATTCCCGAGAAACGTGGGAACATGCGAGGCGCTACTTGACCAAATGGAGGGGCGGTTGGTAGGACACGTTCCGAGACGTCGGCAGGTAACCAATTTAGTTTTGAAATGAAGTGTGGAGGGTAAAAATCGTAGAGGAAGACCGGGTGGTGAATACAGTAAGGAGATTGGGATGGATGTGGGCTGCAGTATGTACTTGGAGATGAAGAGGCCTGCAAGTTATACAGTAGAATGGAGAGCTATTTTTAAAATCAGTCTTCACTGAGGGGCGGACAACATCTCTCTGTGTTATAACATCTTATTTTCCAGTTGGCGTATTTCTTCATTGTTTATAACTGACTGTCAGAGTACCTCTGAAGATGACGTGAGGAATACATATTTATTTAAAGTAGGGGTGGTTGAAGATCACAGGTTGGTGCTGAAGGATAGATTTCGTGGATCCACTGTATTTTAATCTACTCGACTTGCTTAGTGATGATTCCTGCTTGTTTGTGAAGGGGCTGACCTGCTCGTTAATTCTGCCGCATGTCGGGCCGTGACAACAGTACGCAGTGTCGTCTGTGTACAGGGCTCTTCTTTCGATCCCCGACCTTTAGCGATGTCAGCCGTGTTGTTGGTGTGTAGCAGTGGAGACGTGACTGTCCCACGTGGCGTCTCTGCGGCTGGCATAATACTTGTCCAACGGTGATCACCAAGCAGCGCTTGTACTTACCTGTTTCCAGCAACGTTTTTAGTAAACTGCACACTTTGGCATGCGAAGTTCAAAAGTAACGTTTCAAAGAGCAGTCCAGCATGCCACAACCAATGGAAGGCGCGTTCGCCGTCCACGAGAAAGCGTGCCGGCGTCGCGCCTGCCGTGTTGCGTTCAGCCTGCGTCGCTCTGCTGCTCAGTCCTGGGACCGGGTCACCTGTGCTGTGGTTGCCGCTGAACCCGGCTTGTTCTTGTGCCATTATGTTGCTCTACTCCTTGATTAACTTTGGTCTGTCTCGAAAGCTTTCCCTGTCACTGAGAGCACGGTAACCTATGATTTGGTGTTGTTTTTTGGTCTTTCGGGTTGGGAAATAATCTTGATTTTAGCTTGCTTCTATTTTAGAGAGACTATTTTCAGTTTCATGCCCGCGATGAAGAAACGTCTGATGTGTTTGAGGCAGGTGTCTTGTGAAAGGAGTGATTTATTTTGTTATCTTCCAGTGCCTCCAGTCTCTGAGCTGCTTTCTTTCCATTTCATATTCGTCAATCTTATAAAGTAGTGGATGTTAAGCGGTTGCATTCGGATTTTCGAATATTATTTCCTCGTCGGTTTCATCGAATTTTGGATACCACGGATGACCGTGAATGTTTTTGTAGCACTTTGAGGAACTTTTTTGAGGTCGTCAGTAATCAATGACATTCTCATCTGCTATTAAGGATGGTTGTTCGCAAATGGTGTGCTATGACCTGTTGGAACTTTTTTCCAAAAACTACTGCTATTGTGGGACCTAATTCTTGTGATTACCTCGCGCATCATTTGGTGGGTTTCTCTTCTTATTAGGTCATTGAAAACGTTGAAGCCAATCGTAGCATATCCATTTGGTTAGTGCCGTATGGTCTACAGAATTTCCCTACTGTCTAATTTTGTTTCTTATGTACGTCAGGAGTCTTAAGGAGTGGTTTGAATAGTTGATTGGTTAGGTTTTGTGTTAAAACGTATCAATCTGATTTTTTCGACTATCCGATTTCGTGAGTTTATGATCGTTTTAAGTTTTTTCCTAGTTTTTGTGGTTCGCAGCACAATAAATGTGAGGTATTCGTTAGCTATGCAGTCGCCAAATTCAGTGTAGCTTCAGAATCTGGGTAGCTATGTTGTACGTAGTATATGTCCTAAGATAGAAGTGCCATAGTGATTGATAAAAGGCGGCGAGTCATTTCTGAGTCTAGCGTGATTCAAAATGGCTACAACAAGTTTAATATCTTTCTTGTTCAATTTTTCAGCAAATATCGCAGATCTAACACTGAGTCTCCTGTTCCTTTACCTGGGCACAATGAGGGTATATAATTAACGAGATCAGTTGGCGGTTCCTCGGCAGGATACATCGTTGTGGTGTTTTATATGAAAGACTATGAAGCATCTCTCTCAGCTTCTACTACGGTCTGGTTTGCGTGACAGATACAGTTATCTAGATTGATTTCTCTACCTGCTCATGAGGCATGTGCTGCGACTATAATACCAACTTCTTTTTCTCTTACTATGCCTTTAGGGAGTTTTTTTTTTTTTTGTTTTTACAGCAGAAACCCAGTGTGTTGACAATGCAGATAGTGGCAACATCTTTCTTAGGCTTGAATGTGAAGGTTAATTCTTGTTTCCTGGTGTCTCAGGCTAGGTTGGGCATAGGCCTCCTTGTCTATCAATATGGCGATATAGACGTGGATCCGTGTTCGCCAAAGAACGTAGTAGGAGCTTTTTAGAAGCTGCTGTTATTATTTCCCTTGTTACAAATATCAGGTTGTGAAGGGCTGTAGTGAAGACTCAGAGTATGTTTTCCGTTTGATTGTTTTCGTGTCATTCTTGGACGAAGACCGTGATAGTTTCATCAATGCGCTTAATGTTTTCAGTTTTGTTGGCTGAGACAGGCTGTTTTGGTCTTTCTTTGCAACTCTCATCACTATTAACGTTATCAGTGTTGCAGCTCCTGTATTTTGGTGCTTCTTGTTTCGGGTCTATTTTGCAATTAAAAATTCGATGCGCTCGACTCGGTTCTTCACATTTCTCTTTATATCGCAGCTTATTGGAAAGTGTTGCAATATGGACGTAGCTGTTATTGAGGAGGTAGTGTTTAAATAGTCCAACCTTGTGATGTACACAGTGCATTCTGAAATGGTGAACAAGTAGCTTGTTAGTTGGTTCTTTGTAACTATACATGACTGGAAGCAATAGCGGGGAATTTTGATTTAGTTTCCCGGTACCTTTAGGTCCCCTTCAGTTTTTTCGTTTGTTGTATCACGGTCAAAATTGGTTATCACAAAGGCGAGCGTGAGTCTGTGTGGTTCCTCTTTTGCTTAGTGTTTGGCGTGCGGTGTGATTTCTGTTACTGTTGCTTCAGATCGGTAAGTAACTCAAACTGTTCTCTCGGGTTTCGAAATCTTATGGGTGTGTTGTGATGTTGGTAAATTTTTTCGGATTTTTTTATGTGAACGACTTGGTGGCCCAGGCAACTGTTTTAGTGCAGGTTACAACGATTTGGCGGTTTCTTTGCCACCTTCTTAGTTTATAGTTTATTGTAGGGTTCGCTAAAGTGCCATAAGTTGTATTAGATGTGCTTTAATTGCATCTGCATCCAACCAGTTGTAAACCTTGTTCTTCGTGAGATGTATTTGGATGAGTGTAAACTATTTGTAATTGGAGTATCGTGTTTGTGGCGGCTTTGCCTGTTTACTTCGGTTTTCTTGTCTGGGTTTTCGGCGTAGCGTTACGTTTCTGGAGATCTGCTGGAGACAGAGTTCTCTACTTCAGTCTGGTGCGCTGTAATCTGTTGTTGCATATCCGAAACAGGACGCCCTGCTTGAGAACGCTCGCAGTCAGCGTTGAGTTCTGTGCCTTTAGCCTCGGCAGATGCGGGTTGGTCGTCCCTGTCTCAAAGTGTGGCGGTTGTGCAGACTGCCGATCCCAAGTCTGAGTCGCTCTGACAATGCTGCATTTGACGGCAGTGGCGCGAGTTACGCATGATGCACTTTGCAGGGGACATCGTCTGAGTAACACGTGTGCTGTCGAACATCTACGTACATGTAACAACAGTTCAAGCAGTTTCGGCTGCGAGAATGCTTGTCTCCAGATATATCAGAGGAAAGCCCTTAATAGGTATATCGGTTGCAGATGTTAATGCTTGATACCCCACGAGTGAAAGGGTTGTAACAGGTGATTCCCTGACCACCCATATCTGCTCTCTGGTTCGGCTTTTTGAAGACCAGAACGTGGCAGCAGCGGCTGTAAGCAGCAGCAGGGAGTGGCCAGTTGTGGGGCTTGCAGTCCTCTGCTGCTCCTGATTGGCTGAAAGGTCCACGTGTAGAAGGATTTCGTGGAGAGGCTCGGAGCTCGGGGAATCGAGAGCTGGCCGTCGGCGCCCGTGTGGCCGACGTGGCGGGTCGCGGGCGCTCTGGAGCGGAGTTCTGTGTCGCGACGCACAGTGTTCTCGAGTTTCCAAACGCGTTCGGATAGCGATAATCTCAGTTTGTTATCCAAATCTGGGAGTAATGTTTTTTGAGTGACCGTCCTCCTGTTGAGTTTGAACTGTGTATTTCGTACAGCCAGTCGAAAGTAATTTCCTGGACTCGGCTGTGAATGTTCCCAGTACTGCGGTCGTAACTCGGGATGTTGCCTGGGGGTAAGTAGGTAGCACGAGGGCCGTTAACTACTGGCTTTCGAGCGATGAGGTTCGATACTTTCCAGCGGGTCGAGGCTCGGCTGGCGACCACTGTGTCGGACCGACTTTACGCGTGTCCCGGTGGTGCAGGACGCTTGTCTGGGTGGGCCCCGTGTCGGCTCTGGCCGCCACCACCTAAAGAGAAGGCCGCGGCGCGCTCTCGTGACGTCACGCAGAGCGGGCCAGGGTTGGCTTGGCGCTGCGCTGACAGAATCGAGGCGCACGGCCTGCAAATCTCCGTCAAATGGTTTTACAGAATGTGTTGAGCTGCCGGCGCCCCCCTGCGGCCAGCCGGGCTGCACCCGGCACCTGCCTCCCTCGTGGCGCTGCGGCCTCTGGTTCCACTGCGTCCAGCACGGAAATCGCGGTTAACACTGCGGGTGGCTGGTAAATGCAAAATTCACGAAAATCACTCCACGTAGTACTATTTATCACAGGATTTTCCGTTGGGCTGGATACTAAATTCACACAGACACTCCTTTACTTTGCTCACTCAGGTTTTATTTGAACAAATGGGAGATCGTCTATTGATTACGAATCACAACAATTTCGGCGTACTGTGTGCTTCTAGTGAAGCTACTATGGCACATGTTTTCCAGGACTCACAGTACTGGCACAAGTTTATCCTTCCACAGTACTGTTTCTGTAAATACGTCTTTAAGTAATGTTCTTCCTTGCCCAAGAGTGGCACATGGAACATTAACTTTTAACATCTGCCATAGTACCCTTACAAACCTCTAGCTTAACAAATCACCGTCTTGTCTCACAAACCCAATAATGCTAATCTCATATAACTCTGTCATTCGACAGTTTGCGTTCACTTCAAGCCACATTTCACACAAGTCATCTGTTACTTTATTACCATACCTGTTTGAGCCACTCTACGTAATCGAACCACTAATAAGCTCAACAAACCCATTTACACTTTCATGCACACACCACTTCATTCATTGGCCCCTCTCTTTTGATTTTATAAGTATCTGAATGTCTCTTGTCATGGTACTTGAATTACAAATCATGTAAAAGTACATCTTTCACACACATATGGAAAATTTCTTTGTTTCAGACATAATATGATATATACTAATATCATACATTATACATTAATAAAATCGACAAACTGCAAAGACAGATCCTCGACGGAAAACGGAGAAAAGACGCCATACGAACATGTGTCCAGAAATGCACCATCGCCACGGTAGATGACACTGACGAACGGGAATTCCTCCGACAACGTGCTACGTTTTACTTGTATATAACAGGCCGTGTGATTGACGCAGCCTGTTGTATGCACAAAGCATTTCCCAACAATTTTAGTAAGTAGTCTCAGTGCATTAGAATAGGTAGACAGAGGCTACCACTCACAAAGAAGCACACAGTTATAAATGAAGGAGACGTTAGGAAGGAGAAGTACTGGCTGTACGATATCAGGTTTAATGACATTTAATATTGTCATACCAGGTAGAGTCCATTTTTATTGCTGGGTTTAATGCAGTGTAGTGTGGAGATAGTTATTTGCGAAAAATACTGAAGGAGGCTACAGCGAGGATTCTGAAAAGGGAGACTGTTCATTGTTTCTCCTGGCCAGATTCCTCTCGGCTGCCGAACACAGCTCTAGACCTGCAGGGATGTTGGTTGGGTTCCACCAAAGAAGTATCCTGTTCTTCAGTATGGGGAGCGTCGTTCCATTGCAAACGAAACAGACGAAGAGCACTGGTCCTTGCACCATCGTAACTAGATGCATATAGTACACTAACTGCGCTATTCCCTGAGCCTGGTGGAACCCAATTCTAATAATAATTCCTGTTCCACTTATTATAATGGCCTTAACTGACATAAAAAGACATTCCTTCTTTGAGGCAAATTTCTTGTTATCAACAATTTCGAGTTGCCGCATGGAGCACCGATTACGTAGGTACATGTATCCAAGCAGTCCGAGACAAACGAAATTGAATCCCACAGACACTGAAATCCCTGCAAGGACTACTATACGACTGTGGATCAGGTGATATTTACTCGTCTTTTCCAAAGCAACAGCTGCCACACATACTATACTCCACGGTATAAGCACACACAGCACCTCACGACGGAATAACTGGCTTACTTCAGCAGGTAGTAGCTGGTCAGGAAGCCTGAGATGGCGAACACAAGCATACATGTGGTAGCAGAATGAGTTCAGCCAGAAACAGCTGAGAAGTGTGAGGGCGCTGTCTATCAGCACTGCTGTTGGTAAGTCAGGGACGCCTGCCATACGATACACGACCTCAGAACACAGGATCTGGGTTATGCACGTGATCTGAAAGGACAAGAGTATCTTTCCAGGCAAGTTGCGCAACTGGGGAAGGTACATGTATACTCCGGCAGTCGAAAAACGGAAAATGATATTTATCAGTATAAATGAGATTTCTAAAGGCTTCAAGCTGTCAATTTTGAAATCCTTGTATTTCAAGGTGGCGTTGGTTAAACTGTTTTTGTAGTTCAGTGTTTGTTCTGTTAGCTTTTGATCCAGTATACTACTCCTACTATAGACCCATAGAGATCCCAACGTAGTGAACGTACAATTATGGGAAGTCTTAATGGAGGAAAAGTCGCGACACTTTAGCAACAGAATAGCTCTGGAAACAGAGCAGATTGCTTCTGTAGCGTTCGACTGCAGACATGATTGATCATCAGGACTATCGAAGTAGCAGCGAGCATCGTGCACGGACTGTATCAGACTAAACGGGACGTCCTGACAAATGCCGTACGAGTTGACAGCCATCCAGGCCAGCAGACAGAGGTTGACGTTTATCCTCTGCGTGTAGGCCAGGTAGCTGGTGACGGGTATGTGGGGCGACCTCTGCACCACGTCGTCCCACAGCTGCTCGCGGCATCGCTCGCGCTGCTTCACGGCTTCCAGTGGCAGGTCTTCCAGCGGACACGTGGGGTGGTCCAGGGCGTTCACCAACAGCTGCACGCAGTCAGTGTCCACGGAGAGCGTAGCGTGGCTTCTGTCCTCCAGCTGCCACTCCTCGTCTGCAAGAAAACGACAGCAAGTAGGTGGTACCCGTATACTGCAGGCAGCTGAATCCAAAGTCTTCTCTGGATGACGAGCCTGGGCGTCGTTTACCCGCATTACCCTGGTTCAGTTACCCAGAACTATGTAAGGCGGCATGTCAACACAAAGTAAGAGTATTAACAAAGACAGATATCATGTTACTATGCACGTCTATTTCATCTACAGGGTGTCCAAGAAGTCCCTGTATCGCTCTTGACATAGTAAAAATAAGGAAGTAAATAGGTTTTATTGATAGTCCTGCATGGAAAAAAACAACGTTATCAGAATTATATTTTTGTTTCAGCACTGCAGTCTTTGAGTTCCGAATCCATCTTGTAAAGGAGGGATTAGTGGAGGATTCGTGGGTTCATGAACGTCCGCAGATAGGAAAAACTATGTAACGCATGATGAGACCATTTGCCTCAGTCCCCCTCGTAACGTAGCCATGCCTGATTGAGATAAATGTCCTGTATTTTCAGGCTGTCTCAAAGACGGGCCACGTATTGGAAGCAATAAAAAGTGACAGGAAACGTGTGTCACCCACTCTTAATCAGATGAGCAGTCTCGAATGAAAATCATTTGCAAAAGAGTAGTTGAACTTCAAGCATCTTCTTCAACAATGCACGACCACACTGAAAAAATATGAATACGAAAGGATTTAGGCCCATGTTTGTTACTGAATTATCTGACAATGGTGTGGAGCAACGATTTGTAACCTACCGTACTTTGTTGTGGTGACTTCTGCCATGTCTCGCTCAAGAGTGTTGTTTACCTATAAATGTGCCATATACCACTGTTTGATCAGGAAAAAATTGTTTTCTTGTCTAAGGAAAGTACCCATATTACCAAGAGTTGGAAAGGAACCTACCTCACCTTATGTGGGCCATTGTGTGATCAGAATACCTGTTAGGACCACATTCTTTTGAAGCTTACATGAATGGGAACTTCCATTTCTCTGTACAACAGAAGTTTTCAGTATCTCAGCTCCATGACAAGGCAATCACGGATCTTGTGTGGTTGTAGAAGCAAGGAGGTTGAGTCTCGTTTTGTTGTTCAGATGTGTGGGTTTCTTAATGAACAACTTATTCTCAGATTATTTGGTTCTGCAGCATTTAAAGCCACATTAAAGTGGTTACCACGAAATCCCAACATTACCACCTCAACAACCTTTTGAAATCGTCATGACAAACTTTTGATCTTACCACGCAAATAACTGAATATGAAGAATAATAAAGCCTCATGTGGCTCAACGTTGAAAGATTAATGGAAAATTGACACAAGTGTTGAAGAAGTCTTTCTAAGCAGAATTACTAGAACGATCCGCAATAAAGCAAGGGGGACAGCGAGACACATAGATATCTGAGGAAGGTGTGATGGTCCATACACTGATCCGTTGGATACGTATTTTTTTTATATCTAACTACCTCCATATAGAATATACTCTTTTGACATAACTCCATAGGCGTCCTGTACAAAGAAATAGGATGCAGGCTGAATTCTCGTCTTTGTGATATTTCACTTTCCTCCGTGAACTTAGTGACCCCATCACGCAGCGTAAAAAAAAGTGATGGAGCATATTTGTCACCAGTTTGTTTCGTTAGCACGAGATTGTCGAGAAAAAGCACAACAAAATACATTAACTGACGATTTTGGGAGTTCCTTTACCACAATGAACGATTTACTGTTAATACTCTGTTTGCATACATTCAAAAACACGCAAAAAATGTAATTACTTTGTCTCATTCGTACCTTGTGTAATGATAATGATGCAGCAATAAATGCAATTGGGACATATATGCCTCAGCTGCTGAGTGGATGAATGTGGGATTACAACTCCAGAGATTTGGGATTCAGGCATTGCTCCCGAGATTCCTTCTGTCACTTATCTCTTCTTTCACCTCTGACATTGATTTATGGAAATCGAAAATGTTGGAACTGTAGAATTGTTCGGAGACCCAATAATTAACTGTGTCCCACAATTATTAACTGGGTAAGTTAGTTCAGAAGTAGGAAGACAGCGAATGACCACAACCTGCAGTAGGACAATGGCTCGCGAAGCACTGTGTTGACCAAACCAGGCCTCAGCTTGATGACGACTTTACCTACTGCATTCTGAGAAGTCCTGATGGTCGTTTTCCTCGAGCACTATTCCTGTTCAGAGTACAAATCAAAGGAGAGTGATACTGATACGCTACACGTCATCCAATGTATACCTCATTGGCGTGTTGAGCGCAAATGTATACCCAGTAAGACGAATAAGTTCTGAAAGATTCTTATACACAGGCACAGTCTGTGAAAAGCCGAATGCACGACTTTGTCGTAAACACTCCATTTTCTTTGTTATTCATTCCACTCCCACCACATTATCGTGTGGTGCGCAAGCTTCGGACACTTTGCTGCTCTTCAGCCTATCGAAGTTAGGCCAGTATAGCTTTTATGGGAGAATGAATTAAATGATAGGTTTCAAAAAAATAAAAGCCATAGCGTCTCTACATAAACACATGTACATTGACGTTGATGATGGTGCTATGGTGAAGATAAGGCTCGTGCTTCTGGCACGTCACTGGCAGTCAGTTCCCAATAACTACTACGAGGGTAATACAGTATGATGCAGGTGCCGGCCAGAAAGGGTGTATGTATTCAAGGTGTTGGAGTGGGCTGGGAAGTATGATTGACAAGTTGATGTGGGTAGAGAGAGGTGTGAGGGAGGGATGACAGTGGTCAGGAGGCTGGAAGCGGGATCATCTACATATTGAAGAGGTGTAGACGCTAGGATTATAGCTGGTTGGAGGAGTAGCTGTCTACATACTATTCTGGAACAGGAAGAACCAGCCAGCTGAAGTTCCGCTCGAATAGGATACAGAAGGGGCGGGCAAGTGGAGGATGGTTATGACATGTTGGTATAGGCGCACCAGAAGCCTAGGAATCCAGAGAATAGGCGAGAAAAATTGCTTTTGTTCCCCACGTTTATGGAACGTTTACAATTTGTGACAAAGTTTGAGGAACCTCAGAAGAGAGGGCAATCTAATCAGTTGTTACAGGTTGCGTCTGAGACAGCAAAAATATGATACAGAGTCCAAGGTGTTCTAAGACTGTAAGGAATGGTATATTTTTGAGAGTGCTGAGATCCAAGCTATATTGGCGAAAGTAACATTGGGGAAATTAAGGTTTTTGGAAAGACGAAGGAAGAAACAAGATCAGGGGTTAACGTCCTGTTGGTGAAACAGCTATTAGAGCATAACCCAGAATTGGGAAGAACGGGGAAGCAGGACAGCTGCGTCCATCCATAGGAACCGTCGTGTCATTCACCTTAAGCTGTGTAGGGACATCGCTGAGAAACTAAATATGGTCGAAAATCAAGTTTGGAGCCAACAGCTTACCACAGCATCACCTCGTTCAGTGGGTTTTACCCAAGTACAGAGGATGGCTGAATGATGGAATCCCCACATTGTCGAGTTTCCTGTCTTCTTAATTTGAGTTTGTTGTAAGCAGGGGATGCGTGATTATTCCAAGATATGAGAAAGTGAGAGTCCTCTGCCCATGTCAGCAGAGAGGAATGGAGCAGCAGGTCCACCGCCTTACTGCAAGCGCTTATCTTCCTTCACGTAATTGGGCACCGTCCTTGCATTGTGAGAGAACTGTGACTCGGAGTTATCTGTTGAGTGTACGTGACTGTAATGGATGCGTTAAGAGCTTAACATCTACATCTGACACACATGTTGTTGTGTCATGCTTTTAATAAATTTACAAGTAGATAAATGAAACAGTCAATGATCAGAACGCCTTATTGTTTGGAAAGCAATACACTTATCTTTAGCTCCTCGTGGCTTTGGCTGCGTGAGCACGTGTGGTATTAATTGGGGTCCAAATACACAGGAGCTACTGAAAACACTGAGCGGCATTACAGTGCAAGTCTGCACATGATGAGCACTGAACGTTTACTACAACTGTGCCAAATATGTGTCCGTTGTTGGCCCTCGACTCTCTGTACGTGCATGCTTGGCCTAGGCTTGAGTGAGTGACGTTACGCCGACACTGCACTCTGAAGGCAGAAATTCGTCGCTTCTCTGAAGTCGTCATGGAACTGTTGATACCCTTGTAGACAGAACAGAAGTCAGGCTGGACTCTGGCAGAACTCGTACCAGGCAGTGGCAGAGCTGGAAATACTTGTCGTGTGTGGCGCCTCGAAGCTACAGGAGGAGTGGCTTACTACTTCTTTCTCATAGGCGGTGGCGATGCTGCTTAGGTGTACAGCATCTCTGCGGTGGTCGATTGTCGATTTGCTGCAGGCGATCATCGTCGACGCCACATGTGTCACCTTCAACAGTGTCACAGGCATCAGTGTATCATGATACACTGAGGAGAGGTAATTTAATGTAGAACACTGACATGAGGTCTGGTGATGAGAAACTTTATGCTTCAATTCCCCCTCCCATTACTGGGGAAATACCAGCAATGCAAATTTCTTCCATCACCTGGATTCGAACCAGCTTACCTTTGAAGAGAGTACCACCACACAGTCTTGTTTATGTGTGCCATGGTGGAAGTTAGGGAGAGAGAAATGATTGGTGGTATTTCTTGTAATAATTCCTTGAGTTTTTAACATAAGTGATTTTGATGTAGTAGAGGCTACACCAAGAGGTGAAGTTATCGAGGCAGATGAAGATATGCTGTTGAGTAATATTTACAGTGACAAAAGAAGCATGGTGTGCCAGACAAGGAGCTATACAGTAAACATAATTCATTGGGACACCTGGCACTTGCCAGTTCCCTCCCACACATCCGAATGTGCGACTATTGCGGAATATTTCGCCAGTGGAGGAGTCATCATACCACTTTTCAATTGTAGGCCACATGTCCTGTGGACAGACACCAGTGGTTCCCATTACCTTCTGCATTCTCATGCCTTTGAGCACTGCTGACTCTTCAGGGTTTTAGGAGCAGGGGAAAAAAGTGCCTTGAAGCTCTATCCGCCCATCCATCATTACTGATGATTTTTATTCTAAATTTAAGCACTAGCGAGGTTCGAACCTGGGTTCCATGACGTTTTGATTAGTATACAAAGACACTACCCTTAAATCATAGGTGAGCCGTGGGATATAAACTTGCGTACAGTATGATATCACACAACTTGACTAGAGCTAGTAGTAAATAAGAGGTTTGTTTTTCTTTTTTTTTAAGAAGGTCGAAAGTAATGGAGTCATGAGCAGCCTCTCATAAGAATTTCCTGAAATTGTAAGACGTCGTGGTCTCCTTCATTGCTTACATATTCCGCCCTCACAACCATATTCTGCACATCAAGACGCTTCATTCGAGCCCAAACTCGATAAGATAAAGTCAGTATTATATGAATTCATGTAAACAATATGCAAATAACTAATAAATCGCAAGTGCGCACCGTGGTTGAAATACCCGAGGCTGGCGTACACACACACACATTCAAGACTCGACGGTCACAGGAGCTTTCAGCTCGAGAGAGGCAACTGCACTCCAGGAGGCCGGTCCCAAGCTATCTACGTCAGCCAGTGACCGCCTGTAGAGCAGACAGCGTTTGCCCGAGTGAAAGGACGACCCCGTGTTCAGCTTAAAAGCAAATTCCGCTACATTGTGTGGGAGCGGTTAGCCTACACATTCTTTACACATAGCACGCAGTTTCAGAGATTTTCACAGGGAGACAGCAAACGCCAAACACCGATACCACAGATTTCCGGATTGGTCACCTTAAACAAAACGTCATTCTCCCGTTTTAGAAGAGCAATGCTGATTGGCAGACGATATTTCTGACGCCTTGAGCTGAAGGAGTAATGGAAGAGATCGAAAGACATACCCCTTCATGTCTGGCGTGCAGAGGGGCTGTTCCGTTGTCGCTCTTGGAGCGAGAACACATAACGAGAGCGTGCGCGCTCGTACGTGTACTCAAAGAGCGAGGAGCAAGTCTCTCCTCAGTACTTCACTGGGAGAGCACCTCTGTCGAGAGCGAATCGAAGTACAACTGTATATTGAGTCCTTGCGATTAAGATTTGTTCACTGTGATGGCCGCCACACTTATTGTGTGGTGTGAACGGACTGAGTAATAGTTAAACGCCTGCGAGCGAATTTTTGAGTGGCATCGCGGTGGACTGGTTATCTGACCGGTGTACCACGCCAATAGACTAGGGGCGAATAGGAGTCCATGACTTCATCAAGGCGTAGGGAGAGTTTGATTGGCGAAGGTCAATCCAGATAGAACGAGAGTTATCTTATTTGTCGGCAGCGAGCGGCGCAGACAGCAGGCATCACAGCCACAGCTCTTGCGACCCCCACCTTTCCTCCACAACAGTACCCTTCACTGCATATCACACGTGACAGCCTCGACTGTACCTAGCAACATTCTAATCGATAATTATTCAAGTTGAGTAGGTGCGGCTCTCAGCCATTCTACCAAGTCAATAACAATCTTAAACTTTGTATAGAAATTTCATTAGTGAATCCTATCCTTAAGAGGTAACTTCACATTCTGAAAAGAACCCGCAAATAACGTGTTGAATTCATAACTAAAAGTGCTTTTGTGATTTCTCAGAATTTTTGCAAAATAAATAATAATTTTCGTTACTTTCATGTTTTTCTTACATTAACTAGCACTACTCCAGTACCCAAGTATCCCACTAGTTACGTAAGACATTTTGTGAATTTTTGTGTCATTTCCTTACAGCAGACGACTCCAGAAGGTATTTATTGCTGAAAGTTTTTCAGGCATTTCTCTTTAGAATGTTAGGAGTGTCCGTCTGACTTCTGTAGTAGTGTGGGGGTGGGAATTGCATCTTGCAGGGGCCAAAGGGTAAAGGGTACATCTCAGATTAATCTGTTGCGCAGAATGACAGAAAAGCACCAACCCACACGCTCACAAAATGTGTGGCTTTATAGTCTTGTGTTGTAAATGCTATATTTAATTCGTTTTGTGGCGTTATAGACAGGTATTTTAAACTGGGACCAAGAGATATGGTGGTCGTATTTGTGTGACATTGTATGTCCCGAATTGTCGAGCAGTCATTAGATACAGTGAGTATATCTTTAAGATATGAACACTGAGTCTGGCTTGTTGAGGTTGTTTGGTAACGTGTGGTTGTTATAGATGAGAGGACAATGAATCCTTTTTCAATAGATTGTTCAGTTCATGGAAAATGTGGCAGTGTTTTTGTTCATGTGTATCACCAATCCCAGGGTTTCTGATCTGCAGAATGATGTGCTGGTATCAGGATATCTCACAAGCACCCATTGGCAGTACCATCTGATTGTATGTTGTAGCAATTATCTGTGCTTTGTAGAGTGTATAGTGACTGGGACTGTGTTACGAAACTGTAACAATTTTCATTAAAGTATAGTTGTAGCATTGAGATTACATGTGAGTGATGAAGATCTTGTTGGAGCTGAGGGAGCAGACATGTGGATGGAATGCTATGCTGCTGCTTTGTCTTGATGTTTTATGTGGCGAAACAAGGTTAGGTATAGGTTTTAAGCTGATGTTTTGGTGTGGCTGAAGATAAAGTTGGATTGCTTTTTGGAACAGGTGACTTGGATGTTAAAAGTGGAAGGTGACTGTTGGTGTTGTCGTCATCTGTTGGACGAGAGTTGAAGGCGAGTGAATGTTGTGGAAAAACTGGATGTCTTTCATGTTAGGGATGCGACACAAAAAACTGTTGAGATGATGACGGTGAGCTCGACTGATGGTGTAGAACACTGTGGATCTGAACTCAATATATTTGATGGTGAGGATGCAATGCATGTAGTTGTTGGGATGCGGAATGTAAGTATAGTATCGTGAATAATGCGTTTACATTATATTTATTAGATCATTCGAGTTGAGGCTGTGGAGATGATGCAGTTGTGCACGGATTGTACATTTGGGCATAGTTAACATGGGAGGTTTTACGAACTTCCAGTATGCTGCAGTAGTTTGGGTCAGCAGCTTCTGGTAACCAGTGAACGAAAAACAGTTCCAAGTTTTTGTTCATTCGGTGAGTTATCTCTATGCACTGTAAATGTTCATTTTCGACTATGTTATGGTGATTTGAAAATGGGTCTCGTCCGAAACAAATCATCGAATGAATAAAAAATAAAAATTTGCAACTTGGACTGGTTTTTCGTCCTACTGATGGGTGGTTTCGTTTGTAAGTGGGATAGGTCAGGTGGTTCTGCGATACTGGGTCAGATAGTCGTCACACAGGAAGTATTTGTGAGATGTGTAGGCTTGGATTTGCGATTTAGGTGATGTTACACAATGGCAGCGACAACAGATCAGGGCTCAGTTCTTGATACATTGGTCTGTTGTGGGCAAGCATCTAGTTCTGCTGGACAGTGATGCGTAAGGAAGCCGGCAGAGAAGCGCCACGGTTTTAATAGTGGCGAGGGCAACTCTTTCAGACAGGGGCGTTGTAGCAGCCTGCTGGATGGTGCAAACCATTTCGAACATCGCCACGTGCTCAGAAGAGATTCGCACCCGTTTCTTCTTTCCCTCCCCCTCCCCCCCCCCCCCCCCACCACCATCTCGACCTAACTGCCACGTCCTCTCCGATCTCTCTGGATTTTCACGAGAACTTTCCCTGAAGATATCTTCAATGTCGGGCTTAAAGTTAGCTTCCAGACAAACGGTTAGTTGTCCACAACTCTGTATGGTCTTGTCGCTGCTCATTCTTTAATATCTTGTCGCCACTCGTGAGGAATTGAAACATCAACTACAGCTTACACGTTTGTTCTCGGTGTCCATAACAGTTTCAGTCATGATTATAGACATGCTGCAGAGTGCAGCTCAGTCTAGCAACAGATGGGGTAAGAGTCTGCTTGTTTAGTAACTTGCTAACAATGCGTATTTCCTTTTATGTGCCAGTATTATTCTCGTGAGTGTCTGCAGTAAATTATCGGCGACAGCCGAAATTTTGGAAAGGCCTTTCTTCTCAGTATTACAGTTCCTGGTCCTACTATACGGATATTTTTGTGATAACTTACTTCCTTATCTGTTGTAACCCTTTTCGACCACCTTAGTTTCTTAATTAGTCAGCTTACTACCAATGAAAACCCTGCAACTCGTTTCATGTCTGGTGCATGATAGATAGAGGATCGAGTAAGAGATAAAGTCCAGCAACGAGAATAAAATAATAAATTAAAAAAATATAGTGATTCAAACAAATAGAGTTGTTTAGCAGACAGGTGCGATAGCTGTGTTTCCTCAGTCCTACTACAGTTCATAGTATCAACATTTCTAAGTATAATATTATCTGTGTATTTTGTACAATTAACTGTTCAGTTACAAATCGAAATATTATTCGTCAAAGAAAATTAGTAAATACGAACAGTATCATGCCAGGATCATAGATGAGAAATGTAGAACACTACACAAGTTACAGTATTGACTAAACATTAGTTTGTCTGAAGCCGTTAAGTTGCAGAAACCATTCGCCATTTTCAAAACAAGCCTTAGACTAGGTCTGAAAAAAAAAAAACTACGTGTACGGAATTTTAGAGCGTTTATAGAAGATAAGAAGGAACACTTTTTTTATGTGAGGCACGTGTCGCACATGTATGAAGGTCTTATCTGCACTGGCGTTCAGAGACGGAGTTCAAAGTGCTGTGGGATGGGCCCTGTTTTAGAGGTGCTGCGGGCCTCCTGCGGGAGGGAGACGAGTTGTTCAGTGTACCAGACACTGGCGGACACCCCAGGTGACGTGGTCGCCTGTTAGCCTGAGGCTGCAAACATTATTTGTGAGACACCCACTTGTTTCGAGTGTGTTGCACAATCATTAGCAGCCAGCTGGCACTTGAGTAACGTCTCCAGAACATCACACAGCCTCTGTACATCGCCGGCATCGAAACCTTCACGGGCCACGAGCAGCTGGGGGTACACCTTTGACCTTTGTGTCACATAAACTTGTCATAGATCCAGACGGAGAGTTGCCGAGGAATCTAAACACTGACTTTGGAAAGAGCACCAGAGATTACGTTGCGTGGCGTGCAAAATCACGCAAGAGCTAAAACTACATATTCAGAAGGGTATTTGAATCTCATTCCTCGAACAACTGAACAGTTGTCAGCGCATAACCGTGAAGTGGCCGGGCCCCAGTATTAAACTTACCTACAATCTTTCCGTAGGATGAATCGATGTAGTCAGCTGCATGGTGCCAGTAGAAACGATGGAAGGCGTACAGTTCGTCAGCGAGGCTGAACATTTGCGACGCCTCTGGCTGCCGCTCCTTGCACAGCGCACTGAAGTCGTCGCCAAAGGAGGGGTTCCACGGCTGATAGGGCAGCAGGCGTTCACTCAACAGCGGCCGCCTGTAGCACAGAAGGTGCGAGGTTAAAAGTTAAAAACCTAGCATGTATAGTTTATGCAAGAACGTACAAGTATTCAGAACGGATTTCCACTCAGCAGTGGATTAGAAACTTCCTGACAGATCAGTACTGTGTTCGAGACTGGGACACAAACCTGGAACTTTTTCATTCTTTAAAGGATGCATAGTAACACAGCAAACAATCGCAAATCCATTGGTCTTCTTAGCATTTTAGCGCATCGAGATTTCATCTTTAGATTTCAGAGCACTTGAGTGAGATACCAATTGTAACTATTTCTTGCAGGTCATCCACTCCGTTCTGCGCTGCTATATCGTTTTAACAGGTTTCAGGCACATCAAACAGCAGAACTGCAGCGCTTCCTGCAGAATACCTCTTTTCTTTAAAGAAGAATTTCGTATGCATTGCAAGAGAGTGAACATATTTATGTTAAGGATATGAATGACTTGTTCGAATTTGTTATAGATGATTTTAGTTGCTGACATGTAGACATGTCTGTCATTAGCTGAAGCAAAATCTTCCACATTACCACTTGAAAATGGCTCATAAGGTCGAAACTGCAATTGTAAAACAATTTTTATAGTCAATGGCGAAAATAGACATGGAGCTGGGCAGGCAGGAACCGAGAGCCGCCGTCGCAGCCTTACTTCCGCCAGTGCCTCAGCCGCTGCCTTCCAGCCGTCACAGAAGCTCCCCTGCACGGCTGGCGGGACCAGCGCTCCCGGAAGGATGGGCACTGCAGTGACCAGAGGCCTCGGGAGTTGCTTCCTGGACGAATCCTCACTCTGCAGTGGAGAGTGCAGTCACTTGAAACGTCGAGGATCCGACACACGACTCTAACCGGCCAGGGAGTTTCCTACCTGCTTTAGGTGATGTGGCATCTGCGATAATTTTCCGTAAAGACTGTATGACAGCTGAAAGCGGAACTCCCACAGGAAGAAGAGCTCTATGGACAATCGTGAGTGTACCGTCAAGCAGGTCCACTTACTCAGTCCCTTTCAGCCAATCCAACAGCTAAGGACAGCGCCATACGATGACTTAAACTAATTCAAATCCGTCTTTGCAAATACCAAACAGGTGTTTTTATTTCTCAATACGTGTTTTGTTTTACTCATTATACCCTTATCAGTTGTGGCATTTTTATAATGTTTCCGCTTACATCCGGCAGTGCGCAGCCCACCATCTCACACTTGTATGCTTGACGTGCAGAAGTACATGTCTGCTGACGTAAAACTTGACAAAATGACGCTTCAGTATTGCATACAAATGTTTGTTTACTTGGCTCTGAAGCATTCGCTCGGTCTCGTTTCGTGAGTGGTTGGTGCGGGTCTCTCGTTTGGCAGTGGAAATTGTCATACACAAATTGTTGGCCGTAAAACTTTGTCTTAAGGTCAGTGTTCCGTACATCGATTCGATGCATCTGTGTCAGGTACATCTTATCATGAGAATGGAGCCCTCAGAATCTGGTATGAGACAATTTTGTCCTGATTAATCTACGACTGCATTCCCTATAGCCCATCAACGATAGAAAGTTTCCATACTGACAGATACAATGCAGAACAATCCATACTCCCTCTACTCCTTGTAGTATGGTCCTTGGTTATCACTGTTACTTGAAAACGACGTTGTCAATTAAAGCATGAAGCTGCATCATAATGAGTTCCGTGTGATGTCTGGGTCCCCAGTTTGACCGGAAAGCTGTCCCTCCCATAAGACATGTGGTGCCATGGTGCTAAGGCTCGCAAATCATTTCCACGCCACGTACAGCAGCACGCTGTTCTGCTTGGAGTTACAGTACCACACCTGCTACACTGACAAGCTGGGACTCAGAACCCGTGCCGTGATGAAAATCATCATTTCTACGCCCCAGATGCAGGATGTACGTGCACACTGACTATGATCTGAATAAACATTATACGGAAATTTGGTTGGGGAAGAATTTCGGGAAAGGGCTGTTTTTGACATAATGGAGCCGTTCATTCCATAAGGCAACGAAAGAACGGATTTAAATGCAGCAAGGAGGTGAACAAACAATATCCAGTGAAACAAGCTCTAAAGAAAATCTCGAAACTTCTGGACAGTTGCGAATGTACTACGCAGCTATAATGATACAAAACTGACTGCCATATTCAGTTTAGGAGCAAGTGCGTTGTGTAACACTCCGGTTTGATCTACTTACTTATCCCGCTCGATCGGGATCTGATAACAGCCCAAATAGATAATAATTAATGTGACCGTGTGCCTAACGGGGCTGGCAATCGGATTGGACTGCTACGGAGTTGTTACATTCCATTTTGTCCTTCGCAAATACTGTAATAATGTACTGTTTGGTGCAAGAAGAACAAAAAACACAGCTTCACTAAACAAAACCTATATTCTTATCAAAAACCACAAAGATAAGGAATATTTTTTGTCAACTGCAATGAACACTTCCCCTCCTACGGCGTCGAATATGTCTTTGCGGTAAACATTCCAAGACTCGCTAAATATCTCAGAGTTTTTTTTACTTTGGGTCTTAGCCAGCTCTCAATTCAAGAATAATTTGAGGCTGAGAGCGTTCATGGAGGAGAGCAAATTTGGGAACTATGTTACAAATACTTCGACAGTTGACTGATAAAAGTTTCAGAGTCGAACTGACTTTACTCTGAGAGCTATCTGATTTCCCTAAAGGTGTACCAACTGGCGAGTGTTCATGAGAGTACCTCAAACTACTGGCTACCCTGAAACCCCCCATGTGCACTCCACAAGTACTCTGCTATCCGATTACCTGCTTCCTTTGTGTAGTGCACCCCTGTCTTGAAATCTACCCATCTCCGATTTTCAGTTCACCTTCCCAACCACTGTTACCTTCATTCCCACTGCCTGACACAATATCGATAGTTTTATCCCGTCACACTATCTGCATGTGTCCGCACACAGTGAATCAGTAACCCACTCACAGTTCTGATGATAGATGTGGAGTAGCAAACCAAAAATCCCCACACAATAAACATCGTGGAGTAACAATACCGTTCCTCAAAAACAGCTCCAGGTGGCTACAAGTCATGTTCAATCATCCTGCATAATACTTTATCCTGAGTGTGTATTTTACCACCCTGGCCGTGATCTGTCCTACTGCCTGTCTCTGTCCGAGAAATCCTATAGCACATAATTTCGTTCCTCACACTGACCACTGCCTCTCCACAGCTGTTTACCCACATCAGTTCCCACGATGAACTTAACTGTAGATGTCGGATGATCACCTTCGTTTCAAAAGACCTAGTCCATTTCCCAGACACACTCATCCCAAAGTAGCTCCCCTACCGACATCTTCAGATATAACTGCAAAAGTCTTTCATCTAATTGATAGCAATCACGACTGAGTCTAATTGTCCATCCTAATCCATGTTCTCCATCTCCATAGCTACCTCACAATAAGCCACCTAAAAGAATCCAACAACAAAGCCACAAGACCTGGGGTGCCTGCTGGGAGCTTGCCCATTCCCACACAGGAAGCCACCTGGTCACCCTCCATAGTGCCAACGTATCTCCTACAACACTCCATTCCACGGCCCCATATGTCAACCACTCGACAGACTATTCCGCTTTCCTCCCGCTCACAATCTCCACTATTTACGCTCTATACTACGGACTGATTTAAACACACCAACCACAGGACAAAATATAAGAACGATGGCTATCCGCTTCCTGCCCTCTGCTGACGTCTTCCCATCTTCCCTCATCGCTGCTTAGATTTTTCCTCCATGTATTGAGATGAACATGACTTGTGGCCTCTTTCCCTCACCGACTGGATGCCAGTATCTGGACTAGAGTCGCAACTACACGGTATTACCGTAATTTCTCCCGAAGTGATTTTTTTTTTGTCCCGAATAAGACGAGAACACGCTCACTTTTCGTGTCAGGTTCCACATCATTGTTTCCACAAATTATGAAAACTTCGGAAGTATCTGTAACCATCAATACTTTCTCTAGTAAATGCAGTAGCATCGTTTTTTGTGTCAGTTTTCTCCGCTGGTCTGTTACGTAATACGTGGCACATTTTAAGACACAATGCGAATCAAAAAATCGAAGGCTAAGCGGAGTCAAAAAACTTTGTAAATCACGAGTTTCTGTAACCATGTCCTTCACTACTGTCTCTTAGTGCTAGTTCTTTACTCCATTTTGAATTAAATGATCCCTGTGTTTTCTATAACTTTAATGAATACTTTAATGGATAAAAGTGAGATAAACTCCAATAAACCATAGTGAGTACGGCAGACATTTGAGTGTACACTGGTCTATACCTGATTATCAAGTGCCCAGGCCTCTCCTTATCTTCTTCCACCTCGTAGTGCTCCGCCTGTTTGCTGGCTAATTGCAAGTCCTGTACACATCCGGTTAATTTCGTGCGCAGCATGTCTTTCACACGTTTCATGTCCTTAATCCAACCGTGGAGTTGCTGATCACTTGCGTGGTTACCCTGAGACACACAGAAAATAGTTCAAATTACTTTCATAATATCCACAAGCAGCAGCCTGTCTTAGTATACAGTTACATGTAGCGCTATTACATGACACTGAAATTACTGCCAGCGCATGAGTGTAGTACATTCAGTTTTGTACAGGCATAAAAACATTAATGCACAGCAGATGCCTAGTGGGGTTTTATTAAATAAATACATTTCTCAAACTGTGACATCCGATAAGAGAGGTGCAGATATTTCTTGGTAGTTGACATTACAGACGTCTGAATGTATGAATGTATACTCCCGTGACGATGTATCCAACTGAAATGTTCTGGAGCTGCCAGCAGCGTCGAGTTCCTACGTGTAAAGCCACATGGCGTAGCTGGAACTCTGACGAGATTCTATTCAAACTTTTGAACGATTTTCGAAAATAGAATGGCCAGCCTGTTGACAAATCCGTCAAAATCCTACTCGATACCAACGCTGTGACAAACCTGAACACATGTTATGACCTTCTACAAACGCAACGATAGACATCCGCCGCTCCATATCTGAAACATTGTCTGAGTTAATTGTGCACACACGAAATGTCAGTTTGACTCAAAATTTTGTAGCGTTTGTCTGTCGTCTGGCTGATCGCTTTTGCCGAAAATTTGCGTTTGTAGCTCGTCGTCTAACACGATGTCGTCTGTATCTCGAATATTGCAGATTTGAAGGAATGTATTGACTGTCCGAGTGTTAAGATCATTTTTTCTGGATCATTTTCGGGTACGAAGTTCACATTTGTGTCACATATTAAGGTCTATGTTACTTTGGCGTTGTAAAAATCGTAAGCTTCTAAGTCAATGCAATAAAGATACGGCCATTTAAATTATATATTTTGATACTCGAAACATCACTCATAAAATCAATATGGTGCTTCCTGTTGATTTAGAATCATGACATTTTGAAAGAAGCCAGATTTCACAGTGCAAATAAATGAAAAAAATCTTAAAATCCATAATTGGTAACTATATAACTCTAGAAAATACTTTTCGTATTATTTTTTATCAGTCTGTCTATTTGTCTGTCCATCTGTTAGGAATCTTTTTCTCTGGATACGTTGTGGGTATCATGTTCAAATTATGTCACATACAAAGGTATACGGACCCTTGGCGGCGTAAAATCTGTAAGCTTATAACTGACTCCAGTCAACAGATACGGCCGTTTATGTCTCGTGTTTTGATAATCGAAAACTCAGTCATCGAAACCTATAGGGTGCTCTCCATTGACTTGGAATCGTGAGATTTGGCAACAACTAAGTTTTCCGGTACAAGTAAAGCAAAAAATCTGAAACTTGTTAACTTGTAATTATATCACATAAAAATGTCGTTTTCGATTTGGACATACATTGTATTCATGACCTGTTGAAAGTATAACATACGAACATTACTGCATCCAAACATAAAATGTATGTTGTATTCATGATTTAGTACGTAAACGGAAATATGTTATTAAATCTTCTCTTCCTACATACATAAACTAAAGTCCTCTGCTTGCTTGTTCTTGTTTGTTTGGGCTGGGCTGACGAAATAACGTAGAATTTCTGGACCGATCTTGGTATTGCTGGGAGCAGTATCTTGCCAGTAAAGCTAGAGTCTCGATAACAGGCAAAAATCATTGGGAATCTCTATTCCCAGGATGGGGAGTTTGTACAGAACCCTTAGTGCGTGAGTCCCTCTCGCACTTGCCCATTCTGTTTTCCTTTCTTCTGTCTACCCTAGCATCACCCAGTACGTTGTTCTGGAAGGTGAGTGCTCACCACAGACATGGGTGGCGTCGGGAGAGTCTGAGAGAAGTGGGACAGAACTGCTCTTGTTCTCTGTACGTGGATTCCCTAATCCTTTTGGGTCACACTGAAACAGGTGACAGTGGTTCCACAATAGATTATATTGAGATAGGGAACTAATACTCGAAAGAGCATATTTATTGTGTCAAGGACATACACAGCATACACCACCTAACAACAATGTAGCTCATAGCAATTCTTCTAAGCAACGACTGTCAGTCTGAATGAATGCATGTATTGCAATGATGGCTGCAGTTCTTCACACTCTGGCAAAGATCTCGGGTGTCCGTTGTGCACTCGAACAGTAGCAGCTGATAAACAGTGTAGACACCTGACCACCAAACGGACCTACTGTGCACAACTAGGCTCGTAGCACTCAAGCATCGCAGTGGCGCATTAACCTGTGCCGCAAGCACACCACTGACCCTGCTGTCAGCTGTCCATTGCATCAGATAGCTTGTGTCGTGTTCATGGTGAGGTGTGTTGCTGTGTACACTGCACAATGAGTAATCAAAGATGAAATGTGCAAGCACTGCAACGAACGGATTTTGAGCCCTATGTCTGCTTGTGTCAATCCAGTATCGTTCACTGCGCTGCACTGTCCAACTTCATACAGTTTGTATTGTTTGTGGATGAGGCCTCATTCATCCGCGATGTTGTTTTCAAAAGCCAGACAGGCAGATCTAGAATGAGGACAACACCCACGCCACCCATATCGGAGGCCAACAGCAAAGATTCTCAGTCAAGGTATTTTAAGGCATTATCCAAGATCATTCCACTTTGATGTTAATGTCTGCAAGCACCAAGCACCTGAAGAATACTCACACTCATTGTAGGACTGGAGAGGGTGAGGGGGGGGGGGGGGGTCCTCTCTGATGGCCATTGCGATCGCTGGATCTTACGACCCTCGACTGCATTCTCTGAGGTTATGCCAAGATGTAGGTGTACCAAACACCTGTAGATACAGCTGAAGACCTTCTTGCCAGGGTCCAAGCTGCCTGCCTCCTGGTACAACATTGTTGCTCACGGGCGACGCCTCCACGACGAGTGCGGCCGCTTCATGTTTACAGATGATTGAAGATGTAGCTGTTCTCACACGCGTCGACTCAGTCTGTGTTTCGACAAGTTTCTACAAAGTTGTCACTTCCGCCCAGCTGCTCAGAACAATAAAGTGTGACATGTCTTGGAAGACAGTAGCGTGATTGACTCGCTTCCACTATCGCAGTAGCCGCCACGATACAGGAATGACCTGTGAGGATATGCTGACGTCACTCCGAAACTGTGATCACAGAGAGAGCGTCATGCACGTCAAAGGTCGTGAGGTGGTGGTGTGAATGTGGGATATTTTCAAGAACACTGCCATCCTGAATTTGGAATCATTCAACTGTATGTCAGTCCGACACCTTAAGCAAGTGTACGGTGCTGGAGAGGAAAACGGATTTTCTTGTGTTGCAGATATGTGCAAATATTACTTTCTTAATAAAAATTTTGTACTTGTTTAGATACTCCCGAGCTCATTTTTTGCAGTTCTTTTGTCAGCTGTGTTTATTTACCAGGTGACATCTACACTCTTTTTGGAGAACTGTCGAGATGATTTCCCAAGTTTCTGCAATGTGTCGCTCAAAAGTAGCCGATCAGCAGCTACTTGCAGCCAGCATATTCCATTTCGCGCATTTCTGTCACAGCACAATCCCACTCGTTTAATATGTGGAAGTTCTTCTTCTTACGAGAAATAAACCCGTTTGTGCTGCCTTGCGTCCACACTTGGTAAGTAGTGAGAGTAGTAGCAAGTTGAGAGAGGCATGTTCAAATGTGTACCAACACGCTGGGCACTGTCGCAATGCGCTATGTGTAAGTTATGTTAGTGGGGAGAGAAGAAGCGTGATGGATTGCCACTTGAATTGCTGATCAGCGCACGCTGCGTGGCTGAAGGGGTTTGTAAACAGCCCTGCGGAGGGCGACCCGAGTCTTGCTCTCTCTCCGACTGCCAGCCAGCCCTGATATCGGAGTCAAACGCTCGTGCGGTATGCGTGACGACCATGGTGACTGCAGTCATCGCCACGCACGTTGGACAACAATGACGACGCCGCACTGCTGTCACTGTTTACCGACGACGCTGTGATGTCACTCATCATGGTCACCTTGGCTGAGGATGAAAGCAAGTATACGTATTTTCTATAGTGTTTTTGTTTATACACTACTGGCCATTAAAATAGCTACACCACGAAGATGGCGTGCTACAGACGCGAAACGTAACCCACAGGAAGAAGATGCTGTGATATGCAAATGATTAGCTTTTCAGAACATTCACACAATGTTGGCGCCGGTGGCGACACCTACAACGTGCTGACATTAGGAAAGTTTCCAACCGATTTCTCATACACAAACAGCAGTTGACCGGCGTTGCCTGGTGAAACGTTGATATGATGCCTCGTGTAAGGAGGAGAAATGCGTACCATCACATCTCCGACTTTGATAAAGGTCAGATTGTAGCGTATCGCGATTGCGGTTTATCGTATCGCGACATTGCTGCTCGCTTTGGTCGAGATCCAATGACTGTTAGCAGACTATTGAAACGGTGGGTTCAGGAGGGTAATACGGAACGCCGTGCTGGATCCAACGGCCTCGTATCACTAGCAGTCGAGATGACAGGCATCTTATCCGCATGGCTGTAATGGATCGTGCAGCCATGTCCAGATGGTGACGTTTGCAAGACAACAATCATCTGCACGAACAGTTCGACGACGTTTGCAGCAGCACGGACTATCAGCTTGGAGACTGTGGCTGCGGTTACCCTTGACGCTGCATCACAGACAGGAGCACCTGCTATGGTGTAGTCAACGACGAACCTGGGTGCACGAATGGCAAAACGTCATTTTTTCGGATGAATCCAGGTTCTGTTTAGAGCATCATGATGGTCGCATCCATGTTTGGCGACATCGCGGTGAACGCACATTGGAAGCGTGTATTCGTCATCGCCATACTGGCGTATCACCCGGCGTGATGGTATGGGGTGCTATTGGTTACACGTCTCGGTCACCTCTTGTTCGCAATGACGGCACTTTGAAGAGTGGACGTTACATTGCAGATGTCTTACGACCCGTGGCTCTACCTTCATTCGATCCCTGCGAAATCCTACATTTCAGCAGGACAATTCCTGACCGCATGTTGCAGGTCCTGTACGGGCCTTTCTGGATACAGAAAATGTTCGACTGCCGCCCTGGCCAGCACATTCTCCAGATCTCTCACCAATTAAAAACGTCTGGTCAATGGTGGCCGAGCAACTGGCTCGTCACAATACGCCAGTCACTACTGTTGATGAATTGTGGTATCGTGTTGAAGCTGCATGGGCAGCTGTACCTGTACACGCCATCAAAGCTCTGTTTGACACAATGCCCAGACGTATCAAGGCCGTTATTACGGCCAGAGGTGGTTGTTCTGGGTACTCATTTCTCAGGATCTATGCACCGAAATTCCATGAAAATGTAATCACTGTCAGTTCTAGAATAATATATTTGTCCAATGAATACCCGTCTATCATCTGCATTTCTTCTTGGTGTAGCAATTTTAATGGCTAGTAGTGTAAGTTATTCTTATGGGTTCTACTTCTTCTTTTCTAGGTGTGAGCAGGCGTTACTCGCTGTGGGATCTGAACCCAGCATCTGATAATGATGATGACGATGATGATGATCTCTGGGGAACGACTTCGATTGTTCAGATTTTCCTACTCGGGTGGTAAAGGATAGCAGCTCACTGATAGATAACTTCTTTATAGACCAAGATAAGTTTAACCAGATAAATGCTCAGCCTGTTGAGAATGGTCTTTCTGATCATGGTGCACAGCTAGTTACAATATATGACATAGCTCCATTCAGCAATACTAAAGAGTCCTCCAAAGTAGTACGTTCAGTCAACGATTTAACAATTGCAAATTTCAGGTAAAGCCTACAGCAGTTAGACTGGGATGAGGTGTACCGTGAACCTGATGCCGATTTAAAATATAATTTATTTCATGACATTTTTGTAAATACATTTGAAAACTGCTTCCCCAAGAAAATAGTTAAATATACTCGTAAGAAACCTTGTAACAAACCATGGCTTACTAAGGGTATAAAAATATCTTGTAACCGGAAAAGGGAAATGTATCTGACAGCAAGAAAGAGTAGTGACCCAGAAACTATCAAAAATTATAAAAACTACTGTGTTATATTAAGAAAAGTTATTAAAAAATCCAGGAGTATGTGTATCATGTCTGAAATCAGCAACTCTGATAATAAAATTAAAACAATTTGGAATATTATTAAAAGAGAAACAGGTCAACCAAGAGCAGAGGAAGACAGTATTACCATCAAATTGAATGAAAACTTTACGAACAAAAAGTCAGAAGTTGAAAATATTTTTAATAATCATTTTCTAAATGTTGTGGATATAGTAGGCTCCAGGTGTTCATTAGAAGATGCTAGGCTGTTAATGGAAGAGGCCATACCTATGCAATTTGATACAACTGAAATCTCACCCACTTCTCCCTCTGAAATTAGGAAAATAATAAACTTGCTTAAAAGCAAAAACTCTCATGGAATTGATGGCATTTCCAGCAAAATACTAAAAGCTTGTTCTCAACAGATAAGTAAGATTCTCAGCCACCTGTGTAATAGCTCTCTGGAACAGGGCATTTTCCCTGATAGACTGAAATATGCTATTGTTATACCTTTGCATAAAAAGGGGGATAGATCTGATGTCAACAATTACCGTCCAATCTCCCTTCTAACAGCTTTATCCAAAATTTTTGAGAAAGTAATGTATTCAAGAGTAGCTTCACATATCTGTAAAAATGAAGTACTAACAAAATGTCAGTTTGGTTTCCAGAAAGGTTTTTCAACAGAAAATGCCATATATGCTTTCACCAGTCAAATTTTGAATGATCTGAATAACCGAACACCTCCCATTGGGATTTTTTGTGATCTCTCAAAGGCTTTTGATTGTGTAAATCATGAAATTCTGCTAGACAAGCTCAAGTATTGTGGCATGAGTGGGACAGTGCACAAATGGTTTAATTCGTACCTAACTGGAAGAGTGCAGAAAGTTGAAATAAGTAGTTCTCGTAACATGCAAAGATCAGCACATTCCTCAAACTGGGGAACTATCAAGAATGGGGTTCCACAAGGGTCAGTCTTGGGTCCTTTGTTGTTCTTATTATATATTAATGACTTGCCATTCTATATTCATGAAGAGGCAAAGTTAGTTCTCTTTGCTGATGATACAAGTATAGTAATCACACCTGAGAAACAAGAATTAACTGATGAAATTGTCAATACTGTCTTTCAGAAAATTACTAAGTGGTTCCTTGTAAACGGACTCTCACTGAATTTTGATAAGACACAGTACATACAGTTCCGTACAGTGAATGGTATGACGCCATTAATAAATATAGACCTTAATCAGAAGCATATAGCTAAGGTAGAATATTCCAAATTTTTAGGTATGTCCATTGATGAGAGATTAAATTGGAAGAAACACATTGATGATCTGCTGAAACGTTTGAGTTCAGCTACTTATGCAATAAGGGTCATTGCAAATTTTGGTGATAAACATCTTAGTAAATTAGCTTACTACGCCTATTTTCACTCATTGCTTTCATATGGCATCATATTTTGGGGTAATTCATCACTGAGGAACAAAGTATTTATTGCACAGAAGTGTGTAATCAGAATAATAGCTGGAGTCCACCCAAGATCATCCTGCAGACATTTATTTAAGGATCTAGGGATATTCACAGTAGCTTCTCAGTATATATACTCTCTTATGAAATTTGTTATTAACAACCAAACCCAATTCAAAAGTAATAGCAGTGTGCATAACTACAATACTAGGAGAAAGGACGATCTTCACTATTCAAGATTAAATCTAACTTTGGCACAGAAAGGGGTGAATTATACTGGCACTAAAGTCTTTGGTCACTTACCAAATAGTATCAAAAGTCTGACAGATAACCAACAAGTATTTAAGAAGAAATTAAAAGAATTTCTGAATGACAACTCCTTCTACTCCATAGAGGAATTTTTAGATATAAATTAAGAAAAAAAATAATAGAAAAAATAAAATAAAATAAAAAAATAAAAAAAACACAAAAAAATAAAGTAGTTATATTAACTTAAGTATGTTGTTAAATTAACCTAATTATGTCATGTATTGGAAAATTCGACTCGTTCCACATCATTACGAAATATCGTATTCATGATCCATGGAACTAGTATTAATCTAATCTAATCTAATCTAATCTAATCAGAGGCAGATATGTGAGTATTCTAAAGTATTAAATTTTTTGTTGTTATTTTTGAGATGCTCTTGTTTGTAGATGTTCTCAATGCGAATATAGGTGTTTAGACACGACCACCAGCTACTAGTTCTTTTGCACCTGTGTTTTCGTTTGGGCTTGTCCATATTCTTTCAGACACATTCCCCTGCCGACGTCATACACCTCCTCTAGTACCCATGCTGGATATGCCCTTAATGACAAACATGCCCACTGATGATGAGTTGCTGGAAGTGTATTCCAGTAATGAACACAACAACAGTTTTACTTGTGAGTACTCAGAATTTATTATTATTATTATACGAATACGGATTTTTATTTCTCCTTCCTTAGATACTTATCAACTGCGTCTCTTTCTCCTTCTTGTGTGCAGAGTTATTAGGAGTTCGACGTGTCGTTGAGGGGAAGAGCATTCTCCAAGTTAGGGGGAAAGCTGTCGTGACATCATGGGGTGAGTCGTTACCAAAGCGGTCATACTGAGTCACTTTTCTGAGGTGCAGGAAAGGGAGTCCTGTAAGACACTCAGCTGTATACCCTACCTTGATTTATGTTCATAAGATTTTGATCAACTTATTGTGGGGTTCAGTTACATCTCTGTTCAAAAGTATATACTGCTAACAAAAAGCATGTCCTAATGCCCAGAATCATGATGAGAGGAATTTAAATTGATTTCCATGGTTTCTGCTCGCTAGCGATAGAAATTACCCTAAAAATACAGGGCATACAGATACACAACAAACACCAGATGTCCACTGACGTTCTAATTTCTCGTTTATGACCCGAATGTAGGAAAGCCATAAGAAGAAGACAAACATTAACACGCTGTGTGGTACATCGACAAAGAAGTCGAGCGTAAATTAGGTGGTCCCCTCTTCTTGTCTATATTAACCGAGAAACATCCAAAAAGTGTAGACGTGCTGCTAATCTCTAAAGACGATAAGCAACACAACGTTTGGATCAAATGCATGTCCCACCTACGTTCCTCTGAAATGAAAACAGAAAAGGTGCAAGACATTTTTGCTGAGGATGTCTCGTTTACCAAGAGCATGTATCTTGAAAGACACTTGATTGACTGCTAGAGCCAGGAAACAATAGGTGTGGAAATGCTTATCAAGGATAAATGGTTCTAGAAGTTTAAGAATGCCTCTCACCAACACTTCTGTCCTAGCTCCTGTGGTACAGTGTGAACGTGGTGCCTCTGCCTCCCATATCACTGCCACAAAATGATGCATACGATATGTGGCTAGCCATCAAGTTCTGTGCACTAAAATTAAAATCTTATGTCAAGGGGATAGTGCGAGATGGCTGCTCACTGAGCTTGAAAGTCTTGTACGGGATGTTTGTAACATTTATAGTGAAAACGTCCTCATGACCAACGTGAAGGAGAATGATGCACTGTACAAGCAGGCAGCTGATCGTTATACCTGGGGACTTTGTCTGGACAGAGGTGAGGAAGCTCCCTGTAGAGTCTGTTGCCATGTAACGGGGAAGTCCCAGAGTGCAGCTGACAACCCATGTAACTGTAAGTACCAACTGCCACAGCACACAGCCATCTTTTCCACAATTTCAGTGAGCATGATGCCCACTTTGTAGTTCAGCACTTTGACGAGTCTGGGTAGTAGGATGATAGGACCAGTGTCATTGCTGACATCGTTCACAAATACATGCCGCTTCCTGGATTCACAACGGTTCATGCTCACGTCTCTTTAGAAATTTGCTGAACCAACGCGTCCTGGAGATATTCTTAGCAAAGGGAGCCACTTATCTCGATGATGTAGAGTTTCAAGAGTTTCAAATTGTGACGGAGAAGGGGTCTTTCCAAACGAATATCTGGATTCTCTAGTAAACTAAGAGGCATTCCCATAATGAATAGAAAGAACGGGCAATTGGTGAATGAACAGCAGGACTTCGGCATCTTTGATTTATCAGAACATGTAAAATGATGAACGCGAATGTACATCTGACCGGCAACATCTTCGAGAAGTTCTGTAGCATATGGCTGAGATTTCGTGGGATGCCATGTTAAGAAAGACACACGCCAGCAGCGAATTCTTGACCAACGTTGAGATGCATGTCTTCCTGGAACATGCGGTCCACAAGTGACTTTGCCAATGTGTGCGCAGGTATGCCAAGGCAAATAACTTGCAAATAATCGAGGGGGAGTACAGGTTGTCTGACGATTTCAGTTTCATCCTTTACCTGGATGTAAACTGTCTCTCAAAGCAAACCATGCAACAAAGTCTCCCTTTTCAAGGGCTCTCATGGATGTCCAAAGCGGAAATCACCAGACTGAGGAAAGAGATCAAATATGTGGCCGCTGATGCTGTTGAGGGATATGTCCTAGAGGTAGAGCTGGACTATCCCACAAGTCTGCATGACAGACACGGTGATTTGCACAGCCTGAAAGACTTTCACGTTCAGGGACTTCAACAGGTGCCTCCTCTAGGGCATTGGCGCTGCACCACAAATGCTTATCAGGAGACATTTCGATTGAGGTTATATACTGAGGTATATACTGCAATTCCAGCTGGAAGCAGGGGTGTCCTATCACGATCACAAGTGGTTCATCGGGGGGCATAGGTGTGGAAATCTGCTGCACCCAGACTATTTACTGATGTGTCTGGGTGGGTTGATTTGTTAGTAAAAAGGTAAAAAGGTGTTCCATTTGACTGGGTGTGTGTGGACTACTTTGATGAGCTGTTTGTCACAGTTCTGAGTGTATGTTTGAGATTATGAATGTTTCATTGCACACTGCGTGCGTCCATGTGTGTGTGTGTGTGAGAGAGAGAGAGAGAGAGAGAGAGAGAGAGAGAGAGAGAGACAGAGACAGAGACAGAGTATATATTTCGTGTGGAACATGTACAATATGTTTATGGTGCGTGTGTGTGTGTGTGTATTGTTTTTGAGCTGCCATTGCTGTTGCTGTTCTAAGTACAGGGTGTTTCAAAAATGACCGGTATATTTGAAACGGCAATAAAAACTAAACGAGCAGCGATAGAAATACACCATTTGTTGCAATATGCTTGGGACAACAGTACATTTTCAGGCAGACAAACTTTCGAAATTACAGTAGTTACAATTTTCAACAACAGATGGCGCTGCGGTCTGGAAAACTCTATAGTACGATATTTTCCACATATCCACCATGCGTAGCAATAATATGGCGTAGTCTCTGAATGAAATTACCCGAAACCTTTGACAACGTGTCTGGTGGAGTGGCTTCACATGCAGATGAGATGTACTGCTTCAGCTGTTCAATTGTTTCTGGATTCTGGCTGTACACCTGGTCTTTCAAGTGTCCCCACAGAAAGAAGTCACAGGGGTTCATGTCTGGCGAATAGGGAGGCCAATCCACGCCGCCTCCTGTATGTTTCGGATAGCCCAAAGCAATCACACGATCATCGAAATATTCATTCAGGAAATTAAAGACGTCGGCCGTGCGATGTGGCCGGGCACCATCTTGCATAAACCAGAAGGTGTTCGCAGTGTCGTCTAAGGCAGTTTGTACCGCCACAATTTCACGAACAATGTCCAGACAGCGTGATGCAGTACTCGTTTCAGATCTGAAAAATGGGCCAATGATTCCTTTGGAAGAAATGGCGGCCCAGACCAGTACTTTTTGAGGATGCAGGGACGATGGGACTGCAACATGGGGCTTTTCGGTTCCCATATGCGCCAGTTCTGTTTATTGACGAAGCCGTCCAGGTAAAAACAAGCTTCGTCAGTAAACCAAATGCTGCCCACATGCATATCGCCGTCATCAATCCTGTGCACTATATCGTTAGCGAATGTCTCTCGTGCAGCAATGGTAGCGGCGCTGAGGGGTTGCCGCGTTTGAATTTTGTACGGATAGAGGTGTAAACTCTGGCGCATGAGACGATACGTGGACGTTGGCGTCATTTGGACCGCAGCTGCAACACGGCAAACGGAAACCCGAGGCCGCTGTCGGATCACCTGCTGCACTAGCTGCGCGTTGCCCTCTGTGGTTGCCGTACGCGGTCGCCCTACCTTTCCAGCACGTTCATCCATCACGTTCCCAGTCCGTTGAAATTTTTCAAACACATCCTTTATTGTATCGCTTTTCGGTCCTTTGGTTACATTAAACCTCCGTTGAAAACATCGTTTTGTTGCAACAACACTGTGTTCTAGGCGGTGGAATTCCAACACCAGAAAAATCCTTTGTTCTAAGGAAGAAACCATGTTGTCTACAGCACACTTGCACGTTGTGAACAGCACACGCTTACAGCAGAAAGACGACGTACAGAATGGCGCACCCACAGACTGCGTTGTCTTCTATATCTTTCACATTACTTGCAGCGCCATCTGTTGTTGAAAATTGTAACCACTGTAATTTCGAAAGTTTGTCCGCCTGAAAATGTACTGTTGTCCCAAGCATATTGCAACAAACGGTGTATTTCTATCGCTGCTCGTTTAGTTTTTATTGCCATTTCAAATATACCAGTCATTTTTGAAACACCCTGTATGTACACACTGAAAACTTCTCTCTCTCTCTCTCTCTCTCTCTCTCTCTCTCTCTCTATGAGTTACTAATAAGTGTTTAATAGACATTGGAAATTAAAAAATTACCTTATTCACAAAAGAATGTGTATATTGTAATGAATCAATTACGAAATAACAAAACTGTTACGTATATAACAAATACGAGAAAAAATGGAAATTAAAAAGCTTTCAGTTGTTTTCACAATACAGTGGTTCTTCTTTTTCATATTTTTTGAATGAAATATCTCCTTTATCAGTTTTATATTGATGGCAGGAGCCAGAGAAAAATAAATCCTTTTCGAATACAATATTTTTTAAATTTACAGACATACATACATGGCCGACCGGTTCAAGGCGGGATCGCGATTTATCGCCTCCAATTCGTATTTGCGTAAGTAGAGCTTTGCGGTTCTAAACGCTTCAGTCTGGAACCGACTGCTACGGTCGCAGGTTCGAATCCTGCCTCTGGCATGGATGTGTGTGATGTCCTTAGGTTAGTTAGGTTTAAGTAGTTCTAAGTTCTAGGGGACTGATGACCTCAGAAGTTAAGTCCCATAGTGCTCAGAGACATTTGAACTATTCTGACCATACATACATACATATTTGTGCACAGTATTATGTGAGAGCCCAGTTAGCAGGGGCACAGGGTCAAAATCGTGAGCTGCGTCCTTACCTGGGCCACAGCACGCCCTGCTGTACTACTCTGCAGGGCTGTAGTGAAAAACCACGAGAGGAATTATCTCGAATACCAATACCTCGAGACTGCTGCAGCTGTCTGAAGACTCAAGTTTCATTCAGAAAGCAAAGTGTGTCTTTAAATCGAAACTATCTGTACAACATTGGTTTCACGGAATAACTTTTCGCAATTACACTTTTCCTAAGCAGGTGCAGTGTATGATCAACGAAGCGTATCTGCACCGCAAATGTAATAAAGAAGTCGTCCTTTAAACATTCTCGCAAGCTGTGAGGTACTAACTCTACAAAATATTGGATACGTATCAGGTAAATGGCCTTTGCTGCAGTGAAATGCTTGGATGATGGTAACGAAAACAAGATGCAATGACAGGACATGATACGATGTCGGCAGAAACGATTCTTAAATACGGAACCCGCAACTATCAATCGTTGAAATTACCATCCAGCAAACATCCGTAATATTTATAGGAAAAAGATTTAACCTACCCAGAACCTTCTCAGTTCACTAAAACAGGTATCGCCTAATTCTCTTCTCAAAGGATCCAAAATGAGGCTCACACGATACTTTAGGGACTGGCACGTTGCTACATACGCCACAAAAAGTTACACAAAGACACAGATCATACTGCGTCCTTTTACTTGCCATGTATACTACTGTCAGAATCCAAAGAGTCATAATGCACAGTGGCCATTCTATGTGTTAAGGTTGGGTTGTTTGGGGAAGGAGACCAGACAGCGAGGTCATCGGTCTCATCGAATTAGGGAAGGATGGGGAAGGAAGTCGGCCGTGCCCTAAATCAGAATGGCCGGACACGGGATTGAACCGTCGTCCTCCCGAATGCGAGTCCAGTGTATGTGTTAAGAGCACATAGCTCTTACTCTCGGCAGTGGGAACATCACTGGTGGTGGTGTTCATAAATCATAGACAGAGAATTCAGACTCGATAATGGTTCGAGTTAGGCCACGAGACACGTGCAGAAAGGCTAACGACTGAGATGGATGCTCTCAGAAAGCAGTATCCGGTTTCAGGTTAGTTTGACAGAGATTTTCATTGGCCTTGACATATTCATAAAATGTTCTGGTTGTGACTGTAGTAGCACAGTGCCTTTAACAAAGCCACTCGCAGACGCAAGACGCGCTAACTGGTGGACCCCAGCTGCAGGTTTTCGTTATTGACGCGCGTCCTCTGTGGCTGCGGCGGCTGGGGCATTGCCGTCTCACACGGACAGTGCTGGCTGGTAGTGGTGAGCACAGGGGGCCACCAATGGCGTCGAGCCACGAGTGTCAGCTGCGCTATCGTCTGGCCATGGAGTCGTGGGAAATGGTCACGTGAATGTTAAGGTGGGAAGACGTTGAACAGTTGTCTCGAAATGTATGAATTATGTGGTACGTATACAGGTTAATAAGGAGATTTGAAGTTGACGAACCTCCATGTTGAGAGAAGTAATTTTATAGGCCTTCAATATGGAGTAGAGATTCTTAGGAAGAGAAGATGCTGATGGAAACTTGAAATGCCACACTGAGACTCAAGACCACTCTCCACTAAATATGAAGCTAACATGCTTCAGCTTGTAAAGCAGGATTGGATGCAAAGTTATCTGAATCTGTTAGAGAAGTAGCTCGCAAATACGAGAAAAGAAAGATACAGACGATTATCGTCGATCTCTAACCATTCCGAGCTTAGCCTCCCTGTATCATAGCCCCAAAAGGCTCACAGAAGTAGAGGTTGGTTCAGAATTCTTCCAGATGGTGAGTATTAGAACTGGAGAGCCAAAGATAGCTACAGTGTGAAGAAGGTAAACTGGGAAACAGTCTCCAAGAACTGACCAGGTGGTGTGTGTCATTTTCTCACCCCCTGTACGTATAATACAGTTTATAAGAGGAGGAAAAACTCCACTTACCATTCGTTCGAATGCGAGGGGAACCAACAGCTGTGACAAGTGCGCCGCACCGAGTGAGAGCAGCTGCGCCAAGTCCCGCCAGTAGCTGGAGAGGCGTTCCCGGAAAACAGCCGCCTGGGCCTGCAGTCCTGCACAAGACGGGAGACGACGGACTGGTGAACAAGCCGGTGGATCAGACTTCTGTAGGAAGCACAGCTTTCACTTTCTTCCCCACAAAGTCTATGCAGGTAGCATTTACCTTTTGAAACTAGATCAATATACAATGTCAGTAATCGTATGAGTTACTACAGCACGGACACCTTGACCGGACGTTACAAAGCTCATATTCCAGCGACAAATTTAAAGAGCACATCAAGCAAAGAGAGAGGAGTACCATCACCTAACGTAGATCCGGTAATAAAAATTAACCTATTGGTAGAAGTATCAAAATACCTGAAGAAGTGGAAATGTAGAACTGTTTCAAAAATCACCCACACAGCTTGCCCAACAATAAGACAGATTTAAGAAATAAGAGACCTCGAGATAAATTCCAGTCAGTTTTACGTGCTAATAATAGAAAGTAACATAAATGAGAATGTATAGTTTGGCTATTTGACTTTGACTTACTGACAAGCATTGGACGTAACGATTTGCACAGAATCGTGTCTATGCTGGTTTTACAATATGGGTAGTCTTTACTGTGTTTCCCGTGAGTTGTATGATATGTATGGAAATGAGGAAGAATTATGTCCACTCATACACGTTTTTATATTTAGGATGTATTTATTTTAACATAAGTAATATATTTTATTAATTCAGTAAAAAATTGAATAAGGTGTTTTGCAAGTGTAGCTGAAAAAGCCATTCTCGGCCTAAACTTTCTAAGGAGCATGGAAATGTATGACTACATTTGTACTGGTACAGTACCTTACATATTAACAGTACATTTTAGAATTACATGATAATACACATAATGTTCTGTAATGTGTGACATGTATCCCATCACATGTTTTTATCTCTTTTTTTGTACTCCTTTTTCTTTTTATTTGTCCACCGGATCAATTCATCTACGAAAGTTGTTGTGAATGCGATTTATACCTTTGTGATGTTAATGTGGTACAAAGAATACACATGTAAAATTATATATATATATATATATATATATATATATATATATATATATATAATTATTACTGCCATGTTTTTATGAGCAGCCAAGCTACTGTAAGCCTTTGACGATGGATACCATATGTACTATTACGCACTATCGCAATAAAGAAATGTCTTATGTTTTTTCTTTACACCAAATGCTTGTATCGTAAACAGAATGCCAAATTTTGTCAACAAATGTAAACACGATATTAAGATACTCTGGTATAAAACGTTTACTGTGGCATGTACAATCACTGCTAAGGGCAAAGAAGAAACGACTTGTGAATATGTTCCCCACCAACCGCCTCAGTTGTCATATGAACAACATGAACAGTGGTTAGAGGGGATTCATGTTAGTGATGTTAACATCAGTAACAATAAATTTACCTTTGCCATTGCTATGATCCTTACGCTCATCTAAAGTTGATGTACACTCTGAGTTAGGAGACTCAACATACAGAGACAACAGTGAGATATACACACGTCAGAAGATTTGTAAATTTTGACACCTCCAGTGGCCCGATGCAAGTGATGTGCTGTTTTTAGCATTTTTTGTGATATAACTGCCTCATGTGTGGGAGGATAGTGGCGTTCTATACATGCCATCTGCACTTCACCTTTCGGTTATTGCTGTATACCTGTATAAAGGGCACAGGATCGAAAATGTAGTCGTGAAAACAAATAATGTTACAGTTAATGGCAGACACAACGTCTTTAAGAAAAATACTGCATTATTTTTATGCCCGTGCCAGATTTTTGGCATTTCGTTCTTATGCGAGCCTATTTTCAGTACAAAAAAGACATTGCTACAGATGGAGAATGATGTGTGTACACGATGTTTGTTCTGTTCCTAATGCTATTGGAATTGCTCAGCGCAAATCGCAAAAGAGAAAGTCCAAAGAACGTGCATCCTAATGACTTTGTAAAAAAAACGAATCATCGGCATGAGGGACTTGAGAGCATCGTACCGACACATTACACTGGCATCTGGCTGTAGGGCAACGACTGCAGAATGTATAGCAACGGGTTGGGGTGGAGACAACAGAGTGGTGAGAAGTTCACCAGCCATCACAGGCAGACCGATGTAGCCTGGGTTGAGATCTGTGGCTACCACTGACACCACACCACAAGCAGCATAGTGTAGGGCGCTCTGTGGTGTTCAGCGGCGGGAGTCGCTTTTGCCTGTGGCGGTCAGGTCGACGCTGCTCTGTCCTCAGGTGGCCTCGTGAGACGTCACGGGAAGCAGTGGTCGTCGAGATGCCTACCTCTGCAGCCCACAGAAACAAACAGGGGTCAGGAAGACTCGCGATCAAATCATGTGGAAGGCATGTGGAAGAGTTCTTAGGAATTTCGAAAATTGTTCAGAAATTTGGAAGCCAAATTATTATTCAAACTGGTTCTCCAGATAAACAATCAGTATCTCTTGAAAATATCATTCACATAGTTCTGTATGTTCAAGGACACATAAGTGCGAGGACATCCGCACAATTACCTAAAGCGCTCTCACACTCAAGTTGCTGACAAGAATATGTGTATAAGAGGAAAAAGTAGATTGAGGAAGTGCTAGATGACGATCAATTTGGTTTTAGGAAAGATAAAGGCATCAGCGAAGGACTTCTCAGTTGGCGATTGATGATTAAAGCGAGACTTAAGGAAAATCTAGGCATGTCCGTAGGATTTGTAGTTAGATAAAAATCGTACGATAATTTAAAATGTTGCAGGATTTCCGAAACTCTAAGGAAAATGGGTGTAACCTCTAGGGAAAGAAGGGTTACGTGCAATTTGTACATCAAACAAGAGGATAAAGTGGGAAGACCAATAACAAACAGATTAGGTTAGGAAAGGTAAAAGACATACATCTAATCGCCCCTACGATTCAATCTGTACATCGAAGAAGCAATGACGGAATTAAAAATGGGGTTCAGAAATGGAATTAAAATTCATGTTGAAAGGTTATCAGTGACAGGAATAGCTGATGTCATTCCTGTTCTCAATGGAAGTCAGAGGTAACAGTAGGAGATGTTGAGTAGAATGAACAATCTAATGGGTAGACTCTATGAATTAAGACTAAACCAAAGAAAGATTAAATTAATGATGTCTAGCAGAAATCAGATCAGTGTTCAACTTGTCAGAATTGTAGACGAGGATCAAGACGAACTGAAAGAATTCTGCTACCTTGAGGACAAAGGAGCCAGCTGAAGTGGCCGTGCGGTTCTAGGCGGTGCAGTCTGGAACCGCGAGACTGCTACGGTCGCAGGTTTGAATCCTGCCTCGGGCATGGATGTGTGTGATGTCCTTAGGTTAGTTAGGTTTAACTAGTTCTAAGTTCTAGGGGACTAATGACCTCAGAAGTTGAGTCCCATAGTGCTCAGAGCCATTTTAACCGAGGACAAACTAACTCATAATGGAAAAATGAAAGAGAACATGAAGAGTAGAGAAGAACATTCAAAGAGGATGTTCACGGCCAAACGAAGTCAACTAACATCAACTGTCAGTTTTGTAACAACGAAATCAAAGAATCATTGATAAAATTATTTAATAGGATAGATAAAAGAATCGACTCACGAAGCAGCGGCAGAACACACATAGAAACTGTTGTGATTGGCAAGCTTTCGGAGCCAGTGGCTCCTTCTGCAGGTAAAAGGGTTGAAACGGAAGGAAGAAGGGTTAAGGAAAAGGACTGGACAGGTCTAGGAAAAGGGGGAAAAGTGGTAGATTTTGGGAAAGTCACCCAGAACCGCGGGTCAGAGGAGACTTACCGCACAAGATGAGAAGGAATGTTGGGGACCGCATCCAGGGAGCTTAAAGGTGTAAGATAGGTTAATATACAAGACAGAGGTTACTGCTAAAACATTGATCTCGAGTTAACAAGAGTGTGTCCTCCTATAATAGCCCTGTAACTGGCAAAACATATTCTATCAAAGGGAGAGCCAGCTGCGAAAAGATACAAGTCATATTCCAGCTACTGTGTAAACACTGTTTAGCCTTCAACATAGGCATGACTACCATCACATTATCAATTAGGATGAATGGGCATAGGCTGAGGGTATATACTGGTAACTCACAATATCCTGTTGCAGAGCATGGTCTACGACGTGACATTCGTGACACCAGCGCCTGTTTCACCACCTGGATTTCTCCCCCAGACACCAGTATCTCAAGACTCCGTAGATGAGAACTAACTCTACAACGTGTTCTTGGTTCTCGCCATCCAGCTTTTTATCACTGTAACTACTCTTTGATTCACTCCGTTTCAGTTTCCTGCATCTTTCAATGTCATTCCCATCTATTTTTCACCGCCCCATCCCACCTCTGTTATGTACAATGTGCTTACCTTCTCACTCTTAATAACTTGTGATCAATGTTTTAGCAGTAATCTCTGTCGTGCATATCACCTTGTCTTAAGCCCTTAGGTTTTCAAATCTCGTCCGATGCAGTCCTCAACAATTAGTCTTCCCTTCTCATCTCGTACAGTAAGTTTCCCCTGACCCACAGTTCTGGGCGACTTTCCCAAAATCTACCCCTTAAGTTTTGAGCACAGTATTCTATGAAAGTGAAACATGGACAGTGGGAAAACCGGGACGGAAGAGAATCGAAGCGTTTGAGATGTGGTGCTAGAGAAGAATGTAGAAAATTAGATGGACTCATAAAAGAAAAAATGATGAGGTTCTCAGCAGAATCGGTGAAGAATGGAACATACCAAACGCTTTGGTAGGAAGATGGGACAGTATTTTGTTCTTGGTCATGCAACCTTATTGTTTCCTCTTGGTTCTTGTACGTATTACCCGTCTTTCTTTGCAACTTACTCTTATTTTTCTCAATATTCCGAACATTTTGCAAAATTTTACATTTCCGGATGCTTTTCCTTTCAGGGCCTATGAATGTGTCCATTTTATTTTCCAAGTTTTGCTTCCCGCATCAGTTACAATGTCAGACGTGCCGCCCTCTTGTGCTATTAGCCTTCTGACAGTCAAAATGATCGTCATCTATCATATCCTCTATTATCTTTTCCATTCCTCTGTATATATTATTCCTGTCAACAAATTCCATACATGAGGTGTTATGCTCATTGTGCGGTAGGCCTCGCAAGTATCTGCTTATATCTTCAGGGTTGTATCTAATGCTATAGCGCCATTCTCGTATATTCTAGACGCCAACTTCAATAATTCTTGGTTGACACTTTCGCCAATGATTTGCTGATCAATTGCTGTGTTTTTTTCTGTTTCCCAAGGTTTCTTTTCCGTTAGCTCCTTATATCTATCTTTGTTTGTCCAATTTCTACGATGCCCTTTTCATAGGTGTCCATTTCTGTTCAAATGAACTGCCTGTGTGGTATTCATCAACGTAATATCTACAGCCCAAGAGAAATTCAAATGAAGTTCGTGATTGCTTTGCACTTTAGTGTCCCACTCCTTTCCGCATTTTGTTCTTCCAGACCATTCTCTTAAACTTCAATCCACTCTTCATCGCAATTCAACTGACATCTGAGCTTATGTCTGGCCCTAGGTGTGCCACACAATCGAAGAGCAGGATTTAGAAAACGATAGATTTCGACTTCTAGACATAGATAATCGGACAATTCTTCCCATAAATACAGATGTACGAGTATTAACAAGAGCCTCACCAGGACGTAACCTCACATGGAACTTTCCTGTGCCTCCATCCTTTTCGAAGCATACCTCCCGTGGGGAAGCGAGAGTTTTCTATAGCTACCGACGGTTGCGAGTTAAAGCAAAGAGCGACAGAGGGAGAGAGAAAGGGACTCCCCCCTCTTCCACTCCGCTCCAAGGCCAAACGTCGTGTGCAATCATGACTGTTTGTACTGAAGCAATAATGTCATGTAATTGCAGTACGTAAAGTTTTGATATATTTATCATTATGTAATTTGTTAAAAGAAAGGCGATCAAACATGTAAAAGTAATGCATCCACAGTTTGAAACAGTTACACTGCTTTACATCTAAGTCAACTTAAAGATGCAGAGCTACAATTTCGTAGTATGTGTATTCTGATATAAAGCACAACATGTGGAATTTATGAAACCCCATACATTAATTTCTGTCATCAGTGATAATACCTGCTACAGTTGCAAAATTGTACATCAGCAGCTGATTTTATCACTGGGATGTGTATCAACAGATGTGGATGTCGCATCAAGAGAAACGTGTGTTCTTATGTGTCTCCATTGTTGTTGTTGTTGTTATTAGCAGAAGTAGTATAGTTATCACTACCGTCTGCTGCTTGTGTACTTCGCATGCCGTAATGTTGACTCATTGAGATGTCAGGTTATATGTAAGAGAGTGCACGAATGCCTTAATTTTATCAGGTGGAATAAACGCATAAAGAAGTAAGTAAATGTACACAATGTGAAAATTCCGCTACTTTTTATAACGCACTTTACACTATTGCTAAGGACACGGGCTCTGTCGTTTCTTGCGACTCTTAGTGTCTGTTCTGCTGGGGTTGGCATCGTGTAGTGGATCCCCGTACGCTCTGTAGCTATGGCGTTAAAGGTCTAAAAATTTCGGAAAAGTTACAGTACCTTCCTGCACTGTCACTTTTATCGCAACGACAATGAACGGGAGTCTTAAAACGTCACGTGTCAGAGATCTGTGCTGAAGTTTAGTGAGCGAGCAGTCTATATCGCATCACATCGCATAGTGATTTTTTAATCGGGACCTGTGCGCTACCTTCATGCTGAGTGCCCTGGGGACGCTCCCAAGACAGCAGCCGTGTTCACAGGGCCACGTGGACACGCTCCTGGCTGGACGGCCGAACACTCAGCCGCCCTGCCGCATCCCGACATGCCCGCTAAGCCATCCGGTCTCAGCCTCACAGCAAATGTCTGCGACCAGCGTGTGGGCAGCGGCGGTCTCAACGTCCCTGCGGTCTGGCGGCTCTACGGGACCTGTTGAGTGACGTCAGCTGAACACGACACAACTGGAGAGACTCGTGGACTCTCTGTGTCGGCCAACTCAGGCCCTTGTCGAGGCTAGAGGCGGTGTGCTCTACTCCTGTGTCAGCATGACCTCTCTTTATCTGACATCGAATGAAATCTGTCCTCAACCTTCATGTTTACTACTTGTAACCTTCCACATAAACATAACTAACTGGACCTTGTGTTGTAAGGAGAAAAACGTACACTTGCGAGATCTCAACCCTAGATGCCAAACACCCGCCCTCTCTTAAAATAAATGGCCATACTTAAGATAATACTCATTTTAGACGTCTTGAATGCAGAGTTTTTAAAGTTCTGTAGGTGCAGGTTGCCTGCCACTGGCTCCGCCCCACCGCAGCTGCCTGATGCACGAGTGCAGAGTACTGTGCAGCGGGGAGACGTCCAGAGCCCTCAGACCCGCTTCACGTCGCAAGTGTGGGAAGACGTGCGTGGAGCCGGTCACGTCTGCCCCATGTGTTTCGAAACTTTGTTCTTCAAGTATAACACATGTTATTTAACATGAGAAACGGGTAAGCAATATGAGCAGATAATATTTCAATGCCATGCGCATATATGGTCAACACTGTTAAGCAATATTTTAGGACATATTCTGCAGCAGTTTTTTATAAAACACACGCACACACACACACACACACACACACACACACACACACACACACACAGATATCTGTTACAAAGGCAAGGTGAAATCTGACAATATTACTTCTTCAAAGCAAGCTTCCTAAACAGTCAGTTGGTGATTTTACGTCTCCGTCGCGTTGTGCCAATGAAGTTGTTTGACGACAATGATCGTGGTGAAAGGGTTTCGTCATCATTGTCACCACCATCCTCTCATAAAGAATAGTCTAGCGTCAATCAACTATTCTTCTCTCCATTTAACGGGTCTTCTCTATGACTGCCGCAACTAAATCGCAAGGTACAAATAGTAGCACAAAGAAACGCTCATAGAGTTTCTTTTGCCTCGTGTAAGAGTTAGTCGAATAGCCACATATAACGACGCTTACCGGTCACAACTGTCGCGAGCTTTGACGTTTAAACGTGGCAATTTGACCGTCACTGTATACTGCTCCTGGACGTGCCACACTGTCGCTTGTCGGTTCACCGGCACTATAAACGCGAACCTCTTACTCACCGTACCGTACAGTAGTTCGAGCTCCGACAATGGGCGAACGCAGCGGAGCGTGCCAGAAACAAGTGGTACACGAGCGTTAAAAACCTATGTGGTCAGAAGGTCTTAACTGCATACAGTCATAATCGTGGCCCAAATCTCCGCGCGACATACACAGCTGGGGCTCACACCTTGCAAGTGTGCGTTTTGTATGTGAGGCCAGGTTGGTCATCTTCTCTTGTTAGATGCAATCGGTTGTGGTTAGACAACTGTTTCTTTTCTTCAGTGTGATTATTATTTAGTTCTTATGTTTTTATTTCTGTGCACTGTTATTAGGACTGAATTTTCAAATGTGGTGCAACTCCATCATCATGTGTTCATAAGCATCGACGAGAGTTTTTATAGAATACCTAAATGAGCACATTACACTTTATTTAACAGTAACGAACTTCCAAATAATATACTCACCAGGTTTATTCCTCCACTCAAACTGAACACGACGCCACCTCCCACATCTCATCCTGCCGGCCGTGGCTCTTGCGATGCGCCGAACAGCACGCGCTGACTGGGACAGGATATGATGCCTCAGATCAGCCGCTTGCAGCGCTGTCACGTTCCATTCCATGTTGTTCAACCTTTCAAAATAAAATGGAGTCAGCTTATGTGACAGATGATATTCTGAAACTTGACTGTATTTTGTAGACTAGAATAGTGAAAACTAAACTGAACTTGCCCTTCTCCAGCTTTTACGTTTCCCATTGATAGAGGTCGCCAGCCCATTAGAGACGAATCGAGGTGTTAGACAGGAATTGTTGCGTACATTACGACTGGTATCGAGTCTGCTAACATATTATGGCGAACTGATCATTTCTGATGAAATACAAGAATTCACATACAAACATGCAGCCAGAACTATGATTGGACAAGCACGGCAGACGGCCTTCAAAGGCATGGAGTGGCCGCTCCCCCACAACATGGCTCACCGTCTGCTCCTGGGCGCCATAGTCACGAGCAGCACCTCCACTGTAATACCACGTTTTCAGGACGTTGCCATGTCTCTCTTGTGCCATTTGGATGAGGTTGAATCTTGATCTTTCGTGACAAGAAAGACCATACTGCACTACCTTACTCAGTTGGACTGAATTCTTATAGCACTCTGTCTTAGGAATTAGCACCTTGGCATCCTTGATTGTGAGATTAGCAGGGACAAAATTGGACAGAACATGCAACCACTAAGTGGGAGCTGTTGTAGCAATGTCATTAAGAGTCAACATGGCTCCTTAACGCTTTAGCACAATATGCGACAGCTCAATAACCAACAGAAATTGCAGCGTTGTTTTGTTTGTCTATATTTGCTCCCCAGTTTTTTTGCAGGAATGTAGTGCAGTTGATTTAGAATAGAACCAAACGACTTTCACAGGTCCGCGCAGTGCTGCATAAATGACAGTGACAGGAAGAGGGAGACACCAAGGTAATTAAGGAAATAGCTGCAGGAAATTTTGGTCCTATCCGGGGGCTCATGTGACTGCCTGTGTGCCTCTGTATCATGGAGGTAGAACTCTGCGGGCTCAGTTCCACTTGTGTTTTGCTGGAGCCTCTATCTGTAAAAGTACTCCCTCAGTTTGGTGTCGACTCGGAGGCTCGTTGACACAGTCAGTAAGTAGCCAGTTCCACTAGATGAATGTGGTCACTAGGCGACCACTACGAACAACAATAAACAACTACCTGGGACCTAGGAGTGCGAAGTGATTGCCTAAGGGGACACGTGAAACGGAACCTGGATCAGTGGAGTGGGCTTGTGTTCACTGGCGAGTACAGGTTTCGAACGTCGACTGGGGATCGTCGTACAAGGCTGTGTAGGTGACCAGGCACCGGTGCAGGTCTCTCTCTATCCACGGGTTCTGCTGCGGGGCGGGACTGTCGTATTTTGGCCTGCTATTATGGTAATATCAACAGTAGCAGAAAACAGTATAACGGGAGTCGGATTCTTTAGGAAGGTAGAGCAGAGAGTGTGTTACAGTGAACAGTTCAGTGGTACAGTTACGCTTATCACAATCGACAGCAAACCAACTCCGACAACGATAGTTCAGATACTACATGCCGGCCCTACGAGAGCGACAGCCAGGCATCCGTCTTGTATCCTCAGGTTCTTCGTTTCATACAACTTCTTGGAATGTTGTGAGTAGGTATTCATCTTGAGGTGATTTCTCGACATGAAATCTCACTTTTTATCTCGTCTTTGATTTAAGAACAAAAATTTGAAAAGATTCAACCTTGAACAAACACGGTTTCTTCTCTTCTTACCGATACGTATTTCGGCCATATTACATTATCACCAGCGGGTTTCCTTTATTCTTTTGCAGAGTAAACTATCGCATTGGGATACGCATATTTTTGGGAATGTGTTATTTTTGCTCAGAACGTTATAACAGACATGTAAACCATAGTAACACATGGACGTCATCTGCAATACCGAGATACCAACCAAACTGGAAATAGCAGACAGGGACATCAGCAACAGCTTGTGCCATTAACGCATACATCTTTCTGAGAGCGTTTTGAATGCAAATGTACAATTCTAAAATCATACGTTTCCCATTGTAACAATATATTCTTTCTAGAATGAAATTTTCTCTCTACAGCGGAGTGTGCGCTGGTATGAAACTTCCTGGCAGATTAAAACTGTGTGCCGGACCGAGACTCGAACTCAAGACTTTTTCCTTTTGCGGGCAAGAGCTCTACCAACTTTTTTTATTTTCTTTTTTCATGAAGAGGAAAAGAATTTTTCGCATCCACCCACGCGCGAACCCATGAGCTTCCGTATCCTATTCCCGCGCGCTAACTACTTCTTTTTTTTTTTTAAGGAAGGTCACAGGTCGTGGTACACGCCGCACTAGCAGTGGGGTCTCTTCACGGCACTGCCGGTGCGTCGAGGGCCAAACCCCTCCCACCCCTTTTCTCACGTCCCCAGTTGGGTCATAGCACTAAGTGTGCAGAAATCTTAACGCAAAATTCCCATTCTCCGATGTAAGAAACACAAAGAAACCTCTTCTCTGAGTAGGAACTGAACACTTATAAAAACTTAACAATTTTTCTTGAATCACACAAATACTTTGGAAGTCGAACACGAGTAATTCTGAACAAAATGTTTTGAGAAAACTCTTCGTGTAACATAGAAGATTCGGAAGCAAGGTAATAGTAAATAATAATAACACAACTGACTTTTAATTTTCTTCTGTTCGTTCTCGTCCAAGGTGTTGTAGTGGTTCCACATATTTAACCGACACCCATTCTTTCAAAAATGATCTCCAGCATGTTGCCGTAGTGCTTCTTGTGGTTGCGATACGTGCTGATTTCTGCGTATTCACACTTCATGTTGTCCGACCCAAGTTTGTTGATGACATAACTAACATATTTTCCCGGTAAGCAGCTAATGGCGTTGGTTTTTAATTTCGGAACGTATGTCATGTCTGGTCTCAGGAGGAGCGATTGCGTTATATATTCGGCCGAGGATCTGGCGACAAAGGCGATTTGTTGCCTGACCCAATTCCAGTTATTCACACTGCCGCCACAGGTGAATCTGTGGATGAGTGTATCCGCCAGATTGCGTTTTCCACAAAGGTGTGTCTGGTTTAAACAGATCCCATATAGTCTCTCGTTGGTGCTGATGACATTGTTAACTGTTTTGTACCATGCGGAAATAGCGTCTGCAGATAGCCCGGCATAGTTGATGTTCCGCCATACAGCTTTCCAGTCACAATTAGGGAATTTCTTTTCAGTTTTGTTTCTGCCCTCATTTAACTTCCTTTCAAGTATGATGTCGCGCTTTGTGATACATGTGTTGCTTCTGATTTCGTCACTAAGGTAACTTGCTTCGAGGGAAAAGTTCCTCACATACTGCAGACGGGCATTAATCCTTCGCACATCAATCGGTGCTTGCAGGCTATGGGGTGTCACAGCCTCAAAGAGCTTTGCGGTTATACATTGTGTAAGTTCTCGGAGTACATGGAAAGTCCGTTTGAGGAACAGAGCAGACGCTTTATTTCGAATGTCCATCAAACCGAGGCCCCCGTTTCTGACATCAAGTATAACGGTAGTCGCACCGAGCCTGAATATATCTCCTCGCCATAAATAATTGGTAACAGTGGACATGATCCCTTTCGATACTAGTTTGGGGATTGGAAATACCTGTGCAGTGAAATACGTTTTAGACAAATGCAGGAGTTTATGAATCTGACTTTTCGCACCTGGTCCACAGTTCGATGGATGTTCTCCATTACAGCACCATGAACTTTCCTCCTAGCTTCCGTCCAGTTAAAAGCAGCCATCCTCATCGGACATGCCATTAAGGTTATTCCCAAAGTTTTGTGTTTGTTGTCTTGTTTTGCCCATGCCAGTCGGAGGTGATCTAGGCCCCGCAGATTCAATATTTTACTTTTGTTTTCATTGGTTGTCGCTGCCGACGCTAGACAATACTTTTGGATTTCTCTTTCCAGTGTAACTGTCTCCTCCTTATTCCTTATTACAACACCCACGTCATCAGCATAAGCTCGTATGACGGTTTTCTCACCACTCAATGTTATGCCTGTTAGTCTTGCGTGGAGAAAGGACTCTAAACGTACGGAAAATAAAAACATAGATAAGGGACTGCCCTGTGGAACCCCTCGCCTTATCTGTATGGGTTTAGATGTTTGGCCATTGATTGCTATTTTCGCATTTATACCTGTTGCAATATTTCTTAGCATGTTGACAATCTGAGGGTGGAAAGCCATTCTTGACAGCGTCGCAAAGAGGTATCTATGACTAACGCGGTCAAAAGCTTTGTTGAAATCTATAAAGATTAAAGCACATTTTATACTTACCACTGACTTAATTGCAATGACATCTCTGTATGCAGATAGACTTTCGAATATCGTTCTGGTTGGAGAACAAGATTAATGATGACTCAATATTTTGTTGGAAAAGGCAGGGAATCTTTTGTTGATAATACGCGAAATTATTTTGTAATTTGAATTTAGTAGCGAAAGCGGCCGAAAATTGTTTAAGTTGGTTTTGCCTTTACTCTTAGGAATCAGTACTATTTTACTTTCCTTAAACTCTGCAGGGACCGCTTTTCCGGTCAGGACCACATTCGCCATGGAAGTGATCTTGTCCCCAATTACAGACCAGTAGCGGGCATAAAAATCCACAGGGAGGCCACCAAGTCCCGGAGATTTTTTGAGAGGTGAGTTACGCACTGCCTCATGCACTTCATCTTTAGTAATAGGTGACAGGATGTCAGCGTTTTCTGTTCCCGACAACTGTGGACCTAAAATAGTGAGAAAGTCCTCGAGAGCTGCATCGTCCACTGTGGTAGGGGCATATAAGTTGTCATAGTACCTGTGGACTTGGTCCAGTATTTCTTTCTGGCATGTGAACCTTGTACCAGTGTGCGTCTGGACTTCATCAATAAAAGCTTGACGTCTGTTTTCAGCATGCCGCACCAAGTGATACAGAGAAGCAGTTTCACCAGCTGCTGCTGATGTGGCTTTCTATTTAATTTTTAGTCCCTCCATCTGCTGCTGTTTAATGCTTAATAACTTGGCTTTTGTTTTTTGATATCATTCAGACGAATTACGTCATCATTTGCCTCTTGATAAAAGTCTCTTAAAACTTTATAATAAAACTCCATTGTATTCCTCAACTCCCTGCGCCTCGCTACACTATACTGCACGACAACTTTCAGCAGCCTTGGTTTAGCCCTCCTAGCCCACCAGTCACTGTTGGGTGATTGTCTGCTGTGCGGAGGCACATAGTCCACGCTACTCTTATTTTCTGTTCCAGTTCTTCGTCAGTTAAAACAGACATACTCAAATTCCATTGCCCTCTGAATCGACGGGTTGGCTGTACACTTAAATTAAAGCAAGTTAAAAGTGTACTGTGATCGCTAAAATACACGGGAACAGTTTCAACGTTTAATAAAAAATTTTGCAAATTTGGTGACACGTAAATTCTATCTAGTCTGCTGCGGGAGTGGCTGGTTATATACGTGGAGTCGACTGATGTCGGGGCTGAAGTTCCTATACATCTTTGAGTTGTAGATCACTTACTAACTTTTTTAACTGTGGCGAGTAGTTGAAATTGGGTTGTTGATCTTTCTGGTTTAAAACACAGTTAATATGTCCACCTAATATAAGAGAACACGGATTTTTCCTCAATAAATAAATTAGTTCATCTTGAAAAAACATCGCACCATCCAATTTATGGGAATTTCCTGATGGGGCGTAAAGGTTAAGCACGGTCATATCGAAAATTTTTATGCCTACGGCTCTTCCTGATTCTAGTCGTTCGATTTCAGTCACCGGAATGCCTTCCCTTATAAGAACGGCTGTACCGATATGGCTTCCGTAGAAACACTAACAATTCCAAAAAAGCCTGGGATCCGAAATGCCGTCATCGCAACTTCTTGTAGCAACGCGATATCTGTCCCAGACTAGTACAAGAATTCTTCTGATCATGCCAATTTGAAGGGCGACTGTATTTTATTAATGTTAATAGTAGTAGTGCTATAAACTTGCATCACAGACATACCAGAAGAAGCTATTTGGGATGAGGATCGGTATGATTATAGCAGCAACGACCTTCTCTCCAAGTCACGATCCTTACAAGCTGTGTGCCCATTAAATGCACTAACTTCATAGAAAAATTTTACTGCTTTTAAACAAAGTGCTTGAAAAGAAAATTATCCTGAAATCCTGACAATGCATTGCTATAAGTCACTGTGGTCTTTCTCTTTCTCCTCGTCAGTGTTGGCCCTGATGACTTCATATTTAATATTCTTTTTCTTGACGTCTTTCTTCTCTGGTGCGGCTTTCGCTCGATGACGCGTGACAGCAAGACCTTGTTTCGGTCGCAGCCTCCGACGGTGGCCGTCTTGCGCAACGGCTGTGGCTTGCGAGTCGTCAATATTTGGCTCCGGGGTGTTGTCAGTTGCGTTGTCTTGCTGGCGAGGCGGTGATGCTTGTTTATTTCCTCCTTCGGTGCGGTGTTGCGCTTCGGAGCCAGCAGGTTGTTTACTTGGTACTTCCTCGTACTGTTCGCACTGTATGGGCTGTGCACTCGATGCGGTTATTGCAGCTGTGACCTCAGGCTCAGGGTCACATTTCCGTGAAAGGTCACTACCAGCTGCGTCACTATCTGCTCGTGGCGGTATAATTCCTTGTGCGGAAGTGGGAGCCAAATCGACCTGCATTTCATCTCCTTTTACCACTTCCAACAGGACTTGGCTTCGGCTTCCTGGCAACGGGTGTTTCACAGGAAGAGTCCTCATCAACAGTTTTTTCAGTGTCCTCTAGAGGACGCTTTTTAGTGGGAGTCTCGCTGTCACGGGACGGAATTTCAGCAGATAATGCAGGTTTTGAAGGCGGAAAGTCATTAACATTAAGTGCAACATTTTCAGAGGTAGTAACAGGATCCACGACAGCCGCCGCCTCTGTTGTATTACTGGCTGGCAACAAATCGTTGAGTGTTAATTTCCGGCGTTGCGTAAGGTTATTTGTTAGCACAAAAACACGGCGAGGGCAGTCCTGACTCGTTACATACATGACATGTAGGGGTTTGCCCTGAGTAAATAACATGCGCCTTGTGCCCGTCAACAAAGATGTGGGAGGGAATGTTTGCCTTCACTTCCATCTCCACGGAGCGAATGCCGTTAAAGCACTGCAGCTTGAAATGCGAAGCCCACCTTTCGTTGACTATTTGCCTGACAACCCCACATTTTGAATGGACATTTTTAATTTTCGAGTTGTCTACTTCTATGGGAATATTCAAAACCCTAACATTTCTAATTACAGACTCGGAATTCCTGAGTTTTACAGTACTTTTAGTATATCACGGTATATAAATTCCGTTTCATAACCAAATTTTTCCAGAAAGCGGTCTACACTCACGGAATCGTTAAACTTTACAAACATGCAGTATTCATCAGAGTCTAGCTGCATGGTATGAGCAGATTCAGGATGAAGCCCAAATACCTCGGTAATCTAGTCGTGTATTTCCAGTGCAGAGGGCTGTACTCGACGGGTGTACTTGTCGAAGGTGAAAATCACGGTGTTTTTTCTCACGGAGTTTGCCACGGTGTTCTGCAGCGAAGAAATTTCGGACAACGCCGAAATCCCAACAGCACTACCTAGAAAGACAACATGAACGAAGACCAATAGCCAATAAACAGTCACGAAACACGAAAACACTGGCGTAAACACTGAACGTTCACGGAGCAAACTCGAGGAGCGTGCGACCGCGGCGACAGCTAAAGCCAGACTGCTGGCTTACACGATCTGTTGGTCTATCAATGTGGACTGTCCAAGTATCTGCAACGAATGGTGAACCACTCGTAGTGATGTGAGGCAGTGGCGTAAAAAGATTCTAGCTGACAGGGCTGTTGACGAGTGTCACTCCAAGTGACTGGCGATCGCTTTCAAACCAGACGCATACTGCCGATGCCTGGCAAAGCAGCTCCATCTGAACCAGCTGCCGAGCAATCGTTCGGAAGGCAGCTGCACAGACTCGACATTTGGAGTCGGCGGCCGCCGCTCACACAGACACACACAGCTGCGCGTCTTGAGTGGGCCAAACCACACAGAGACGGACAGTGGCCGGGTGGAGGTGCGTCACGCGAGTCGCGCGATTTCGCCTCTTCTGAAATTATGGAGGTGGCGATGGGACCGACGGCCTATAGAGGATGCAGTTCAAGCCACTGGTGGTTCCATGGTGTCATAGGGGTGTTGCTGTCGCCGTGACTTGGATTCAGTCACCAAGGTTAATGTGAACCTGAAGCAGCACGTTTATTTCAACATTGTCGGTGACGAAGTGTTGCCCCATTCTCTGGACACTTGCGTTGTAGAAGATGACACACACAGTCGTGTTCCCAGGGCTGCGTGCATACACTCCCGGTTTCACGAACACTCGGGCGCCCTACAGCACCTCGAGGCGACCACTAGACAACCCGGTCTCAGAGCCGCAGACGTTGTACGGTACTGTCTGGAGCAGCAGCTGAGACGTGGCAGCCGACGTCCCCACACACTGGTAGCTCTGCGCGATCTGATGCGTCAGTGGCAGGCCTCGGGCAGATGCTGCGTATCTGAAGAAACTTCAGGAACTCTCTTCCCCGCCGCGTTGACGAAGTCTTCGAGGCTAGAGGCGGTAATACCGTGATGCCATTTCATGATCCTTGAAGCAAAAGTTGGCTTGAATGTGACTGTCTTACTATAAGTTAATGATGTATGGAAAGAATGGGAATAATGCACCAGCTAGTTGTACTTGACAAGTTTATTCGAATCCTTACCTAGGTTTAAACAGATACAAACATTTCTTCCTTGGAAGAAGTAGTAACGTGTGTAAACTTATTGTGCGAATAGAGAAAACAGGTCATAAAGCTCAGTCAACACTAAAATGATCCATATAAATGCTAAGGTATAGCCACGTGGCTTAATGAACAGTAAAGCAAGGTAAAAGTGTGAATAAACATCTGACGTGCCACTGGTTGGCTGTTCGATTCCTATGGGTTCCATAATTTTACTGTTGCTGACTGCTGCCATGTTAGAGATTTTAATTGCGTATGTACAGCAAATGTTGTGGAGTATTACTGTAATCTGGTGGTGCAGGGTGTTGGCTCTATAATTGCTTCTTTCGAAAAGTAATTAATTTAGCCACTTGCAGTGTTTATTGTTCACTTTTGAACTAATTTACAACAACGATATCGAGCTACAGCTGTTGTCATCTCAAACGACGCTGTACTTTTATTGATTTTTTGATAATACGGTTGGGAAATAGGAATATAAATTCAATTTTAGTAAGGCAAGCAGTCTCGATGAAAAGCTTTTTTTGTTCGTTACCGCTTTCAGTCTGTGACTGTCATCATCAGATGATTTACTGTCTGCTGTAGCGACATGCGGAGACAGCGAGCGGAGAGAGACGTGTGCCACGAGGCACATTCCATTGACTGCTCGGTGGAAAGTGTCAACAGAAGAGGCGGCGGCAGAAGGTATTAGCGCGCTTCCTCTTTTGATCTCACAAATGTGCCCTTATTGACAGATAGTTAGTATCGCAAAATAGGAAAAGTAGGTGACAGCATTGAGAATAAATTTAAAGAAAGAATTAGTTGTACGGTCAGTAGTAATGGCGTCGAGTGGTCTACATACCCCGGTACAGAGCAGGAGTCGATACAGTCGACAGCGATTTGGCACTCGAGCTCCTCGACGAGTTGGAAGTATTTGGCCAACGTGAGGCGGCGGAGCTGCGCCAGGGCGCCGGCGCACCCCCCTCCCTCCACCGCTCCAGCTGCTGGCGGCGGCCACAGTCCGGAGTCCCTGAGGCGGTCTGCCAGGCGCCGCGCAGCTGAGACCGCGGGGGGCTGCTCCGGGCTGTCGCACGTTGTGAACCCCGGTGCCCAATCTGCAAAACGTTCTTCAGTCACCTCGAGGTCTGCACTCTGACTCACGAGCTTTCACGGGCTACTCATATGCTCAGCACTACCAGCAGCTACTGAAAGTGAAACACTAAGAGAGCTGCAGCCAACGATAATCGACACGGCGTGAGGTGTGCTGCACACTTCTACAAGAAAAAGGTCAACAAGTCAGCCGACTGTCAGCACGGCGGCCACTGCTGCGGCTCTCCTTGACGAGGGAGCGGGCAGAGCTGCGCCGACAGTACAACACTGGACACTGTGCCGTCATTCCGTATGAGCCCAAGTTCTGACTGCAGCATCGGTGTGGAAGATCCGTGCATCGAGGCCCTGAGCAGAGCGGAGAATGCCACGTTGCACTCTCGACCATCTCACGGGGAGCCACTCGGTATACATTACGTGATTGGTTACACTGATCGCAGCTGTTACATTTCTGAGTCCTTGAGACAGCTCGCTTGCGATATTTTCGACATCCTTTCAACAAAATAATTTAATGTCGCATGTCAGCCATGCTGTTCTGCCCCAGCTTGACAGAGTTAGCACCGCTACCACAGGAACGTGCGATGTACCTGGCTAGGCGCAGACAGTAATATTTAAGTCGAAATCACACTTAGCGTTAACTGGTTTGATTGGCGAGATTGGGAATAAGACATATGGTCTCACGTTGGTGTCAGAGCTGGCAGTGCGGGGCTGGAGAGGAGACTCCAGGCTGGCCGAGAGGAAGCTGGGCTGCAGGCGGCAGGGCGCTCCAGACTGGAGCGGCAGCCGGTGGGAGCCTTTCCTGGTGACTTCAGATCTCCAGTCCAGGCTGGGCGGTGAATGACGACCCCGGGCATTCTGTACTCTCATCTCCTGGAGCGCCGCACACTTGCCCTGTCTCATCACAGACTACCCGCCAAGTACTGCGTCACAGTCAAGTAACTGCAGCCAGAAAAGCTGGAATTCCCAATAATGTGATCGGCATACCACTCTCCTCTCGCTTTAATCTCTGGGATCCGCCTCTGAGCTGTATTTTCCTCTTAGCTGTAGCAGTGTCTATCCCGGGTATCTCGTTAGGTAAGCAGCAGAGGCGCTGTCATTCGTTTTTCTGTACACTTCCGAGGCCGTAGTTGCACTTCTGTCCCTTTGTACTTGTGTGGGAACGTTCAGCGCTTACGGAGCAGGGAGAAAACAAATGTAATAGCTAAGTACTCATCAAATGTTGAGATCATTTTTGAAATAATCGAACTGAAATTGTCGACCGATATGCAAGTGCGGTTGACATACGGTTCCTCGCCAAAGATAAAGCAGCAATGAAGGCACTGAGTGGCGGAGAGTGGCTTTGCACTAAAAAGCGCTGATCTGTTCTCACCTGCCAGAAAGGTTACGGCAGAATCTCTGGACACACAAAAGATATTCTGCCTGCTCATTCCCTCACGAGGGACTCAAGTCTTTTTGAGCAAATGTGTGACAAAACCCTCGCAGTGAGTTAGACTGCAAAATGAAGCAAAAGGAAAGAAGAAAGCGTAATGTCTCTATGAAGGAACAGACGGTTAGCCCGCGTAGCTACACTCGTCTGATCCGCTTCGCTTAGGCAGTCCAGCTGAGGCTATCTCGGCGGTGAGCTGACCTCGCCGGTAAACATTCTGAAAGTTCCGTACCTGCCCAGTGAGACTGCTAATTCTGATGACGTCTCTCGCCGTAGGTGTCGCTACCGGGCTGTAAACATACAAACAGTCGCTTCTGATGGGACTGCGGGCAGCTGCTACTGTTAACCGAAAAATCGGGATGCCATTGCTGTATGCCTATTGTAATTAACCACTGCGAACGTTCGAGTAATGCACGCCTGATATTAATGAACGTAATTGACTCGTACAGAGCGAAGTCCACGCTCCTGACCCAACACGGAGACCTCCGCCTCGTCGTGTCTGAGGGCCGACTGACTCACTTGGCGCTCTCCGTAACCTGCGACGTATTCTCGCGAGAGCATGTCCCCGTCAACTGTGCAGCGATACCTGAAGCTTCCCGTACTGGAATAATGCCACAGTTACGGCAATGACTGAGAGATTTTCCCTGACAAGTTCTGTAACGAAAGGAAACTACCCCTGTTACCATTAAGTGTGTTTACGGCCGACTGGCGCGCCTCCTGCACGTACTCCCCGGCCTGCGCGTCTGGCTGCAGGCAGGCCGGCCTCCCACGCAGCGGGCCACGGCCCCCACCCCCGCACTGGACGACTCGCGCCGCGGGCCGCTCGCGTTCTCCGGCCGTGGGAACACACTCCAGCCGCAGCCTGGAACCTGTGTAACTCTGGAAACTGTATAAGCCCCAGAAAACAGCTGGTTGTATCTAATGAAACTATCGTCTTTCGATTCTGCCTCGTATGAGATCATTTTTTCTGTATCTTTAGCTTTTATCGTGTGATGTTCAAATAGCAAGTGTATGTCTGAAAGCATTACCAGGGGACTGATAAGGTTCACTTTCTCTTCTGAACCTCCGTCAGGAAGTTGATGATCGTTCCTTCAGCAGAGAGGAGCGGGGGCAAAGGTGCTACAGATACACTGGCGGAAAAGAAAATCTCAGCACAAAATAAAAATTACTGTAGAGGAATGAGACTGCGGGCGTACATCGCTCTGGATGACACACCTTATAGCTTCGAAGGGAACTATCAAGTACAAAAGCCGCTGCCTCAGCTCGAGGTAAAGCAAAGGTGAAAAAGCCGAAGTAAGGCATCCTGCAGCTCTTTTAATGTAAATGTTTGTAAAAGTAACATTTGGATTTCCTGGTCAACTCCTACCAATAACCCATTTTATTTTCCGTGTTTGCTGTAAGCTACGGGTAAAAACACAAGCTGGACATGCACTTGCGTGTCAGATGTGACAGCGTTCGGCGGCCCACATATTGCCCACGATGCTAACACAACACTGGCTGCAGATGGCAACAGGGGGCGGGACAGGAGCTGTCAAATGATGTCGACAGCACGAGCCTACGGAGCGTAGCTGAACTGCTTAGTTGACGAGTAACTCACGACAGTGCTACAGTGGTAGTGGTGTTGATACAAAGCAGAGCAATGGCGCCGATAAACAAAGCAAACATTGCGTTATATCTTCAGAAACAGTAGCCAAAGTCGAGATTTGATCAGAAAGGAACTCAAGAAATTTCGCTGAGTCTGAAAGAAGTGACGCATGAGTCAGTGGAATGCGTGGTGTCGTGCGAACAATGTACAAGAGGAGTGCAGTGATGGCGATACGTGCACGGCACTTGAAAGTTGTACTGAAACCGGTGTGCTGTACTTCATCGTCGTTGTCGGACAGAGGGCCGCAGCTCCCGTTTCCAGTCAAATGTAGTGAAGGACAGTCGTTGTCCAAGGAGCGGATGCTAAACATAATCACGTACTTGGAAAATCGCAGACAGCATAGGAAAAGAACAATTACGAACATATTTTGAACAAGCCTGCAGAAATATGACCGTTAGTGTGTAAGGAAAACTACAGACATTCAACGGAGGACAAGGCACACTTGCGCGTTTCAAGGATGCTCGACATACATTACAGAGATTTCAAGAGAAGCAGTGGATGCTTGCATGACGTCAAACAGTGCTACAGAAGGGTGAGACGTGAGATAATGAAATTTCGAAGAAAGCGTCAACTGAACGATGCGCAGCAAACTACAGGATCGACCGAAATATTTGTAGATGAGATAAGTAAATTTACCCCGTCGTTGAGTAAGGAATTTGTTTTCAACTGCAGCCAATCGGCATATGAAGAGGAAACGTACATGAAAGGGACCCTGGAAATTAGAGGTACCAAGAGAGATCAGTCAAGATCATCTATTATCAATTCGCATTCGTATACAGTTATGCCGACTGATTAACCAGACGGTAAATTGGCTAGAACGCTATTTATTGCTCTGCGCCCTTTGATTCTTTCTCGTCTGTGTAATTTTGGCAGGGGCCGTAGGGAATATTTACGTCACAGCAAAGAAGAGTGGGAGAATAGACGTAAGAGAACTACAGCTATTCTATGATCACTGCTTTCGGCCAATAGCTCGTCAAAATAGGTGTTTTTTCTTGATTCCTAGGCTGCGCATACAAATCATACACCTAAAAAACAAGCTACCGCTCCTGGAAAGTGTGTGACATAGCAGTTCGTACCACCTGGAACCACCAGATGAATAGTACCTCCAGATGTCTGTCTTTTCTGTGCGTATGAAACATATTATAACACTACCTGCAGCAACGCCTTAAAGGACAGCCAGTTTTACGATAAGCTCCACGACAGGCCGTTTCGCATTCGGTTGCATGCCATCACTTTCCTTCAGTTCTCGTCACCCTGTTACACCAATGTCATTTCCATACGTATTCCTTAAGAGTGGATACCTGGCTGAGCGTCCTCATAATAAACGTAGTCCTTCACTCCAGGCAGAAAACGTATAATTTTTAATAACAGCATATGTAAGCCAAGCCGCCTGTGAGTGTTTGATAAGTTGACTGCGCATAACGTCTTATGAATCCGTACAGCACGAAAGAACACTTACCGAGTTGGTGACAGTAGTGCGCCCGTAGCTGAAGTTCACCGATACTGACCACCAAGGGTCTGTCCTGGTGCCGGCAGACGCAGTCCAGCACCGAGTAGGTCCCGTTTGCCGCAAGCAGAGCTGCCACTGCGGCAATTACGCCCGCCGGCTGCATTGTCCGCTGTCGACGCTGGGGAGCAAACAGAAGCAGTGCGCGCCGCAGGGAGCGCGCGCTCAATATGAGGACGGCCAAACCACGGGAAGCGTGACGCCTCTCATCCGGATGACCGCCGTATTCCTGTTTGCTTGGTGAGAGTTCGCGAAAGTCGTCGAGTAAAAACAAGGAAGTGTTGTAGTCATTGTGCTGTTCCTAATCTATAAAAACGATTTAGGAGGCAATCTGAGCAGCCATTGTTTGCAGATGATGCTGTCTTTTACCATCTACTAAAGTCATCAGAAGAGCAAAGCAACAGCAAAATGATTTAGAGAGTGTACCGGCGCGGTGCGTAAAGTGGCACTTGATTCTAAATAATGAAAAGTGTTATGTCATCCACAGGAGAACTAGAAGGAACCCGTTAAATTTCTTTTACTCGATGAGTCACACAAATCGAAAGGGTGCCGTTTCAGCTAAATGCCAAGGTATTAAAATTAGGGCCAACTTAAATAGGAACGATCAAATCGAAAATCTTGTAGCGAAGACTGTGTTTTGTTTGCAGAACACCTAGACAAAGCGACAAGCCCACTAAAGAGACTGTCACTTAGTGATGCTAGAAGAACCCTCCGCCACACACCGCCGGGTGTCACGCGGAGTACTGGTGTAGATGCAGATGTACATCTACAACTCCACACATACTCCGTAAGTCGCAATATGGTGCATGGTGGAAGTTGCCTAGCGCCATCATTAGTCATTTTCTTTCCTGTTACGCTCGTAAATACAGAGAGGGAAAAGCGACTATCTTTATGCCTCCATCATCATTAGTTTTTTGCTATATTAGCAGGTCCTTTGCCTCTCCATTTTCTGCGATCCATTGCCTCCTCCTTACGGCTGCTGTATGTTGTACCGTCCATTACGTCATCCAGTATCTGAAATCTCCTCCTTCCTCGCTTCCTTTTCCCTTCTACATAACCTTCTACACATATTTTTATCAGTCCATCATTCTTTTTTAATATATGCCCAATCTAATTTCTTTTTCTTCTCTTTATTACATCTAGCAACTGTCTTTTCTCTCCCACTCATCTCAATACCTCTTCATTTATTACTCTGTCCATCCAACTTATGCTTTCCATACCCCGCCATGTCCACATCTCAGAAGCCTCCAGCCTTTCTCGGTCTTTATTCGTCAAAACCCATGTTTCAGGCCATACAGAAGAACACTCCATACAAAAAATTTTATCTTTTCCTCAGTTCTCTGTCCACACTGCTGCAGAAATCTCTCCTTTTCTTATAAAATGCCTCTTTTACCATTGCTATCCTTGTTTTCATTTCTGTGGTGCACTTCCAGTCGGTGTCTATCCTTCTTCCAAGATACTTAAAATTTAGCACCTGTTCTAATATTTCTTCATTCAGCACAATTTTTATTTCTTTATTTTCTCCTAGTGCCAATACTTTTATTTTCTTTGTGTTAATTTTCATTCCATAATGGCGTCAATGGTGTCCACTAAATCCTGTAATTGTCTTTCCCCTGTGGCTAGAAGGACCATGTCATCAGCAAACCTCAAACACCCTACTCTTCTTCAATTTCTACTCCTTTGTCATCTAATGTGCATTGGGCAATCATATTTTCCAAGTAGAGATTGAGAACGTTAGGTGATAGACAGCATCCTTGTCTTGCTCCTTTTCCTAGTCCGATCCAGTTTGTACTTTCTCCTCTCACTTTAACTGAGGCTTTTTGATTAAGATATAATGAGTCTTCTGGTTTTCCAGTCCACTCTCTTTTCTCTCATTACAGTCGCCAACTTGTCCCAAACCACAATGTCAAATGCCTTTTCTAGATCGGTGAAGCCCATTTAGAGATCTCCTCCTTTTTCAATAAACCTTTCTCCCAAGAGTTGTAGGAGCCCCACTGCATCTCTGGTGTCCGTATTCCGTCTAAAGCCAAACTGCTCCTCGCCAAGATTCTCCTCCATTAATTTTTAAAGTCTCTTATTAACTATTCTTAACATCATTTTGGCTGCATGTGAAATGAGGCTGATTGTCCCGTGCTCACTGCATTTCTTGACTCCTTGTTTTTTTCGGTAATGGAATCATTAGTTTTCTCAGAAAATCCTCAGGCCATTCACCAGTGTCACATATTTTATTCGTAACCTCAATATTTCCCTTATTTCATCTTGTTTCTAGCATTTTAATATTTCTCTCCGTATCTGTACCTACTGCTTTACCATTTTTCATTGCAGTTATGCCAGACATTACTTCTTCCATTATGATGATTGGGCCTTCCTTTCTGGTCATCATTTACACTGTTCAGTAATTGAAGTTCCACAGTTTCTGGTTTGCGATCTGTGTCATATAGCTCTTTTAGATATTCTTCCCATCACGATCTTTGTACACTACCTCTTCGTCTTTAGTCAAAATTTCCATAGTAGCACTCCCTGCTCTGTTTTAATCCCATGTCATAATCTTTACTCTGTTGTACAGTAAGTCGTATGTTCCCTTCCTGTCCAGTTCTTCGATTGCATTACATTCCTCTTAGCCATTTTTTCCTAGCCTGCTCTGTTCCTCTTTGCAGTTCATTATTTAACCTTCGGTACATCTTTCTTGTATCTTCAGTGTTCTTGTTTTTAAATTTTCTTCTCTCCCCCACATTCGAAATCATTTCTTGTGTGACCTATGGTTTCTTTTCCCTTTTCCCTTTTACATATCCTATATTTTACTGTCCTGCTTTAATGATTTCAGCATATTCCAGTACTCGTTGACATTATCAGGTGGTTCTTTGTCTCTTAATGTGTTTAGAAACTCAAGTGACAGCATTTCTGTAATTTGTTCTTTGTTGGATCTTATCTTCTCTAGATCCCACTTCTTCACCATGACTCCACGGACACCCAAATTTCTCTGTTAGTGCTCCTTAAGCGAAATGGTCGTTGACGCCAGTGAAATCTTTCTGCCGTCAGCTTCTAATGTCGGTTCTCTAAATTTCCTCTATAATTTTCCTAGAAGTAATATCGTGTTCGCTACAGGGGTTCCTGTTTTCGTTCACAAACCACCTCCATAATACTAGCATGTTGTTCGATCCTGGAGGTAACAACTCTGGCTGCACAGTTAAATTGCTTCGACGTCTTTCCTTTATAAGACCTTGTGCGGATCCAAAACACTCAAACAGTGCTCAAGGACAGATTGTACTAGTGTCCTATATTCTGTCTTCTACAAATGAACCGTTCTTTCCTAAAATTCTCCTACTCGAAGTCGAGCATTCACCTTCTCCGCTGCACCCTTACACGCTCATTTCATTTCACATTCCTTTGCAACGTCACACCTAGATATTTCGTCGACGTGAATGTCAAGGAGTGCGCTGCTAATTCGGTATTCAAATATTTCTACATTTAGATCTAACTATAATTCATCTTACCAACTAGAAATTTTGCTTAAGTCATCTTGTACCCTTCTACAGTCACTCAACACTTAGACCTCCCTGTACACCACAGCATCATCAGCTCATCCTGTCTGTCAGATTATGTTCTGCCGCACTCCTGGCGATACCTTTGTCTCTCATGAACACTCGCAGTCGAGTGCAAAGTAAGGGGTTCTGCTATTATGAAATTTGCGTTCCACTCCCATATCTAGAAACCTTTTCTGCGTTCATCCGTTAAGAGACTGCACGAGCGAAATCGCTGCCTCAGGATCTGTCAGTACTTTTCTTCCGGTGTCATATTACAGCAGACACATATCCGTATGTCGCCTTCCCATCCACTCACCCTTCCCTCCCCTCTCCAATCCCCCTACATTCCCCTCCCCGACACTGTTCCCGCCCAATAAAGATCATTTCAGTTCTGTATAAAGTTGTGAAAAGAACGTCACAAAGTGCAGTCAGCAGGGATGGGCCGAAAAACCAAACATACTCGGCAATACGTATGTATTTTTACACCAGGCCAATGAACTCCAGCTGGAATGCAGCAACAAGCCACAGAGTATCTTCCAGATTTATCAGACCTGCGGTCTTTCAACTATTTCACACAGAGATCAGAAGTTCCTCAAGTCGGCAAGTCTCAGTTAAGTTGCAGAAGTGTACTGCTTATCACCAACACATATACTGTGACTGTTAGTCTATCTAAAAGCGTCAGTGTAGGTCCAGAAATGGAAAACTTTCGACGTGTTTTTGGCATCACAGGACTATCTGTGCAGCATGAGGGAGTATACAAAGAAGTAGATGACAACAGAGTGCGGTGCATTACAATCACCAACTGACTTTAAAATGTATGGGAGGAGTGTTTCAACAGTGCATATCTACAGGGAAGCTATGACTGGATCAACTTCAGGGGATATGCGCATTTAAATAAAACATTCGAGTGTGGGGAATTTGGATGATTTATACTGCACCTTAGCGACTGCTACAGACAGACTGAGGTGCTGGTATCTGAATGTAAGAGGAGCAGTGTATAAATGCATTTATTCTCGCTGTACCAGGACAGCCTATTACTATCGAGTTCCGTGAAGTAGAATGCAGGGGTGGTATGTCTACTAATACATATGTTGAGGCACTTGCTCGACAGAATACTAGACAAGCTGAATTTTTTAGACTCATATGAAGCAACGACTGGGATAACATTGCTCTACACAATGAGTATAAAACGTACATATGTAAGTAAAGAAAATACAAAATAAATTGTTCTTCCTGCCTCACTGCGTACCAATCCCCACCATTGTACTGCACATAAACATGTGATGAGCCCTATTCCTTTACCTTGAAGTTTGCTACTGAACACACTTCATGCTTTATAGGTAAAGGTGTATATTCTAGAAGAAAATACATGTGTAATGCAGCACACTGTAAATAACTAGACACATCTTACAATACTGATTTAAGGAAATCAAAAATGCTTCAAGTGGCTCGGAGCAGTATGGGAGTTAACTTCTAAGGTCATCAGTCCCGTAGAACATAGAACTACTTAAACCTAACTAACCTAAGGACATCACACACATCCATGCCCGAGGCAGGATTCGAACCTGCGACCGCAGCGGTCGCGCGATTCCAGACTTTAAGGAAATCCTCCTTTTCCATCATTTACATCTGGCTGGTCATTTATAGCGATTAGTTTCTTTTCTTCGAAATAACAAAGATATAACAAAACAATAACTAATGGTTACTAACAATCTTTTTTTGTAAAAAAAATGATCGATGTGTATTTTTTAATATATTCATTTTCTATACCATTTAAGCCAGCCGGTGTGGCCGAGCGGTTCTGGCGCTTCAGTCTGAAACCGCGCGACCGCTATGGTCGCAGGTTCGAATCCTGCCTCAGGCATGGATGTGTGTGATGTCCTTAGGTTAGTTAGGTTTAGGTAGTTCTACGTTCTAGGGGACTGACGTCCTCAGATGTTAAGTCCCATACTGCTCAGAGCGATTTGAACCATTTATACCATTTAATCACATATATAATTTCAGATTTAATTCCATATACATTTTTAAATTAATAAACTACCTGCTTTTTCCGTTTAATTAGGTGCCATATTTACATTTAATTCCATGTACAAATTAAAAACTAATAATAAGCACTCTGTTTTCCCAGTCAACCACTTTTTCTTTTCTAATTTGTTTTTGCCTGTACATAATATGCGTAGGTGAAAAAAGAACCACACATATACACATGCACACATGTAGGCACTGAAGAGTAAAAGAAATTAGTTCATGTGGCACAGACTTGACTAATGTCTGAAGTAGTGCTGGAGGGAGCTGACACCTTCAATCCTGCAGGACTGTCCATAAATCCGTAAGAGAACCAGAGGGTGGACATCTCTTCTGAACAGCACGTTGCAAGGCGTCCAACATATGCTCAATAATGCTCACGTCTGGGGAGTTTGATGACTAGCGGAAGTTTTTAAATTCAGAAGAAACTTCCTGGAGTCACTCTGTAATAATTCTGGACATGTGGGTTGCCGCATTGCCCCGCTGGAATTGCCCAAATCAGTCGGACTTTACAATGGACATGAATGGATGCAGATGATGAAACAGGATGCTTATGTACGTGTCAGCTATCAGAATTGTATATAGACATACCAGGAGTCCCATGTCACTGCAAGTGAAAACGCCCCACACCATTACTGAGCCTCCAACCCCTTGAACGGTCGGTTCCCTGCTGACATGTATTCATAAGGTTGTCTCCATACCCTTAAATAGTCTTGTTTGAGGCACAGCTCAATGTCCTAACGGATTATCAGATGAAATTATATAACTTTTGGCGCCAGAGGTAACTCCATGTTAATGTCTCGTTTGCAGTCTGTGTCTAGAAATAGGGCATGGAAAATCGCGGAAGTAGTTACAATGAAGAAAGTCCGATAGATCTATTTGCTTCCTGGATGTTCTGTAAAAAGCCTTTGAAAAGCTGGATGGCGCCAGAAGTCGTCTCACCGGCTTCTGAGCGGTACAAACTACTGGCAGCTCGCTTTCCGTGCAGGGAAGGCCACTAAGAATGCCGCAAATGCAGTACAACAACTTGTCTGTGCAGCCGCGTGATAACACGTAGTGGGCGGCCGAGTGGGTGCCTCGGAGGCTGACGGCAGCTGACGGTGGCGGCAGGCGCTGTCCTCTCAGGCAGTGGGGACTGAGCGCTCACTGCCGAGGTAGCCGCCACGGCTGCGGCATCGTGCTAAGCGTCCTGGAAAACAGGCGCGAGTGACTGCAGCAAAGGCTGCATTTTCTTCCTTTTCCGAGCCTGCATTTGCACAGCCAGGGTCCGCCGTCTGATAACTTTCTGCGGACCTCAGTGCTCCCTCCACTCAGTGCACTCGGCCCCCGCCTCACCGCGGTGTCTGGCTGAGCAGCTGACGTCACGGGCAGCGTTACCCGTGCACTGCCGCCTGGAGGTCTTTTGTCATTTTTTGTGTAAGACAGCTGTAATCACTTCTCGAAATTATAGTACATGAAATTTCCAAATCGAAAATTATAAAATTTTTAACTTTTGAGAAGAGAAAAAAAGCAAAGTAGGAATGATTGGTAGTTGTGGCCTCAACAACGCTGGTGAGGAACCCGGTCTCAGATCGTGTCCTCGAGCCCGACCTCCCTGGGCGGCGCCTCCCATTATTAGTTTACCACATGAGATATTTCACGCCTCGAATGTCACGGGACCAGTCATCCCTTGCAGAACTGTTCTAATCTCTAAATGTAGTCCAGGGAAGGACAGAAAAGACGATAGAAAGAAGCACAGAATGTGGCAAGTTATCCAGAATTACTTACTGTGCAAGGTCAGCTTGATGGTATTACTTGCAGTAATTACCATCCACCAGTTTGCCCATTGCTCACAAGCCACACTGGAGAACGTAGTTCATGTTCTCGAGTTGGACTGATCACACAGCACTAAACATACTTTGCCACATCCAACAACTCCCACTTGTTCCACAAAGTGTAAATAAACCAAAGAGTGTGGGTGAGGCTAAGGTTCAAAGATGTTGCATTTGGACAGAGTTTATTTTTGGTCAACAGTAGCATTCTAGAAAACTGCACACTGATGACGCTAAAAATAAAGAGTGTGTCAAAAAGGACATTGTAGCTTTGGACATACATAAATACTGTATACTGACATATCTTGCAGAGTCGATTGACGTGTTATTTTGTAGCAAAGAACCTCAAGTTTCTTATAAAAGTGTCGTTTCGTTTCGATGCGAATACCAATTATGATGTGGGACACATCCCACTGGTAGTCAACTTCCCCTTCCCACATTCCTTGCGGAAAATCGGGTGAAAGGTGAGCAACGGCAGCGTAGATTAAATTTTTCAGGTCGGCCGAATTGTTTGCTACGGGAGGAACATACGCGCGGTCTTTAATGAAACCACCGAACAGTTATTGCAGAGTTCGTTTCATGGTACCAGGAGACACAGCGGGCACGCTCCACACCAGTGAAAGCAGCCATCCTAACTGTGCACAACTCTGGCGTTCCTGAAGTACATGCAGGTTGTTTGCTGCATAATCATACACCTACCGATTCTATAAGTTATCTCAATACATTTCTATATCATTCTAAAGTTGCAAATTCCTTTTTGACTCGCCCTGCACATCTCTATTTGGATTACATCCATTATAATTAAAGTCACATCTATTGGATTACCTGGCACAGAGAGAGTCTTGTAGAAGACTCTCTATAGCTTTAAATGGTGAAGTCTTCTGATTCGAAAACTTTATTTACCGAATTCACAATTCATCGTACAGTGATGACTAGTTTCGGCAAATTTGAACTGCCATTTTCTAAATATTCTTCCTTAATACATATCAATTATAAACTAGACGTCTGAGCTTGTAACCCCACACCCTGTATAAGTTGCAAGCCATTGTCGCCACATCAGTAGTACAGCTAGAACAAGCCTACAGGGCTTCCACGGACATTTCTGTGTGAAGTTATCTATTTTATCTACAAGTTACTCGTGATTTAATGTGTATGGCGAGCGTGGACTACAGGTGGAAGATGGACGCTGATGATCTCATAGTATAGGATTATTGTCTGCAAATGTTGCAGCTCTTGGTTGCTAATACACTGCCAGAAAAAAAATGGTGCTTTTGGAGGTTAATAGGTCACTCAAGATTTATTGTTGCAATGGTGCATATGCAGTACGTGAAGTGGTAACACATACGGACGAATAGCACACACGGTTGGACGAACCAGGCATCGACCCAACCTGAGACATCCATATTAGCAAGTAGCGTGGCCACCACGGGCGGCAGCACAGGCGCTGACTCTCTCATAGTGTCGATAGTATGGGTGGCGAATACAGCCCTGGGATACGTGATGTCACGTCGTTGTGTAAGAGACCTCGCTTGACATGTCGCACCCGTCACTTGTCGTCCCATCATATCCCACTCATATCCCACACCTGCTCGACTGCAGAGGAGTACAGAGATCTTGCCAGCCAGGGAAGTTGCCACACGTCTTGCAGGGCCATTGAGTTTGATGAGCAGTATATGAACGAGCATTATCCTCTTGGAACAACGCGCCATCTTTCTGTTACAAGAAAAGCAAAAGAGCAGGTTTAACAACATTCTGCATGTCCTCTCCAGGAACGGCACGGTAAGGCCAGTGTGTACACTCTTTGAGGTAGCACTCACCAGCTCTTCGTCGTATGCACAAACGACCGTCACTTGGATGCAGGCAGTATCTGCTGCCGTCGCTGAAGACCAGGGCGCGCCATTCCTTCTTCCAGGTGAACGAAGCCCTGGCGGCACCAGTCGAGCTCTCCACGTCGATGCTGTGTGTGTGTGTGTGTGTGTGTGTGTGGGAGGGGGGGAGGGGAGAGGATGTAGAAGTGTGGGTGCCCACAGTCTTACTGCTAATAGGTGGTTCGCAGCAGTTTGTGTTGAGGTGTCTGGTCTCACGAGCTGTGTTACCTGTGCTGTGGTAGCTGTACGCCCTGTCGCCGCTGCCCCTGGACTAAGACGATTCTGGCGGGCGGCAGGGCTGTGTGGACGTGCAGGAGCTCGTCTGCGAGTGCGAGAGTGATCACGTGACCACTGACAGCATCACAGAGTGGGGCAGCACGTGCAGCTTATGCGGCAGTTCTGTAAAAGGACGACAATTTGACCCCTTCCAGATGTACGAATATATGAAATGGTTATGAATATGATCAGGGATAAATTGAGTTTTGTGAAAAGAATATAAGATTTTAGGTTGGTTGATATTGCGAAACATCCTGGTCTGGTAAAAAGCAAGAGATTGTCAACAGACAGTCAGGCAGAAATTATCTAGCTGACTAGTCAGATTCATGGCTGACTCTAGAGGAAACATTTGGACTCCATAACGAAAATATCCGACCCTGATTTGTCGTATGAACATTGTAATGAAAATTTTGGTTTTGATTTCTGGAAGAGCATTAGTTTGACTTTTCCGTCTTTCATAGGTACTGAATTCGGTGTTCAGTAACTTTCATCAAGTGAACAGCGTCGATACAATATTCCAAAGTTTAAAAGACGCGGCGGAACGGCATTTAAGTATGACTGATACTATCTTCCAGAAGGAAAGAAATGATAGCTGTTCAGATATTTAGTCTCAATAGTGGGTTTATAGGTGAATGCAGTGTTACTTTCACCTCATATCCCTACTGTATTAGTGAAGGAGCTGAGCTGTCCCACTGCCAGCTGCTGCGGTCTCCCAGTGGCAGAGCGGTCGGCGCCGGGGCGTCGCTCCGCCCCCGCACGGCGGCAGCAGAGGCCGGCGCTGCAGCTGGTGAGGCGCTGCGGCCGCCCCCGCCTGCCTCAGTCGGCACAGCACTGCAGCCGGAGCAGTCCCACGTCGAACGGCGGCCTCTAGAGCTCTGTACACTGGCGTCAGTGTTGGGTTATTCGCGTGTGCAAACCGGACTGACGCGAATACCACAGGCGGTGTACGCCGAAATGCTACATCCGCGTTGACGATTTGTTCACCTGATTGTTCCCTAAACTTGTGTCTCTGATCCTACTGGTGAGCGTAATACAGTACTACGCTCGCTAGAAGTGTTCTTTGATGGAAACTAATACCTACCATAGCGCGTTACAAAGAATATGCTGGAGTGTAGTGAACACGGCTGCTTGTTAAATCACAGACCCTGTATTAGTTGAAACAAAGAATAGCAGGTGTCCACTGTGATTTCTTGACAAGCCCAGTGGTTGTAGGCTGTTCAGTTACAGACACGTTTGCTGGATGTTCGAGTACGATGTGGATGACTGATTTGATCATTTCTGACACAACTTTCACTGCTCCAAGTTATTCGTTCTTTTGAGAATAAAAGTTGTTCTACAATGTGTTGAGCATTTTTTGCTTATAACACAGCTTCATTATATTTACTGTTAAATGGTAGACGTCTATTAGTGCGTTTTTGACCCTGCCGGTTGCAAGCCCCGTCAATGCGATCGCGCGACATGTGTGGGTGAGATGTTTACACTGGCGGGTTTTATGCCAGATGTGAAGACACACTTCCGTTGTGGAAACTATTAAAAGCATACCGCATTGAAGTCCGGCAAAATTTTGACTTTCACTAAAACATCGCCGATCTTGGTGATACTGCGCTTTTTTTAAAGTGATTTCTCTCGTTTCTTCTTCAACAGTGGCTGTTTGTGTGCAAAGGGAGAATAGAGCCGTGTCTCACTAACATGTTTGGTGTAAATCTCTCCATTAGTGGGAAGCTACTATCGCAGGATCGCGATTTCTCGCCTCCAAGTCGTATTTGCGTAAGTGGAGCTTTGCGGATGTGCGCCAGGAATACTCCACGCTTTTACGTATGTGTGTGTGTGTGTGTGTGTCTGGGAAGTGCGTCATGTCCTCGCTGTGACAGCATGCAGTTAGCGGTCAGCGGGCAGCTAACATCCCGTTTGCGGTCTGAGCCGCTTCCAGTTTCCGCCAGCCCGGCTGTGGGCGTCACAGCAACACAGGGCGAGGGAGGCCAGCGAGCGACATGGGCCGAGTCCACACAGTAGGGGGCCCGGCGTACGGACAAACCCAAACTCACTGCAGTGGTGACACGTTACTGCAGGCGACTCTTGCCGGTAGGTCTATAAGCAGTACAGAAAACGAAAAATAAAATTCAGAATTTCCATCGTTGTGCAGGAACAGTGAGTCTGAAGGTGCTGCACACCTTTGAATCGGCACCTTCCAAAATGTTGAATCCGTCGTCGTTGCCATGCCGCCACTGCGCTCTCTGCCATCTAGACCTAAACTATGGCCGGCCGGTGTGGCCGACCGGTTCTAGGCGCTTCAGTCTGGAACCGCGCGACTGCTACGGTTGCAGGTTCGAATCCTCCCTCGCGCTTGGATGTGTGTGATGTCCTTAGGTTAGTTAGGTTAAGTAGTTCTAAGTTCTAAGGAACTGATGACCTCATATGTTAAGTCTCATAGTGCTCAGAGCCATTTTGAACCTAAATGTATGGCCTGACACCCTTTGTCTCTTACATGATGCGAGCCTCACTATGGCTTCATGCCAAATACCTACAAAGAATTAAAAATAAATTTCGTCCGTTCCGAATAGCTACACCCATTGGTAACCGCTTCATTAAGTTTTAAAGATATAAATAACTAATTTATAAATTTTATATAAGAGTATAAGGAGAAGATTAAATCGATTAAGTAGACATATAGATATCAGAGTAGCAAATTTTACCTGGTGATTATCAGTGCAACAGAGAATACAGAGAATCTATTGTACCCTCATGTCGTTTATGTACCAAGTAAAATATTCGACAATGTACACTAAATTACTCCAATGCCTCCTCCACCTACACTGTTTGGCGGAAAGACCCTCGCCGCCGTGGGGTCGCGTGCGTGCCTCAGTGATGCACACAGCCGTACTGCAGATCCAACAACGCGGAAGCGGCGTTTATGCAGGAGCCAGACCAACATATGGTTCCCGTAGAGGGGCAGCAGCCTACACAGAATAATTCTGAAAATGGGTAAATCCAGTTCTTAACGAAAAATTACATAATCGAATGGATGAAACATATAGAAGGAATCGACTGACAGCAAACGTCTTCAAGTATCAAGGAATCGTTAGTCAGGTAATGGAACAAAGTGTGTGGTAGTACAGAAAAAGCAAAGAACCTAACAGTGAATGGTTGGAGGTATCAGGAATTCTTTACGTCATTAGCTACAATTGAAAACATTACTTACAGTTATTAGCATCCATAGCTTTAATGCTGATTCGCAGGGCAATTTATTGTGCAAAGAGTATTACTAAAATAATGGTCAAAGTTTTGCTTCGGGATAGAGATTTTCTTCGGTCAGTCCCCTACTATTCTACCTGTGTTCTACAGAAGTACAGTGCAATGTTCTTTCGGACATGCATACATATATGCACGCTTGCATGTCCGAAGAAACTTTGCACCGTATTTCTGAACAACACAGGCACTGCAGCATCGCATTTACCCGCCGATACCGGGCAAGCGACTGTTAGTTAACATGTCTCCGAATCAAATGGCTCTGAGCACTATGGGACTTAACTTCTAAGGTCATTAGTCCCCGAGAACTTAGAACTACTTAAACCTAACTAACCTAAGGACATCACACACATCCATGCCCGAGGCAGGATTCGAACCTGCGACCGCAGCGATCGCGCGGTTCCAGACTGTAGCGCCTAGAACCGCTCGGTCACCCCGGCCGGCAACATGTCTCCCCTGTACGGGAATATACACAACGTATGCACGAGTGCAGGGGTAGCAGACACGTGGTTGACGACATATAGAAATCAGGGTCTGGTCTTGAAGAAATGCAAGTGAATTTACGCTAACGCGTATGAATTTATGCACCATCTCGCCACATAAGTCTTCTAATGTCAATTAAGTAGGTGGTAGAACACTTGCATTTTTTCCTGGGTTTGTTGGAGAGCTAAAGTTTTCATTTTCTTCAATTCTTTCCCTGAGCGACCAACTCGTACTTCCTGTTCGACTTTCTGCTGAACGTGAATGTGGCGTTCCACGTTCGTTCGTAAAACTAAAGGCAGGTACACACTCCCAGATGAGAAGAGCAGACAGTAGAGCGCTGTATCATCTGCAGTTCGATAGAAACAAAACACAGTGACAAAGAAAGAAAGAAAGAATTATTTACCCATTGCGTGATAATGTAATGACTACTGGAGCGATGAAAATTAATACATTCCGCGAGCGCCACTACTGCCAGCTAAATAAAAGATTCAAACTACGGAAGGCACTAACTGCTGATAGGGATGGTTAGCAAATGAAAGATTTTAATAGAGAACAAACAATGTAATTACCTTAATAGGAATAATATATATAGCAGTTCATGAAAAATTTCAAAACTCCGCCATCTCTCTCCCCACATCCACCACTGCTATCGGCTCACCTCCAACTGCGCAACGCTACGCGCTGTTAACATCCAGCTGCCCCTCTACAATGGCAGACAACAATGCAGACTAGTCACAGACTGCACACAGCACAGCCAGTGATTTTCATACAGAGCGCTACGTGGCATTACCAATATAAAAATCTAAACAGCCTACTTACATAGCCCCCATGCTCCCCACAAAAAATTTTACAAATTGTTTTGGGCAGTGGCCAATAATGATTTGATAAAATTTTTCATAATTACAATAACAAAGAAATCAAATGCACACACTTATTGGTACAATGTTGGTCAAAAGCTAAAATTTTCTCACAGTCCATAAAGACAGTCCAGATTGTTCATCACAGTAAAATTGCAGTGTTTTTCTCAAAGTCTGAGCAGTAAAAGACAATGCACACGGAAGTAGTTTTCCATACAGTCTTGAAGAAGTAGTGTTGTCCTTCCAACGGAAAGACAGTGCTGACTCTTGACATGCTGACAGGTAATGGGCCACAACAGAGCAAACCCACAGCAGAGTCATTCGACGTTTTGAGGAATATTGGTAGGTAGGTCATCACAGAGCAGACCCACTGTAGTCCTGGTAGAGAGTATGGTATTGGTGGGCCACCAGAGGTGCAGACCCACTGCAGTCCTTGTAGAAATAATGGTACTGGTGAGTCAGCAAAGGTGTAGACCCACTGTAGTCCTTGTAGAAATAATGGTATTGGTGGGTCATCAAAGATGCAGACCCACTGTAGTCCATGTAGAGACAGCCAGCAGCCATCTGTTGCGACTTTGCAGGTGCACATTCACCATCAAAGAGTCTTGCGGAGAATATAGCAAGTCCATAAACCACCACTTGCACACTCACAAAGTTTTTGGAATTGTCCTTAGAACCAGCAATGCTGTTATCCAGTCCCTTGCTGAATTAGTAACACACGTGCAAACACTAACAGTCCCAACTTCTCACATATTGTGCATTACTATGACCAACAGAAATGTGCGCAGTGAAATGAATGCTTACAAGTTACTTAATTTGATGAACTGGTGTCAATTACAATTTTATAACATAAGAATACAATAACAAAGGTACAAAATACATCATTAAAGAACATAACAATACAGATAACATTTGTAGTACAGGCTTTACAAAAGAATAGAAATAAACATATACATCAGTGTTACAGGAATTATGACATGAGTACATACATGAAAGATCAGAATAACTTTCGAAACATCAACTTCACACATGAGCATTAAAACAAAACAGAATAAATAATGTATAAGCATATTTACAAGGTAAATAACATATTATTAAAGACAATTATATTTGAGGAGAATAGTATTCCCCATCATAGTGAATGTAGCTTAATATTAGAAGAAGAAAAACTTCTATGAAACTACACAGAGACAGGAAGAAAACAAATACACAAGGGTACACAAACACATAGTGGGATAACACAAAAGGAAAGGACAGGGTTCGTTTTCAGTGTAACATTCGGTACTGCAGTCCAACCCAAAACTTCATTCCATAGATCTCTCGTCTTATTTCAACCTTTGCTTCCACCAAAAAAATCCTATCCAAGATGCTTTCTGTATTTTTCTCGCATAACCTCTCAGTGCATTTCTTCAAATTCATCGCAACTCATTCTCTTATATAGTCTACCCCTTCTTAAGCTAACTTAAATCTACTGAGCTCAGATGCTAAACTAAGGGACAAGGCAATGCAGCAGCACAAAACAATTAACACAAACAGCAATGACAAAAAATTCAAATTGGCAGCAGCAGTAAATCTAAATAAACAGAGAAAATGCAACATTACAACTAATATGCGCCAATGTGCAGCACCAAGAAAAATAAATCAGTAGTAAAACTAGCTTAACAGAGTAATACAAAGTGATATTCAGTAATACTATGCCTGGCAAACAGCAGTAACTTATACCTAAACATGACATAGCTCAAGCAGAAAAAATATTACAGTAAAAATGGCCATGTTTAATACCTATATCACATCTTAACACTAGAGTGATGCATCACAAAAACTTACTCTACCAAAAAAATTACCAAGTAGTTGAAAAGAAAATTCCGTATGCAATTCCTGTGAAGGGAAACGTCTTTTTATACTCCTTCGTTTTTTTGAATAGATCATAAAATTATCTACTGGATCTGTAGGCATAAAATATTTATATTAGTACATATATAAAATTTTATTTTAACCAATGCTGCAGTGCAGCTAGAAACTTGATATTAAACAAAATGTGAAAATAAATACATAAAGCAAGACATATGGCACTTTACTCAACTAGCAAGACAATAGCCGTGAAATGTTTCTCATCGTTTCATTAGGCATTTCAGTAAATATCATAAATTACAAGCTCCACAGTATGCTTTCAACAAGGAAATGTCAACAGCGAGGATAATGGCCTCCCCTTTCTTTTTTTCTACCTGTGCCTCTGAAGGAGCACTCACTAATGACTTGTTCTCCCGGCGTCTGACACAGCTGGGTGCCCACGACGCATTACGTGCAGGTGGTCACTTAACTTTCTTACGGAAATATTTACAACAGCAGTATCCGCTACAGCGACAGTCTCATATAAAAATATTTCACAGGTCAAGAATTTGCGTTACAAATCTGTAGAAACAAAATCCTATTGATATAACAGTGTCCAAAAAATTTTCGTCGGCATTGTGATACATTCACGCATTTACATACATTTCATAACTCTTAAAGTACGATTCTTGGTTTCCAACAACCTTATTCACAAACCAGAGTCCCTAACCACTACTCATTATTCCTTACCTTATTACACATATACATATTCATATTCATCAACATGTCTTCAATATTTCATCATAATAACTACATAGCATAATCATATTCCTCATATAACATCAGCTTATTGATCATAAACATACCTCAACAGCATAATACACATCGTCGTCGTAAAAATAACATCATAAAAGATCAATCACATCTCAAAATCATCATAGCTTCCTCCAATAACTTCAAAACCTAAAAAAAATTCTCTGCTCATTTCAATAGTGTCATCTACCTCAAACATACTTTAAAAATCGTGACCATACCAAACATATCATTCAAAGCTCTCATAATATCACAATAGGTCTGAAAAAATATGAACAGTTCACAAAGTACAGACAAAATGCAATTTCGTAAGTGTGAAGTTATCCAACGGTGTAATTACGTAAACATGTGTCACTGATGTAGTAAAAAAAGTTTGTCTTTCTCAGTTAAATGATCAGATAGCTATGTAATTTATGTGTTAGAGGAATATGGTACTGATGTGTAAAGTTGTATAAGCAAATACCATATTAGCTAGGGCTCCTTGTGCTTGCCAAACACATGATACACAAAGTAAGCATGTACCCCCCTGAGGATCAATGTAATTATACCCTCAGGTGTTACAGATTACAAGAATGGAATGAAATGTATTACGGAAAACCTTTGTATCATTGTACTTCAAATATCTTTAAAAATAAATGACTTAAGTACAAAATTAATCACTCAAATGCGTGTCCTGTAGCGCTAAATGTGCGTCTTGCTGTAAGATAATCTCTGTGGAAGTGTCGTAGTTATTGTCCTCCGAAAGCTAAGTTCTGCAGAAGTCAATGTACTTACCTCATGATAAACAAAAGTGAAATGCTTTGCGTATAGATATCTTAGTTATTACACCTATTGTTGTGATGATGAAAGTACTGTGCTGTAACGTATTGTTGTTCTACGAAAGAGGCTGTCTCATTGTAGCTATACCACAAAAGTTACTACTAAAACATGTTTTACTTTCCAGAATAATACAGAAAAACTGTGCAGATATGAAACAGAAACACCGCAAACAGATTCTAAGTCTGACAAAGCATACTAGCAATGTAAAGTGAAAAGTTATATGGCAAAGACAAAGTTAAGGTGTAAACCTTTACTCTTCCTAGTACGCAGAGGTTCAACTTGAACGGAATTATCATGCGGTATACGTCGGTGAGGAATGCCAAAAATTTTCCCAAGGTTAGCGTCTATGTTATTTTTCTCTGAGCCAGCCGGCGGACGCGGCTGCCTGCGGTGCGAGTCATTGTCTGTTCCTTTGTTGGCGCGCGTCGTTATTGGTATTGGGACACCTAGCTTCTTCAAATTCACGTTGTCGAAAGTGCCCTGCTCTGTTTGAGTCCCGCCAGTTCTGATTCAATTCAGGTCTGTCGTTACGATTTTCTCGTCTGTCATCACGTCGGTAGATTTCATAATTTCTTTCTTGTCGGTTAAGTGGTGGAGAATTTCTTCCTGAATCATAACTGCGTGCTGAACTGTTGCGTCTGAAGTTATTCTGTCCCCCTTGATAATAATTGTTTTGGTTCCCATATTGTCTGTTTCTAAGGTAATCTCTGTCATATTCATTACTATGGAAGTGTGATCTTTCTCTGTAGTTATTACTACTCTGCCAGTGGTTGTCATATGGGTGGTGTCTGTTTTGGTCACGATTTGCGTTGTAAGAATAGGCTTGTCGTGTCCAGTTATTGTTTCTATCGTCACGGAATTGTGACGGATGTGACCTGTAATTGTTGTGTTCCTGTTTTCGCGTTCCGCGATTTCCACGATTGTCAGTGTCAATTTCCAGTTCTTGTAACAGTCCCTGAAAAGCTTCAATGTCGTCTTTGCAACGTCGTGCTAAAATAATATGTCGTAAATGTTCAGGTAATTTGATTAAGCAAATGCGTATGAGTTCTGAGGGGCTGTATGGGTTTGACAGGTACTGATTCTTTTGCAACATGTCTTCAAAATATTTCACAAGACTGGAAAATTCAGATTGTTCGAAATGTTTCATCATTATGATGCTATGTTTTACTCGGTCTTGTGTAGCTTGAGACCAATATGCTGAGAGGAAGGCATGATAAAATTCTCCTTCACTATGACAATCGTGAATGACCGATCGCATTCTTACAGCTGGTTCATTCTCTAAATAGCCACACATAAATTCTAATCTGTGCTCTAATGACCAGTTGGGAGGAAAACAATGAGAGATTTGATGGAGCCACGCTTGTGGATGAATGTCGTTGGCAGAATTCTTAAACGTTTTGAATTTACGTGTAGTAATGAACAGCTTATAGTCAAAATCATCGTGTCGGCAAGTCGCATATCGGTCATTGGTTCGTCGTGTCGGCGGTTCCATCTAAAAATTCGGTGTACCTTGCCAATTTCTTTCATAATTTCCGAAGTGCCCTGAGTTATTATTTTGTGGCTGTTCTGTATTTCTATGTTCCTCTTCCCGTATTGGAGCGCGAGTGGCCTCTGAAATACGTAATTCTTGTATTACCTGTGTCAGCTGATCTTGTACTTCCCGGATTTCTCTTTGGTGTTGCGTATTAATTTGATCCTGATTTTGTTTGAATTTCCTAATCTGTTCGCACTCTTCTGTGTCAGTGATGGCTACAGGTCTTGTGTCATTCAGATCATCATCTACCTTTGCAGATAAGTTAGTGAACTGATCCGAAAGTTCGGCTACTTTCTCTGATAGTGTACTTATTTCCTCAGTGTGTTTTTCTGAACCAAGTTTCAGAGTGTCCATTTGTGTTGAAATCGTATCTACTGGGTCCTTTAAGTTTTCTTGAGTTTCTGCGAGTTGCGTAACCGAATCGGTAGATGCAACTGAGTCAATTTTAGCTTGCAAGGTGTCGTGATTTTCATGAACAATAGTTTGGAGTTCTTTCATGGCTGCTTCGTGATTCTGTAATGCATTTTCATGCCGCGAAAAAATAGGTTGAAAATGCTCACAAATTTGTGTTTTTACATCATTACAGACTTTTTGACGTTCCGATTCAATGTTATGTAACTCAGTAGTTAAATCTTCACGTGTTTGTTCAAGCTTATGTTCCACTGAGTCTAACTTTTGAAGCTTTTGTTCCATTGTGTCTAACTGTTGAAGATTTTGTTCCATTGTGTCTAACTGTTGCTGTGTTTGTCTCTGATTTTGTTCCATTGTGTCTAACTTTTGAAGATTTTGTCCCATTTGTTTCTGATTTTGTTCCATTTGTTGCATCAATTGCAATAATAATGTATTAGTGTCTGGAATCTGTTTCTCTATGCTTTTTGGCAGTGCATTTTCACCGGCAACATGCACATTTTGACAAGCAGAAAATGTGTCTTGACTCATTTGAGAAAACGGTGAGGACCCAAAACCTAAGTCTACAGTATTTGCAATATTGTGTTCTGTCATTTCGGATTCCTGAGGCGAGCTGTTGCCGACCGATCGATCGATAATGCTTCCCTGTTCACTACCTGTTTCACTGTCTACACCATTATTTCACGCCTGCTCCATTTCCCTATGCACAGTTACCAAATTACTACTTTGAATATTAGTTAATTCATTACATGGTGGCGTTAACACACTGCTTTCGTCTTCACTGTCATTTCTCAGTTTACTTTGGAACCTAGTGTTACGTTTTTCACACGCCATTATTGTCACAATATTTCACACAACAACACACAAAAACACAATTTGAAGAGCAAAAATAGGAGAACACATTAACATAGCACTGAAAATAATATCTAGTTAATTGCAAGCGTAGCTGCGAAATACTTGGTGCAAATCTACATGCATGCCACAACTGTTTTACTGTACAACAATGAAAGACTGTAACTACAAAGAAGATTTTCTCTACAATTACGTGCTAGCAATAAACAAAATCTACATTAATTACAGAAACTACAAGAAAAAATCAGAAGATTCCAGTTAGGTATCCTGGCAGGGTCGCCATATGAAACGTCCCCTTAGAAAAAATTATAGATGCCTGTGCTTAACCTAACACACAATATTTTTAGCGCAACGCAATCTGACTTCCAATAATCCCTACAGAAGAATGGTCCTGACTAACATTAACCTATACCTTTCACAAATCACTTATCTCACAAACATCTTCGCTGCTCAAGCTACTGCAATACAGCGAGCGCCACTACTGCCAGCTAAATAAAAGATTCAAACTATGGAAGGCACTAACTACTGTTAGGGATAGTTAGCACAGCCAGTGATTTTCATACAGAGCGCTACGTGGCATTACCAATACAAAAATCTAAACAGCCTACTTACACAGTTGGCCACAAAGGATATTTATAAAGTGATCCATTAACCTGTAACACAGGATATGAGGAACATCTGCGCTAGAGCAGCTGTGTGATTGAGGAAGTTAGTCAGTAAAAGCTGTCCTGCTGAAAGAACACATCCCAGTAAAGTTGTCCAAAAGGCAGCAGACCAGGCTTGTTGTATCTAGCAAATTCTCGACCAAACACCACTGGTTATCTTGGCTTATGATTCTGTCCAGCATGAAACGCCGATATATCAGCCTGTCTGCGACAGGTGAGCTGAGGAACACCCTGCAGAGGAGATCCCTGTAACACAATAACTGAGTAGATGGGTGTCGTTCTGAGCAAAGGTTAAATCAGCTGGTTCTGTAGGAACAGGTCTGGTGTATACTGCTGTCATCAGGGTGCCGTGAACAGGCCTCAGGGGCTACTTTCGGCCACAACAGAACACGACATGCAACCTGGATTAGCTCTTAGATTTCATAACCAGGTTGGTTGAGCTACTTCAGCGCGACTGGGGCTATGAGTGAGGCGCATTGTCGTGCTGGTAGATACCAGTGTTGCAGGGTCAGTGCAGGCTAACGCTTCTTATGTTCTCCACAGTTCAGCGTCTCCTTAACAGGCTTCGTTTCACCCTGCGTTTCCGCACAGCATGATATATTAATCAGGTCTTGCATGTCTTCAGGGTGGGACATGATGAGCATTACGTCGGCTGTATCACTGCAACAGAGTATGGAAGGTGAGGTAATGCTGATAATGTACGAACGGCAGCAGAGCAGACTGGATGCTCCTGCTAACTTCCGTTTTACCTCCACAACCACCACACGTGATCTGCTGTAAACTCATATTATTCACTCTCACCTTTAAAGTTATCTTTCACATCAGACTCCATAACGTTTCCACGTAAAACCTGCTTTATAGCTATGCAACTACAATTTTATTTATGTATATACAGGCACTGTTTACGTCTGTGGGCTCTGAATAACAATAGAATAGAGATAATTATGATACATTTTGCATTTGTAAAGGATTAAGTAGTGGATTTCCGAAATAATATCTGTGTCGGCGAGTTCTGAAACCGCCACAGAAAAGAATTAACGAAGAAAAACTCAAAGATTTCATGACAATCAGCCATTTTATAAGTAGTGGTGTAAGAATAATATTGTCGTTGTCGTCTTCTTGGTGTCACATAGAGAGGAGGAATCGGTGACGCTATGTTTAACACGTAGGTAGCTTTCATTTGCCAAGATTGTAAGCAGGACGCTATTGGTCGGTGAGTAAAAAGAATGGTGTGTAAACTTGTTATTCGAGTTTTAAATATAGTTGTTTAATGAGAATTCGTATGGTACTATTAGAAAGCTTGCCTGGTGTTTTACACATCTATTTGCGACACTTTCAGCTTTTTAAGTCGTGTCCGCGGTGCAGAGCTGCGACACGGCGGAGCGAGCCGCCGCCGCGGCAGATTCAGATCTGATAATAAGGGCAATCATACGGCAATAACTGTCAGGTGAAAAGTGCATTTAAAATTATTTCTCACAGCAGTTAGAGATCGGAGTACAAAGCAGCAGATTTTACGTTGTGTTTCACAGGCGGACGCGGGCTGCTAATATTGTAAACTTTAACAGTATCAAAGTTAAAATACTTTCATGTTTGAAAAGGAAACCTTGCTAAGCAAAAATTATGGGCTCGTAAAAGTTATAGAGAAATCATTTTCCGGTTAATAATGATAGTCTTATGCTCTAGTGTTAGCCATGGCACTGATTAATAATTAATGTTGACGAAAAATCCACTGCAAGGTTTGAGGTTCTTTAAGCATTCCGTACGGTAACTTCATTATTTTTGATAACAGAAATAATTTCAGAACATTTTTACGATAACTGTAGCAGAGGTGGATATGTTGTGCATTCTACTGAGTTACAGTAACAAAACTGTTCATTTAATAAGAATCCAGTTCTAGTATAATAACAATTAATCTCATTTGTTCGCAACATACAATTAACCAAAAAAAACCTGTGTACAGAAAAAATAACAGGAGCGCGAAAACTCGCGCAACGAATTTTGTCAATAATATCCCACGAACTAGCAAAAGTATGGCAACTAACAAATCTGGATCTGTGGTGGGGGGAGACACCTTCAGAACTGGGACCTGGGGGGAGGAAATCGACATAAAACTGCAGTCTCCGTATGTCCATCTCTCAGTCACTCGACATGAATTTCCAACTGTTGCATCTCACATCATCCTCAAGCCGCGAGTTAACGTCATTCCATTCCAGTCTGGGCATCATACGTGAAATGCAAGCAAACCCTGTAATATATAGGCAGGGGCAAATTAAAATAGCAAGGACGAATGGATACGATTGGAAGTGAATGTGTGCACATAACCATAACAACACGCTGTGACGTATATGCCGGCCACGTGATCCAGACCAGATAAGAGAGCAGTGCGAGTGGAGCAGTGCAAAGGAGGCGACGGTGCTCACAGAGGAGCAGCGCGTGTCCGTTGTGGAAAGTAACGTCACAAAAAGGCATTGGAATGGTGTGGTTACTTGTTTGTCGAGAAGTTTAATGGTCTCAAAGTGCCAGCAAGAAACGCCACGCAACTGGCCTCAGACAGTATCTGTTTTGAACAAGTCAAAAAACATTCCGAAACATGGCCGAACACCAGAAAATGTGAATGGAGCTCACCAGAAAATGCTATAATGTCCTATCAAATCAATGCGACGCCTGTTGCAAAAAACTGGAATGATACGTCGATCATGCTGACAAATATAGCTGGGCTTGCACATGCATCCCTACTGAGTGTCTGTTGTTCGCGCATTAAAACCAGCAGAGTTCCCTTAGTGCCTCCAGTTTTGTGATTGGCTTCTTTATGTCTGACGAAGTCTGGTTTGTCAACTCACAGAATCACTGATTCTGTGCAGCGGAGAATCCATATAATTTCCACAAAACAGAGCTGTATTATCACAACGATTGGGTTAGGTGTGCAGTGTCTGCACACCACGTTATTGGCCCCATCTGCTTTCATCAGAGTCTGACTTCGGGGCGCTACATTGCCAACATTTTGAAATCATTTCTGGCAGCACTAACGGAGGAGGTAAACACCTATAGTTAGTTTCAACAGGATGGAGCAGCTGCCCATACAGGCAGTCAAATCTAGGAGTCGTGTGTGTCAGAGTTGTTAGCGAAGATCAGTCTGGTCACGACCGCAGCTGGCCAGCCATTTCACCTGATCTGTCACTGTGCAATCATTTTGTGTGGGGAGCTCTCATGTCTAGGGTGTGTCGCAACAACCCTCATAGCCTTCAAGGACTGCAGCAGAGCATTTGGGATGAGACTTCAATAATCCCAGCAGTCCAGCTTCGACCCACGTTCAGCAGCTGGCTGACCAGGACCCACAAGTGCCAAGAAGTGGACGGTGGCCACTCGCGACATCTGCTACAGACAGGTGAGTACTGTATTTCCTTCACCCTGCTGTGTTACTTCGTACCCTGGAACTCTGTCCTCTGGGCCACTTTTATTTGTCCCACCATATAAACTGGCGAGCTATATTGAAGGCTAAATCCATCATCAAGTCTCATCATAACCACATTTATCCTCAGATCATTAGTTTGTAGCTCGAGCATGAGATAGCTAGCAATTAAGGAGATGCAAAATTGCTCTGGGCCACAAACTCCGCTACAGCATGGAACTAAGTTTCTGATGATGACGTTCTTATGTCATATGTTCTCGACATTCCTTCCGTGTTAAATCTGAACAAAAAGTTCAATTTCACAAGAAATAACTCCATCGTCGTTATCAAAAACAACAGATGACCACTGTGCTACCAGACAAGGGGTCGGAGGTGGCCCCACCCTGTACATTCCCGAGCTATCTCGAATGCTGTTTTCTCAAGTTGTGATGTAAATAATTTGGTGAATTACTTTATAGTCTCCTAGGGGTAAGATAATGACCGTCACTCCCGTAAAAGCTAATGTCCTACATTCTGATGTCTACAGCCACTTACACAGCAGAAAATGTAAGACATGAATGGGGTGTCACATTTTTTATTGAACAAAACATCCATGTCCGTCTTCTGAGAATTACCTACTCCTTTCTCTTCATTTGTATTAAATATATTTCAGTTTTCTAACATTCTTTAATTTTTTCGAGTGTTTTTCTGTGGTTTGTTAAACAGTTCCATCATACGCAGTGCCGAAAACTCGTCACGGCGTAACCAGCGTCTGACAGGCATACGCAGACGTAAAAAGCACCTGCCGTAGAAAAATGCCGTGTCGCTGCACGCCTCACGCGGTTATACAAGTCTGTGACGTCACGACATCAGTACTTGTGACACGGTTATTACGAGCTAGTCTGACCCAGCACACCCAGTCTGGAGAGGTCGGCCGTACATTCCTTTCACTACATTAATGCATTGTAAGTGTCCAGAACTATGAAGGGCAAATTCTACATTTGTTTTTGCCTCCTCAGCGGTATTGTGTTGCGTGGTTCTCGTATTTGTCTGTCTTCTCTGTAGAAGCAGTGGAGATAACTCAGTGCAGTCGCAGAGTGGCGCTGAGGCGCCCTGCGGCAGGGCACACACTTGCCACGCGTCGCCGCTGATTCTGCATAAAGCCTCGATGCAGCTGACATCAGTACCCCATTCCCACCCGCTTCCTTTCTTCCCCTTCCACCTCGATTTACATATAAAAATACATATTCCTCACACACTGTCAGTCGAACAACGACGAATACAATACTGAAATTTTTTTGTTTTAGTCTTCAGTAGCAGTTTATTTATTTTGCTACTGGTTACGTTTACTTCCCAAGTAGATGTAACGCGTCGAATACAAAAATCTGACACAGTTTTTCGGAAGTGAGGGTCAAGAAGGCGTGCCTGAGGATGGTAGTGTGTACCGCAACTGGTAGCTGGGAAACAAAATAAACAAACTGCGGCTATAGACTAAAACCAACATTTTCAAAACAAAAATAAGCGCTCATTTTCACCTTCTTGTATCAGTCCACCTCAGCATTATTTCACCTCGGTGTGAGGGCGGTTTGGTCGACCTGTTATAAGTAGTCTCGTAATCGGTTTGATGGTTTATGCTTAACGGACCTGAAAGCATCGACGTACAGTGAGTTTTCCTTAGTCACCAATGTATTTGATTACTGTAACAGACTTGTCCGAGTCGGCTACACCAGCCTCTCGCGCACTTCGGTCCACCCTCCTACGTACTGCGCACTCGGCTGAGGTTCGGGCACCTTTTCTTGTTTTTTCTTTTTTTTGCTTTATTGTGATTTCATTCCCCTGCCCCATATGGGCAGGGGAGGGCTGTCAGCAGCACAATCCGCCGTTCTTCAGCCGAGCGACATGACAACTAAAACAAGAAGAAAATGGTACATACATAAGGCGATAAAAAAGTGGAACATAAAACAGAGTAAAGGGAGAAAATGGAGGTAAAATTAGACTGACACGGAGACGTTCATGGGGGACAGTTAAAAAAGCCACCAGGAAGTTAAAAAACATAGTTGGCGATGCTTAAAACACAGAGAAGACACTAAATGGACATGCACTGGTTAAAAGTCGGCGACAGTATTAAAAAAACTCCAGAACAACACACTTAAAGCCCACTTGTAGCATACACGACGAAGAATAAAACTGCCAGGTGGGACCTGCCGAGGGAAAGGTCAGAAAGGACGGAGGAGGAGGGAGAGCAAGGGGCAGCAGGGGAAGCGGCGGGATGAAGAGAGTAGGGGCATCAGCGGGTACACGAAGAGGCAGGAGATATGTGGGGTGGGAGATGAAGAAGGAAGACAGGGCAGGAGGGAGTGCAGAGACACTGAAAGGGGACATAAGAGAGGGAGGGGAAGTAAGAGGGGGAAGCCGCTCAGGAGGAGGGAGGGGGAAGAGAGGGAGCCCTGAGGAGGAGGCAGGAAGATGGCGTTAGATTTGGTAGGAAGGGTAGATGTCAGGGTGAAGCTGATCATCCAGGAGGGGTAGACGGTGGAAGTTGAGATGGAGGGTGTGGAGATGGAGAGAGGGTGGGACACAATGGTAAAGGCGTGGCAACTGGTTAGGGGAAGGGGATGAGGTCGTAGAGGATGCTCGTCGGGGATGGAAGGCGGATGTGGAAGGCGAGGCGGAGCGCATGGCGTTCGAGGATTTGGAGGACTTTATAGAACTGGGGAGGGGTGGAAATCCAAGCTACACTGGCATGACAGAGGATGGGGTGGATCAAGAATTTGTAGGTGTGAAGGATGGTGGAAGTATGCAGACCCCACGTCCTGCCGGACAGGAGTTTCCGGAGGCAGAGGCGGTTGTGAGCTTTGTTTTGGATGGTAAGGAGATGAGGAGTCCAGGTGAGGTGGCGGTCAAGTGTGAGGCCAAGGTATTTGAGGGTAGGAGTCAGGTGGATAGGACAGCCATAAATCATGGAGGCAGAAGGAGCGGGTGGTGCAGCCTATGATGATCGCCTGGGTTTTGGAGGGACTGATACGGAAGAACCACTGGTTGCACCAAGCGGTGAATTGGTCAAGGTGGGTTTGGAGGGTACGTTGGGACCGTTGAAGGGTAGGATAAAGGGCTAGGAAGGCGGTGTCATCAGCAAACTAGAGAAGATGAACAGGTAGGGGAGGTTTGGGCATATCAGCAGTGTACAGGAGATAGAGGAGAGGGGAAAGGACAGAACCTTTGGGCACACCGGCAGAGGGATAGAAACTATGGGTGTTGAAATTGTGGATAGTCACATAGGAGGGACGATGGGAGAGGAAGGAAGCAACGAGACGGACGAAGATGGTGGGGAGAGCATAGGTCTGGAGTTCAAAGAGGAGCCCAGGATGCCAGACACGGTCATAGGCGTTCTGGAGATCAAGGGAAACAAAGACAGCAGAGCAATGGGAGTTAATTTGGAGGAAAATAAGATTGGTAAGGTTAAGGACCTGGTCGTCGGCAGAGAAGGAAGGCTGGAAACCACATTGGGTAAGGAGGTGGTGCTGGTTAAGGTGGCGGTGAATACGGTGAGAGAGGATGGCCTCGAAGACCTTACTGAACACGGAGGTGAGGCAGATGGGACGATAGGAAGAGGTATCAGAGGGAAGTTCGTTAGGTTTAGGGGAACAGCAGGACACGGGAAGTCTGCCAGAGATCAGGGTAAAATCCAGTGGAAAGGAGGACATTGTACAGGGTAGCAAGGACAGACAGGAAGGAAGGGGGGGATTCCTTGAGGTGACGCATCATGACCAGGGGCGGTGTTGCATTTGGAGTGGAGGACGATATGTCTTGTGCAGTGATGGGACTGTTGATGTCTGAGGGGTATAACTGATCCAAGTACTGGAAGCTAGGGGCGAGTGGGGGGACAGACGTGTCAGTACAGTCAAGGATGGTGGGGAGGAGGAAGTAATCAAAATGGGGAAGACCTCAGATAGGTGGGAAACAAAATGGTTAGCCTTACTGAGGTTGTCAGGAAAGTGTCGATCATCATTGAGGATGGGGTAATGGAGGGGGGGATGGCTACCAGTAAGGCAGTGGAAGGCTGACCAGTACTTGGAGGAGTTGACAGCGAGGGTGAAGTTGAGACGTGTGCATGTCTGGCGCCAGTTTTTTGCTGTAAGGAGTTTCCAGATGTGTCGCTGTAATTGCCGGTGGCAGGTGAGAGTATCCCAGTCACGGGTGCAGAGGAAGGAGCGGTAGAGCCTGTGGGATTCAAGCAGAAGAAGGACTGCCTCTGGAGGAAGCGTTGGGCGATGAGGGTGGATGAGTTTGGTAGGGACATGAACCTCCACAGCGTCAGTTATGGTCTTCTGAAGGAAAGAAGAGGCATGTGTGATGTCATCAGGGTGGTGAAAGGTGAGGGGGTGGCTTTCGACCTGTAAGGCAATGGATTCCCGGTAGGCATCCCAATTGGCACAGTGGTAGTCATGGATAGACTTTGGAGGGGCAGCTGTGTGGGTGGCTGCAGGGGCGGGATAGGTAGAGGAGATGGTGAGAAGGACATGGAGATGGTCACTACCAATGGGATTGAGGACATCAATGGCAATGCGACCAAGGAGGTTGGGGGAAGCGAGGTTAACATCGGGGGTGGAGCTACTTTCAGGACGGGTGTGCTGTGGGAGAGAAACAAGGTCTCCATGGAGGGTGGCCAGGAACTGATGCCACCGCCAAAGGGTGGCAGGGTCACAGCTGTGGATGTTGAGGTCAGCGACGATCACATAGGTGCAGAAGGTACGGTCAACATGGGAAATGAAGTCAAAGGGGAGAGGAGCTGCGGGGCGGATATAGATAGTGGCACAGGTGATGGTCAGGGAGGGAAAAAATTGGCTGAGGAGAAAGTGTTCAGTCGGGTCATCGAGGATGGGTTGTGGCGGGACAGGGAAATGCTTAAGGTGGCCTATAGTGACCCCGCCTTTGGCTAGGAGTAGGGGATTGTCAGTGCAGTGAAGGTAATAGGGGGAGGTGCAGACAACATGGTGGGGTTGAGGAAGGTTTCATTAAGGACGAAGGAGTCAACCTGGTGCTGGGAGAGAGTATGCATGAAGAGGTATTTGTTTGCAGGGAGGGAGTGAATGTTGAGGTAGAGGAGATGATACTGTTGACACGCCAGGGGGTGGTGGGAAGGATGCGGGAAGGGGAGAGAGGGGCTTAAACGAGGGTGTCGAGGTGGGTGAAGGTAAAGTGGGCCTGGTTGTGGGAGTAGGTGGCGTAGGTGTTTAAGTGGAAAACAGAGCGGATGGCAAGGGAAATCTGCTGGAGTGTGTGGGGGTACTGGAAGGGGTGGATGTTCTGCAGGACAATGGTGAGGAACCGGATGTTGTCTTCTGCTGTAGGGGGAGGGCAGAGGGAATTGTTAGGGTGGGTGGGTGGGCGAATGGGGACAGTGAGTTTATGGTTCATGGGAGGGGGTTTGGCTTTGCATTTGGAGGAATAGGTGGGGTGAGGTTCATTGCAGGTGTTGCAGGAAGGGGGGAGGAGAGGTTGGGACACTGTTTAAGGAAGTGGGAGGTTTTACAATGGGGGCAGGTGTGTGGGTTCTTGCAGTTTTGGTTGAGGTGGTCGTTGTACTGGAGACAGCTCTGGCTGCAGTAGGATTGAGGATGGGAACAGGATGGGTCAACAGGGTGCCAGCAGTTGAAAATCAGGGCTCCCTTTGTGAGGAGGTGGTCGATGGAGGAGGCGGACTCGGTAAACATACACATGAGGAAAGTAGGGCCAGAGGAGTTGTAAATATGGCGGGCTGAGCCGACTTCCAGGGTGGGGTGGCGTTCTGTTCTGCCAAAACCTCAGCCTCCGTGACCAAAAGGCTGAGTTTTGTGATGACGGCAGTGAGGGTCGGCGGTTGACGAGGCAGTTGGGGCTGATGAGAAGGATGTTAGGAAGGAGGTGTGGGATGCATGGGGCCCAAAGGTGATGCGGGGAAGACGCTGGAGAGATCAGTATGGAAAGAGGGAGAGGGAGACTTGATGAGAACAGAGTCTCTGCGAGGGACAAGTTAGGTGATGGGTGCACTGGGGATGTACTTCCGGATTTCAAAGGTGAGGGTGCGAGCATCCAGGAATTTTGGATCAGGGTTGGCTAGGACGAAGGTATACAGGGAGGGGGCTGGAGAGGAGGGAGGTGGGATGGTATCCATGGCGTGGTCAGAGGGAGGTGGGGTGGGCAGTGGCTTTTTGGATGATGGAGTAGAGGAGAGGTCGCCACTGGGTCGTTTGGAAGATTTTTTTGCAGGAGTTGCCTGGGAGGAGGGATGTGGGACTGGATGGATGGGGAGGTGGTGGGAGGCAGGGCCTTCCTTTGAGGCAGTAGCACTGGGAGAGAGGGTAGGGCACTCTGTGGTGGCGATTGTGGCACGATGGGCGGTGACTCAGGCAGGGGAAGCAGTGGTAGTTGCATGGGAAAGTCGTCTGGGCGGGCGACAGGAAGGTGGGCGGGAGCAGTGCCATTGGCAGGGGCAGTGGCAGGAGCAGGAGCAGGTGCAGGGGCAGGGGTAGGAGCAGGAGTGACATACAGGTGGGGATACAGTCATGAGGCGGAGATAGATGGGGAGGAGACTGTGAGTAGGGGAGGTGAATGAGACGGGTCAATCCTAGACGAAGAGCTCCATGACGTTACAGTGGGGGCAGGTGAAGGGGAGGTATAGACGATGGTGGTAGTTGGGGTGTCCATGATTGCAGGCAGTCCCGACAGGCGACAGGAGACGCAGAAGTACAAAAGGAACTAAAACGGGAAGTGGCGACGAGCACTGGGTGGCGGCGAGCATAGTGGTGGCGGCGGCAGCAGCAGCAGCAGTAGCAGCGAGCACCGAAAGAGGGCGACCAGGCGGCGGCGGCGGCGGCGACCGGACGTCGGGTAGCAGTGACAGCGTGCAGACGGGCAACATCACGACAGGCACGGTTGGGGATCTTCCACGTCGAAGATACACCCTAAGTGTAGCCCAGGCAGTGTGAGTCCTCGCTCTGGAAGTGAGGGAATCCAACCCTCGAATCCGTCTGAGCACCTGTGCTCCAGGCTTTATACCAGAGCAGCGGGCGCCGATAGGCTGCCGTGTGGGGTGTGGCCAGCGCACAGCGCCAAGCTGGCGGCAGCAGCGCTCGCATATATCAGGAGCGCCGCCAGGCCGCTGTCATCTAGGCACGTGTGTTCTAACAGCCTTCCGAACTCGACGTGTCGCGATGCCAGTGTTTGGAAAGTTACTTGCTAATTAATACACATGAGGGAAAAGTCACACTTGATATGTCGAAGTATGCTATGATTCTGTTTACCATTCGCAATAAACGTAATTTAAATTCTACGTGGCTAATTTTCGTTGCTGATACACTCCCTGGACTTACCTAAAAAGAACACCAGACATGTGGCTATTTGCTAGTTTCACATTAGAAACTACAAGGAGGAAGGACACTCCTTGACCTCGCTACCTACCCGCTTTCACAGGTAGCGTTTTGTGCACATGTGAGTAAGTGTAGCGTATGATTTTGTCAGAAGCGCTCTCTGTCAGAAATGTTGCTCCAACGCGTTGATAGAAACAGGAGCCACAATTCAATTTTTTGCAGCTATGGCATTTAATTTCTGGTAAGTGTTTTGAAACATGTTGTTAGTGACTGTGAAACATCCAAATGTTCAAATGTGTGTGAAATCTTATGGGACTTAACTGCTAAGGTCATCAGTCCCTAACTTTACACACTACTTAACCTAAATTATCCTAAGGACAAACACACACACCCATGCCCGAGGGAGGACTCGAACCTCCGCCGGTCCATGACTGTAGCGCCTAGACCGCTCGGCTAATCCCGCGCAGCTGTGAAACATCCCCTTAGAAAATTATGTATTACTGTGGTGATAAACCTCTTACGTTATTTGATTTTCATACAGCTGAGCAAAACTGAACGTACTCAGACATTTATCTCTTTACTTATTCTTATCATCACTATACTGACACACAATTTTTTTAAGCGCAACGCAATCTGACTTTCAATAAGCCCCACAAAAGTCCGCCCCTAGTAGCTGAGTGGTCAGCTCGACAGACTGTCAATCCTAAGGTCCCGGGTTCGATTCCCTACTGGGTCGGAGATTTTCTCTGCTCACGGACTGGGTGTTGTGTTGTCCTAATCATCGTCATTTCATCCCCATCGACGCGCAAGTCGCCTAAGCGACGTCAAATCGAAAGACTAGCACCAGGCGAGTGGTCTAGCCGACGGGAGGCACTCGTCACACGACATTTTTTTTTATTCCTACAAAAGAATGGCCCTGAATAACAGTAACCTATACTTTTCATGAATCACTTAACTCACAAAAATCTTCGTTATTCAAACTACTGCAATAGAGAGTGCGCCAATACTGCCAGCTGAATAAAACATTCTAACTACTGATGGCACTAACTACTGATAGGCATAGGTAGCAAATGAAAGATTTTGATAGAGAACAAACAATGTATATACCTTTTAATGTTGAAAAGTCATCATATATATATATATATATATATATATATATATATATATATATATATATCAGTTCATGATATGCAGTATTAGAAATTTACTCTTTCTGATGGATAGACGTCCAGATTGTCTGCTCTCAAAATTCTTCCATCTCTCTCCCCACATACACCATTACTGGCGGCTCACCTCCAACTGCGCAACGGTACGTGGAGTTCACACCCAACTGCTCAACACTACAATAGCAAATATACCAACAATGCAAACCAGCCACAAACTGCACACAGCACAGTCAGTGATTTTCATACCGAGCGCTATGTGGCGTTACCAACATAGAAACCTAAACAGCCTACATACAACTGTAACTCGTGACATAATAACAGTCGTAAAAATATCCAGAGACGAGTAGCACGGATTGTCAATGACAATAATTTTCACATCTGACATGAAATTCCCCTGTCAGAGAACTCAGGTCCATCCCAATCAGTTCCCAAGTGTACATTTCGTAGGGAGCTGTGTGCAGTGCAGGTCCGGAGTTGAATACCTCTAAGAGTGTCACAGCTGACATCGGCACATAATGCTGCACGCCTCCAGTGGGCCAAACAGCACAGGAACCGGACAGTAGGTGACTGGGTGTGCGTGTGGTGTTGGCTGAAGGGTCGCCATTTCCCCAAACAAAGCGAGGCGTCGAGGGTACCGGTGGTCCAGTGAGCTGTGTAGAGGAAGTTACCATCAATATAAACAAGGTAGCTTACTTCAACGTATTCATGATGTGTGTGCTAGGGACAATCACGTTTTCCCACAAGAGATTGTACATATCCACAAGACACATTCCTGGTTTCGCAGCCATTGACGCACCCTATCACCTCTCGAATGGGCCACTAAGGAACCAGGTCCTAGACAGCGGCGCTGTTGATTACTACTTTTCATCTGCTATAGTCCAGTCGTTACCTGTAATGTCTGGACTATACCAGATGAAACTTAGCAATCAACAGCACCACTGTTTTGGTAATTTGAGGGATCTGACCATCAACAATGGGCTCTTACTGGATATGACACATCTGAAGGAACTCGTGGATCTTCTTCGTAGACGAACTAAGGCTATTATCTAGGCTAGAGTCGGTGTTAAAGTGTTACGGTCATGTCCTCCAGGAACGACGGATTTTTTGTTCGTGGTGCTTAAAATTGGCGGGCTGTCGTAGTTTGCGCTAGTTTCAACATATGGATTGTGTAGCCTTTAATGGCATTAGCTTAGCTCCACGGAGAACATAGGGAGACGGTTTTTCTGATAACTAAAATGGTGTCCCTTTATTCCGAGATCTTCATTGAAATCTGACCATCATTATTTATTAGTGGTCAATGGCGATTGAACGGTTCTGATTTATTTGATCGGACTATGATGAAGCTTCCGCGCTATTGCTTCACACCAGGCGATAGTTCAGTACAGATAGTAAAATACTCACATACCTTGAAGCTTTAAACACAGCAGTGTTACGTATGTGGTTTCATAGTTTATAGCTTTTGACAATACTGACTGTAACAACATCTTTTCAATTATATACAGTTCACACATAAACAAGAAACAATACTGACGTTTCAAGAGTCGACTGAGATGAAGAGAATGAAGCAGAGATGTAGCCTACCCCCATGCTATTCAGTCTGTAGATCCAGAGAAACGTAAAGGAGTAGGAAGAGGAGATTAGTGAGGAAATGAAAGTTCAACGACCAGAAGTAAAATCTTGATGGTTTGTATATGACACTGTAATTCCGCCAGAGACGCCAAAAGTCATGGGGCAGCAGTTGAACGGTGTAGAGCGGTGTACTGCAAGGAAGCAAGAGAGAGGATGTTGTTGTGGGTACCCAGTCTCCTCTTTCTACAACGCAAATGCACACACGGTATTAAAAGAGTTATTTATTTACATGAGATGGAAACATTTACGTAACTTGAATGCTGTTGTCGTCTTCATTCGTTTGATGCAGCTCTCCATGCTACTCTATCCTGTGCAAGGTCCTTCATCTCCCAGTACCAACTGCAACCTACATCCTCCTCAATCTGTTTAGTGTATTTATCTCTTGGGCTCACTCTGCGATTTTTACCCTCCACGCTGCCCTGCAATACTAAATTGCTGATCCCTTGATACCCTAAAATATGCCCTACCAACCGATCCCTTCCTCTAGTCAAGTTGTGTCACAACTTCCTCTTCTCTCCAATTCTATTCAGTACTTCCCAGTATTTGTGTGACTTACCCATCTAATCTTCAGCATTTTTCCGTAGCACCACATTTCGAAATCTCCTATTCCCTTCATGTCTAAACTATTTATCGTCCACGTTTCACTTCCATACATGGCTAAACTCCATACAAATACTTTCAGAAACGCCGTCCTGACACTTAAATCTATACTCGATGTTAACAAATTTTTCTTCTTCAGAAACGCTTTCCTTGCCATTACCACTCTACATTTTATATCCTCTCTACTTCGACCATCATCAGTTATTTTGCTCCCCAAATAGCGAATCTCATTTACTACTTTAAGCGTCTCATTTCCTAATCTGATTCCCGCAACATCACCCGATTTAATTCGACTATATTCCATTTTCCTCGTTTTGCTTTTGTTGATTTCTATCTTATATCCCCCTTTCAAGACACTGTCAATTCCGTTCAACTGCTGTTCCAAGTCCTTCACTGTCTCTGACGGAATTAAAATGTCATCGGATAACCGCAAAGTTTTTATTTCTTCTCTGTACATTTTAATTCCTACTACGAATTTTTCTTTTGTTTCCTTTACTGCTAGCTCAATATACAGATTGAATAACATTGGTGATAAGCTACAACCTTGTCTCACTCTCTTCCCAACCACTGCTTCCCTTCCATGCCCCTCCACTCTTATAACTGCCATCTGGTTTCTGTACAAATTGTAAATAGCCTTTCGCTACCTGTATTTTACCACTGCCACCTTCAGAATTTGAAAGATAATATTCCAGTCAACATTGTCAAAAGCTTTCTCTAAGTCTGCAAATGCTAGAAACGTAGTTTTGCCTCTCCTTAATCTATTTTCTAAGATATGTCATAGGGTCAGTATTGCCTCACGTGTTCCAACATTTCTTCGGAATCCAAACTGATCTTCTCCGAAGTCGGCTTCTACCAGTCTTTCCATTCGTCTGTACAGAATTCGTGTTAGTATTTTACAGCCGTGGCTTATTAAACTGATATTTCGGTAATTTTCACATCTGTCAACACCTGATTTCTTTGGGATTGGAATTATTATATTCTTCTTGAAGTCTGAGGGTATTTCGCCTGTCTCATACATCTTGCTCACTAGATGGTAGAGTTTCGTTAGGCCTGGCTCTCCCAAGGCTGTCAGTAATTCTAATGGAATGTTGTCTACTCCCAGGGCCTTGTTTCGACTTAGGTGTTTCAGTGCTCTGTCAAACTCTTCACGCAGTATCATATCTCCTATTTCATCTTCATCTCCATTCTCTTCCATTTCTATAATACTGTCCTCAAAAACATCGCACTTGCATAGATCCTCCATATACGCCTTCCACCTTTCTGCTTACACTTCTTTGCTTAGAACTGGGTTTTCATCTGCGCTCTTACTATTCATGCAAGTGGTTTTCTTTGCTCCAAAGGTCTCTTTAATTTTCCTGTAGGCAGTATCTATCTTACCCCTAGTGATAAGCGCCTCTACATCCTTACATTTGTCCTCTAGCCATCCCTGATCAGCCATTTTGCACTACCTGTCGATCTCATTTTTGAGATGTTTGTATTCCTTTTTACCTGCTTCATTTACTGCATTTTTATATTTTCTCCTTTCATCAATTCAATATCTCTTCTGTTACTTAAGGATTTCTATTAGCCCTCGTCGTTTTACCTACTTGATCCACTGCTACCGTCACTATTTCGTCTCTCAAAGCTACACATTCTTCTTCTACTGTATTTTTCCCCCATGCTTGTCAAACGTTCCCTAATGCCCTCCCTGAAGCTCTCTACAACCTCTGGTTCTTTCAGCTTATCCAGGTCCCATCTCCTAAATTTCCCACCTTTTTGCTGTTTCTTCAGTTTTAATCTACAGTTCATATCCAATAGATTGTGGTCAGAGTCAACATCTGCCCCTGGAAGTGTCTTACAATTTAAAACCTGGTTCCTGAATCTCTGTCTTACCATTATATAATCTATCTGAGACCTTGCAGTATTTCCAGGCTTCATCTATGTATACAACCTTCTTTTATGATTCTTGAACCAAGTGTTAGCTATGACTAAGTCATGCTCTGTGCAAAATTTTACCAGGCGGCTTCCTCTTTTGTTCCTTACTCCCATTCCATATTCACCTACTACGTTTCCTTCTCTTCCTCTCGCTATTATCGAGTTCCAGTCACCCATGACTATTAAATTTTCTTCCCCCTTCATTATCTGAAAAATTTATTTTATCTCATCATACATTTCATCAAACCTCTTCGTCATCTGCAGAGCTAGATGGCATATAAACTTGTACTACTGTGGTAGGCATGGACTTTGTATCTATCTTGGCCACACTCCGGTCCATAGAACGCCAGTTTTCTTTCTCCTGATAACAACATCCTCCTGAGTAACACCACCTGGAGATCCAAATGGGGGACTATTTTACCTCTGGAATATTTTACCCAACAGAACTCCATCATCATTTAACCATAAAGTAGAGCTGCATGCCCTCAGGAAAAATGACAGCTGTAGTTTCCCCTTGCTTTCAGCTGTTCAAAGTACCAGCACAGCAAGGCCATTTTTGTTAGTGTTGCAAGGCCAGATCAGTCAGTCATCCAGACTGTCCATTATAATTATCCAGGCTGTTACGCCGTGGTCGGTTGATGATTTCTGTGTCAATTCCCAACGTTTCGTCTCCGACTGCGGGAGGCATCTTGAAGGGCGTCCGTAGCTCGATGGAAGGTCCAACACACCCACTGGCTCGCTACTGACTGCCGCTAAATTCCGTGTCCGCGGGCTTCCGCACCGCGGCCTGACGTCACGTGTTTTGAAAACGTCTGTGTAATGGGCTGTTGTCCGTTGCCGTCGATCGCCGTTGCCATCACCCAGTAGTGGACCTGTGGTACACATCTTCTTTAACACCGGCATCCATATACCGTTTAATTTCACGCCCTCCTCCTTTCGATTGAAATTATTAGGGTGTTTAGCGATTTCGATTGCCTCCCTGTAGAGCCTTTCGTAATATCCGCTTATGGCTAACAGCACAACATCGCCAGCAGCGCCTCTCCTGGGCTCGTGACCGTATCGGTGGGGCCGCAGATGACTGAAAGACCGTGACCTGGTTAGAAGAGTCCTGATTCAGTCGGTAAGAGCTGATACTACCGTTAAAGACCCCACTAAGCCCTGGATCCAGTTTGTGAACAAGGCACTTCACAAGCTGGTGATGGCTCCATAATAGTGTGGAATGTCTTTAGGTAGAATGGTCTGGGTCCTCTGGTCCAACTCAACCGATGATTTACTGGAAATGGTTATGTTTGGCTACCTGGACACCACTTGCAGCCAGTCATGGACTTCATGTTCCCAAATATCGACATAATTTGTATGGACGACAATGCACCATGTCACCAGGTCACAACTGTTCCGATTGGTTTGAAGAACGTTCTGTGCAAATCGAGAGAATGCTCTTGCCACCCATGGTACACATATGGAACATAATAGGGATGTCAGTTAATACACATAATCCTGCACTGGCAACACTTTTGCAATTATGGAGGCTGTAAGAGGCAGCATAGCTCAGTACTTCTGGAGGGGACTTCCAATGACTTGCTGAGGCCGTGCCACATTAAGTTGCTGTACTACACTGGCAAAAGGAGGTCCCACACGGTATAATGAGGTATCCCACCTCATTGTGTATCTCGCGATGGCAGAATGAGGATGAGATGAGAGAGGTTAGTCTGCGTGTGGTGGCTTACGGACAGTCATTTTTAAGCGAATGGGATATGGAAGGAAATAAATAGTACAGACACGATTTTCCCTACGCCATGCACTGCCTTACTCAGTAATTATTACGTGTAGATGTAGGGAATGTCGCCCAGCGGAAAGTAAATCAGCTAAACACTTGGTTTCCACCTACCATTAGTAACAGTAATACACTGACGTGACAAAAGTCATGGGGCACCTCCTAATATCGTGCCGGACCTCCTCTTGCCTGGCGTAGTCCGACGAGTCGACATGGCGGGACTCAACAGGACGTAGGAAGGCCCTGCAGAACTACTGAGCCATGGTGTCTCTGTAACCGCCCGTAACGGTGGAAGTGTTCCCAGCACAGGATTTTGTGCACGAAGTGATTTCGTCCCATAAATGTTGGGCGGGACGCCTGTCGGGCTGTGAAGGTGGCCAATTCATCCGCTCTAACTGTCCAGATTGTTCTTCAAATCCGTAGCGAACAATTGTGTCCTGGTGACATGACGCATTGCTGTTTGGGAAGGTAAAGTCCATGAATGGCTGCAAATGTTCACCAAATACCCGAGCATAACCATCTTTAGCCAAAGATTGATTCAGCTGGGCCAGAGGCCCCAGTCTGTTCCATGGAAGACAGTCCACTCCAAGATGGGGCCACCATTTCTATTGGCGGACGGCCGAATTGCCACTCAGCTGCTCTGTTTCCGTGTTCTTCTGTATACGCTAATACTTTCAGTTTATAGCCCACATCATATGAATACCTTTTATTTTTTCCATTAAGAAACTATCTGAACACCTGGCTGAAAATGATTCACAAGTTCGTGGCACCCTCCATCGGTAATGCTGGAATTGAATATGGTATTAGCCCTTACTTAGCCTTGATGACACTTCTCGGAGGCATACGTTCAATCAGGCGCTGGAACGTTTCTTGGACAATGGCAGCCCATTCTTCACGGAGTGCTGCACTGAGGAGAGGTACCGATGTTGGTCGGTGAGGCCTGGCACGAAGTCGGGCTCCAAAACATCCCAAAGGTGTTAGGTCAGGAATCTGTGCAGGCCTGTCCGTTGCAGAGATGATTTTTTAGTCCAACCACTCCGCCAAAGGCCGTGCATTATGAACAGGTGCTCGATCGTGTTGAAAGATCACCATCACCGAATTCCTCTTCAACACTGGGAAGCAAGAACGTCCTTAAAAGATTAATGTAGGCCTGTGCTATGATAGTACCAGGCAAAAGAAGAAGACGTGCAAGCCCCATTCATGAAAAACACGACCGCACCATAACACTACTGCCTCCGAATTTTACTGTTGGCACTACACACGCCGGCCTATGACATTCACCGGGCATACGTCATACCCACACCCTACCATCGGATCGCCACATTCTGTACCGTGATTCGTCACTCCATACAGCGTGTTTCCACTGTTCAATCATCCAATGTTTACTTGACAGGATTCGTGGCAGAACAGTCTTCTCTTGATTCTAGTAAATCAGCTGGAGGACGTAGTCGAGAGTTGTTTCCCTGTTTCTAAAATTTCAGATGCTACTCAACTGCGTTGAACTGAATGTTTCCAGATCGTAAACAATGTGATACGAGAGAGCCATAACAACGCAGAAGGAATTTCCAAGAAAACTGAGACACACTGAATTCAGTGTTCTCGCTGATGAGTCAACAGATGTAGAATATGTTAAAACCTCGTGTGTTCTGGTTTGATATTTTGATAAGGACACAAATAAAACTGACAGTAAATTTCGGAACCTTTGTGAAATTTTAAAACATGGAGAATATAATAAGGTGCAACAAGTAAAAATCTTTATAATAATATAATGCTTCGATTTTCTGAGTACAATGTTTCTCAAAACAATCTTATAAGATTTACTTGTGCTGATTGCAATTATATGATGCGATCAAGCTTAACTGAACAATGTCCTGGACTAATTATACTCAAATGCATATTTCATATTTTCACATATGTGTCAGTGAAGCTGGTAAATGACTTTCCAAACCTGGCTAGGAATATTCATAACCATTTTAAAGCTAGTGTTAAGTGTCAGGATGTGCTACACACAGGTCTCCGTACAGTTTAAACGCACTTGCCTTTTAAGGACATGTTTATCCTTTAGTGGGAAGCCAATGACGCAGGAACGCATATTTGCATAACGAGATCATTGCGGATGTGCGCCAGGAATACTCCAGCTTCTTACGTGCGTGTGCGTGGGAAGAGCAGGCAAGAGTGCTGGCGTCATATCCCGGCTGTGACCGCAGGCGGCTAGCGGTCTGCGGTCAGCTGAGATCCTGTCTGTGCCCCAAACCGAGTCCCGGTTGCGACAGCGCGGCCGTGGGCGTTACAATGCAGGGCGTGGGAGGCCGGCGACACGGACCGAGACCGTACAGTTTGGGGCCCACCGTATGGGCCAACCCAAAATCACTACAGCGGTGACACATGACTGCAGCTAACACTTACCAGTACATTGATAAGCATTACAGAGAATGTAAAAGTAACTTCAGAATTTCCATCGCTATGCAAGAGTGGCGAATCGAAAGCCGCTGCACACTTTAGAATCCCAAAACGTTGAATCCGTCGTCCTTGCCATGACGGCACTGCGTTCCCTGCCCGCTAGACTTCTGGCCCTGACACCAACTCATTGCTTTTCCAGGGGTTATGTGAAATACCTATGTCTAAAACCATTCCACAACACAAATCGCTCATTTCTGATGCGACAATTCATCCACAGACGCATCTAAATCTATGATACGAAATGTTCTCGCTTAAATACTGTCTGTGCCGACAAGGGTTTCACACAAAATACCTATAAAGAATCTAAAATAAATTTGCTCCGTACGGAATATCTACAGCCACCGGTAATCGCTTCATTGTGTTTTATCTCTATACCTAGAAATACAAATACGTAATTTATAAATTTTATATAAGAATATGAAGAAAGACTCAGAAGACTAAAAGGATTCAGCAGACGTCTAGACAATCTTACCCGGCGATTATCAGTGGAAGGGACAATATAGAGAGCCTGTGATACCCTCATGTCATTTACGAACCAAGGAAAATATTGGACAGCGTAGGCTACAATACTCCAGTCCCACCTCCACCTCCACTGTTTAGCAGCAAGGCTATGCAAGACTGGGGTGGCTTGCGTGCCTCAGTGATGCAGACAGCCATACTGCAGATGCAACAACGTGGAAGGGGCGTCTATACAGCAGCCAGACCAACATGTGGTTCCCTAAGAGGAGGGCAGCCTGTCCTTTAGTTAGAGGGGGTCAGTCCAGATGAGTGTCAGAAGGTCTGGCCCTGCAACATTAGCCCACCGGCCCTCCATACGTTGGTGTTATGGGCGGATGATGGCAACCAGAAAATACAAGTGTGATGCTCCCATCGTAGCAGAATCTGAAATGCGATACAGAATAATTCTGAAGATAAGGTGGTGAAATAGAATATATAATGAAGAGGTACAGGATCGAACTGATAGGAAACAATAGAGCCACTGTCTGACTAATAGAAGGAATCGATTGACAGGATACATCCTCAGATATCAAGGAATCGTTAAGTAGGTAACCGAAGGATGTGTGAGGTAGTGCAAAAAAATCGGAAAAGCAAGCAATGAATGGTTGGAGGTATCAGAAATTCCTTACGTCACTAGGTACACCTGAAATCATTACATACAGATATTAGCATCCATACGTTACACCCTGGTGCGCAAGTCAATTTGCGACACATTGTTCATAATTTCCAGTTCTGCTAATGACAAAGAACTATACAGACTTTCCCTCAGACCACAACTCAAACATGTCCTACGGACGTAAACAAACTAAAGAGTGTGACTAAAATATTGGTCAACATTTTTGCTTCGCACGAGAGCTTTTCGTGGGCCAGTACTATACTGCTCCACCTGTGTTCTTCACAAGTACACTCTAATGTCCTTTCGGACATGCATGCAAATACGGACGCATGCACGTCCGAGGAAACATTCCATCGTATTTATGAACAACACAGGAACTGCAGTATTGCATTTATCCGCCAATACCGGACAATCGATTGTCAATTAACATGTCTCACCTGTTGGGGAATATATTTAGTCTAAGTACGAGTGCAAGGGGTTGCAGACATATGGTTGACGACATATGGAAATCATGGTCTGGTCTTGAAGAAAAGCACGTGAATTTACGCTAGTGGACAAGATTTTATGCGCCATATCTTTCATAACTATTTGAATGTCAATTAAACAGTTGGTAGGACACTGGCATTTATTCCTGTGTTTGTTTGTGACTGAAGCTTCACATTTTTTTCATTTCTTTCCCTGTGCGACTAGCTCGTACTTCCTGTTCCACTCACACACACACACACATAGTCAGAAGGTTAAGAGCTGCAAAGACGACAAATTTGTTCTTATTGAGGTAGTGGATAAGTTGCAGAACATAGTCAATGAAGGAGAAGTTCCAAGTGAACCCTACTCTTATTGACAAGAAGATGTACTGTTTAAGGAAACATTAGGAGCGGCCGGGTTCAGACATCCTGTCCATTTCCTCCAATGTGTTGACCATCCCACCTCAACCATGCTAACCAGACACACCTTGAATCTAGCCATTCCAAAACCCAGGCAATTGTATAAGACAAACAACCACTTTTCATCCGCATAACTACTTCCTCATGGAAATATGCTATCCAAATTACTAACTCACTAAAATACACAGAACTACCCCTCGACTGTAAAGAAACGTGAAAACTGCAAGTAAAAATCATACAAGAAAAGTGTACAACAGAAAGATACTTCTGATTTGCAAATACGACATCATTCTTCTATGTTATTTCTGCAGCCGTGGTCCAAGGGTGCATCGAGCACCAGGTGGGAGGGTCGCCAGTTTACTGCCTCACCACAGAACGTGCATACCTGGACAGCTTTCCCTCAGCGTTTTCGTGTCCTCGTGTGTAACAACAGTTTACTTTGCTCTCTTAGAGTGATGTGAGGGGTATACGATGTGAACGCTAGTCCACTCAATATCCTTCACAGAGTTACAGTAGGATCCGTTCAGTGGAGATGGTAGTAAAGAAGAACACTCCTTCCCATCTACAGTTTTGTGAGTACCGCATTCATACAACATATAATGAGGAAGTAGCGACGTTCTTTATCATCACCTAAAGTGTGGCTGGTGTGTGTCCTAGCATCTTCCAGAAACATGCAGGCGTGGGGCAGTCGTTGGGACTTCTGGTGTTGCAATGATTAAACAACAGAAAAACTGAGACGCCTCTAAATTTGTCTGTTCCGTTTAAGTCACCCTTTCCTACGACCTCTTACCGACTTTCTCCTGTTACTGCCATTAAGCCGATTGGTGGCCAGGATGTCCTCCCTCTTTATCCAGATGTGATGCCTGACTCCTCTCATGTGTGCCGATCAGCATTGCAAGACAGAGCGTCTGGTTCAAATTGCTTTTCAGAAAATCTGGCTAATGTTCAAGAACAACCTACGTACCTGACAGCAGTCGCTCTATTGCCTCATAGTCGCTATAAGCAACGCATCTACCCTGAGCGGGTGGAAACTCGTAAAAGGAAGATAATGGGTCCTGGCTCCAAACTAGCTATCAAGTGAATAAAAAAGTGAAATATCCCACATTGTCTGGTTTCTTGTTGCACTGATATTTTGTTTCAGCCAGTATGTTGCTAAAAACGTCCTTAATTTAAGTATTTTTGTCAGGGTCTTCCAGGAAGCCGAAGAATACCTCGCATCAAATGACTTAACTAGTGTCATAAACTTAGTATTATCAACCAAAGAAAATGAAAGGTAAGAGTTGTATCGAGCGGATGGACGTGTACGGGTATAGAGGCAACCTCATGAATCCGAGGACTCTGCATGTCAGCAGGGGACTGTTCATGCTGGTGGAGGCTCTGTAATGGTGTTGGGTGTGTGCCGTTTTTGGCTGATATGGGACCCCTGATGCGTCTAGATTCGACTCTGACAGGTGACACGTACATAAGCCTTGCAACGTGCTGTTCAGAAGAGATCTCCAGCTGCTCGTACTCTCACAGATTTATGGACAGCCCTGCAGGATTCATGGTGTTATTCCCCCCAGAACTCATTCAGTCATTAGTCGTGTTGCGGCGCTTCTGTGAGCTCACGGGGGCCCCACATGATATTAGGCCGGTGTAGCAGTTTCTTTGGCTCTTCAGTGTATAACGTAACAATTCAGAAATGTAATGGGGATGATACAGAAATGCACGACGTTTCAGTGTATAGATATGCTGATTTTGAACGCCAGGAAGAACCTGAACCTGAATGTGGATGTTCAAGGAGAGTACGCCGACCTACATATGAAGAAACGATCACCATAATAAAATAAGGGAAATCAGAGATCGCACGGAAATATATAAGCGTTGTATTTTCCATGCACTATACTTGATTGAAATAACAGAGAATTGTGAAGGTGGTTCTATGAACCCTCTGACAGGCACTTACATGGGACTTGCAGAGTATCCATGTAAATGTAGATGTAGATGTAGACTTCTGCTGCAGCACCTAGATACCTGGTCAACTCGGCATGACAGCGGCTATGGAGCAAAATCAGAAAGAGTGCTAGGACTGAGCATAGGGAGAAGTAACAGAGGTGGTTGTGGAATTCAAACCGGAGTGTTTGGCAGAAGGACGAAGTTGTTTTCGTGAAATTCTCAAAAAAAAAATGGTTTAAATGGCTCAGCATTATGGGACAACATCTGAGGTCATCAGTCCCCTTGACTTAGAACTATTTAAACCTAACCAACTTAAGGACATCACACACATCCATGCCCGAGACAGGATTAGAACCTGCGACCGTAGCAGCACCACGGTTCGGGACTGAAGCGGCTAGAACCACTCGGCCACAGTGGCTGGCGTGAAATTCAATTAGGTAAATTTACAGAAAAGGAATTCGAGGCAAAATGTGCTACATTTACGTTGAAACTAATGCACGTCTGAAGTAGGAACCTCGAGAACGAAGTCAGAGAGATTAATGTGCGTACAATGGTATCTATTCAGTTACACATACTCGCTAAATATGGCAAAGAAACAGTAGATACATTCGTTAAGGTTGTTACCAAGTACCATTGACCATGCTGTATTATTCATTGATCAATCATCAGTGATTGTTTGCTTAAGGGGCTCCGGAAAGGCTTAATATCATGAAAAGTTCAATTTTTACTTTTTTGCGTTTTCTGAATCTGCAGACTATTACCTTTTAATAGATAAATAACTTATTCAATTCCGAAGACTACAACTATTTTTAAATTTTTTTTGAAATGTGTTCTACATGGGCGTGACCCACTGTGGCGCTGTTAAACTGCTGTCAAATGGTATTATTATTAACGTCCGTGTTCATCAGGTACATTTTAGTGATGTGAGATAAAGTACGTGTTGTGGCTAACCTGTGATGGTTCAATATATATCGCTGGTGTGATTGTCGATTGTTCCATGTTTATTTACTCTGTCGTTATCTCGAAAATATTCGTAATTAATTCTGTTTCTTGAGTCTCTGTTTTGTTGAAGTGTAATAATGAGTAAAAGTAAAGTTATTAGAAATCCTCTGAAGGCTTTTAAGAAAAGGAGAAATGTTGGAAAGCCAAAGGTATGTGTTATTACTGTAAACAATAAAGACGATAACCAAGTGAGTGAACCTAACCTCTCAAGTACACCTGCCCATAGCAGTCAAAGTGGGAAAGAAAATACTTCACAGAAGAAGCTTGGTTCAATGAGTGAAAACTATGAATGTTTTATGGGCGAATCGGATGTGAATGAAATATTTGATATGTCGGTTCTCAAAGGAATTTTTTCAAACTGTGTAAGATGTATTCATTGTAGTGAAGTTGGTCTGGAACTCTCCATAATAAAGCACGTAGGACTTGCTAGTGAAATACAACTGAAATGTTATAAGTGTTCATACATGACCACCATTTGGAACAGTGTTGCAGTAACTGCAACTGAAGAAAATGGTAGCAAAATCTACGAACACAACAGCTGGGAATGAAGATAGGTTCTAACATGGTACGAGCGATGCTTGCTTTAGACAAGGAACGCCTTCGGGCTGCAGACAGGGCTGTAAAGAGTCTAGAAATACAAGCAAGAGTAAACAGGAGGAGGAACAAGAGGAAGCTGGAGGAGGAGTTTGCAGAGGATGAAGATAATCCATCCTATGGACCTGGAATGCACTAAAAAGTTAATCCAATCTTTGTCGCTCGATTCCCAAAACTTTTATTTTCTCATACTAATTACATGTTTTCTAAGGATCTTCCAAACATATTTGTTTCAAACTTTCAGTAAATGTTACACAGTACCTTCTGCATAATTTAACACAGCCTTTCCCCAAAAAACTGTATATTTTTGAATATATAAATAAAAAATTTCAAAAAAATGTTGTGAATTTTCATTACAATTGAAAAAAAATCATCTTTAATAACTGAACTAAAATTTTGTAACATCCCTGTGTTAAGTTGTAGCCCATATTCCAATAAATAATCTGTAAAAAGTTCAACTTCCTACCTCAAATACTTTGTGAGGAAAGATGTAATTTATAAGCGTTATTTTAACATTGCAAGTATAGGGCGTTCCGGAGCCCCTTAATGGTTCCTCTAAAACATGATACTCAAAGTGAGGTGGCATGTCACTGCCAGGGGAGCTGATGGACATCAGAACAACTTGTGCCACTTATCGCAGAAAGCGACGGAAAGGCCGGTGTTCTTGTGGAACATCGTCTCCTACTCACCCAGCAGAGGCAGGACAGCACTCTAGACACCTGCAGAGTTCGGTAATTCCTCAGACACAGGAGGATCGTTTCATGTTTAAGTTCCCCAAGCCACGAGACTGAGAGTGAATCTGATTTGTTACTTCCGAGGGAATTGTGGTGCGTATTGGAGAGTAGTGAAAGTGTATAAATGTCTTGTCCTGTTGAAAGATCACCCCCAAAAGTAGCACAGTAGTACAGCTTGGAAGAATCCACCATTGTTTAGTGTTCCCTCAGAGAACGACATGGGTTATTTTAAGTTACAGCTGGCCACAAAGGATATTTAGAAACTGATCCTTTAAGCAGTAACACAGGATATGAGAAACATCTCCGTTAGAGCGGCTGTGTGGTTCAAAAAGTTAGTCAGTAAGCGCTGTCCTGTTGAAACAACACATCCCAGTATAGTTGTCCAAAATGCAGCAGACCAGGCTTGTTGTATCTAGCAAATTCTGCTATTCCCGACCAAAGACCACTGGTTATTTTGGCTTATGACTCTGTCCAGCATGAAACGCCAATATATCAGTATGTCTGGGTCAGGTGAGCTCCTTGGAGAGCAGATCTGTGTAACACAATAACTGAGCAGGTGGGTGTCGTCCTGTTCAAAGATTAAATCAGCTGGTTTTGTAGGAATGGAGTTGGAACAGGTCTGGTGTATCCTGCTCCCTTCTGGGTGCCCTGAACAAGCCTCATGGGTTACCTGTGGCTAGAACTGAACAAGACACGCTACCTGGATTAGCTCTTAGATGTCACAACCAGGTTTGCTGAGCTACTTCAGCACGACTGGGGCTATGAGTGAGGCGCATTGTCGTGCTGGTAGATACCAGTGTTGCAGGGTCAGTACAGGCTAACGCTTCTTATGTTCTCCACAGTTCAGCGTCTCCTTAACAAACACCAGGCTTCGTTTGACCTTACGTTTCCGCACAGCCTGATATATTAAAGTGGTCTTGCATGTCTTCATGGTGGGACACAATGAGCATTACGTCGGCTGTATCACTGCAACAGAGTATGGGAGATGAGGTAAAGCTGATAATGTACCGACGGCAGCAGAGCAGGCTGCATGCTCCTACTGACTTCCGTTTTACCTCAACGACCACGATATGTGACTGTCGGTTACAGATACACTCAGTAAGTTTCGTGCCATCTCATCAACAATCGGTATGTATACATTTTATGTTAAGAGGTGCTGACTATTTGATTCCAAAGACTGATCTTTTATCTCTGTGCCATAAAATCTTAGAAAATTGTGGGAGGGAGAATCAGTTCCACGCAGTATGTTAGTAAAAGCGCGTCGTCTTGCTGAAAGTAAACGTGTTGCAGAATCTTCATCGGAATCGACAGGATGTATACAGCACACTACCGTATCATTTCAACATTAGTCTGGTGCAATTTTAGGTTGTGATTTCGCACAGCACGGTACTCAGACTTGGTCGGGTATGTAATGAACACTTCTGAGAGCAGAGCGTGGAAAGCAGTGAGTGCAGTCGCGTTGTCTTGTTGGAAGCACACGTTCTAGCGACGACGTAGTGGATGAGGAAACCTAATGGGTTTTGTTTCATCCTGCACCATAAGGATCCCTCAACAGACGATAAGGCTTGTTTTGGGTTACGTTTGCTTGTGGTGTCCCCTCTATGTTTTGTACATTGTCCAGGAAACTGAATAACCAGCGGAAGGTTGGAGCTGTGTGACATGTTCAGTGCGTGATCGAGCGTTGTGCTGCTGGAAGAACACGTGCCACTTGTAACGCAACACCACAGTATGTAACACAATAATACAGCATTACAAGTGAAATACTTAATCTTGTTCTCTCTTGCCAATATGAGTTTTTTTGTTATATATAATCAGTAGCATCTGAAGTTACATACACGTGCGTGTTCTATAAATGTTCGCATTTTTCGCCATTTGGGTACTGCACGGATATGGTGGGTCGACTATTTTTTGATATAATACAATGAATTTGTAATGCATATCACTTAATTTTTATGGTTACAGAGTATATATTACAATAACAAACATCGTAACAGCTTTTCTTGACGTTTTGGTTTGACGATTTGTGCCGAAATTGCCGAAAATGAATAATTTCGCGAGTTTTATTACAACCTGTAAACTTCACACTTGGCTCCAGCACCACAGTTCTGCACAGTGGGTGTCAGTAGAAATTAATATCCCAGGGGATTATAATTGACGTTCGTCCGCTCATGGAGACGAGTACTGGCTGTAATTATTCCATGGCAGCGAAATTTGGTAGATATGCGGAAACCACTCTTTTCATGCAAGATGGGACAACAACTCAAGTCGCTGAACCCATGAAAGATCTGCTTAACGCTGCCTCCGGAATTCCGATTTTGCCCACCCGGTGCAAATCAGCTTTACATTGTTTGTATGAGGCTAATATATCAGCGTAAGAGTGGAAATGTCAAACCACTGTCATCTCTATTAACATTTTATTTTCAACATGTTGACATCATTTATTATCTTATTAAAACTGTTGCAGTTAAAACAGTTCACTAACGACGCAATATGGACGTCACGTCAATCTAGACGTACTTGAAAATGCGACAGAGCCGAAACAGTCAATCGTAAATAAAGATTACTGATTTTTAGCAGCTATTCGGTGCATCTGCTCTAATAATCATGTCGTTACCAGACATTCATTATGCTGCTGGCCCTAAAGAAAATAAAAGATAAACTTCTATACTTCTTTCTAGCATTCACAGCACCAGAGCTGCACCTGGTGGCCAAAACTGGAACTACTTTTCTTTCCAGCGTAAATCATTTCTGTGATAAGGCATTAGAATGTCCACCAACTTTCGTGTCCATACGGTAATTACATCACACACTGGACCTCTACAAGTAATTGCACTGTAATTATAACCACGCTTTACGTTCGTACTGACTATCAGACCAACTGTGTGTCTGGACTGAAGAGTTTCTAGCAAACAGAACACAACATGACACTCTAAACGCAGATAAATCATCAGGCGTCAAAGTAATTTCGAGTATGGTCCAAAAGAGTGCTAAATAACTTATTTTTTATCACATAAATGACCTAGTAGATAACGTCAGAATTTCCATGAGATTTCCAAGGGTGATGCTGTTGTATACAGAGAAGTCGCTAATCAAACAATTACTGCGAAATGCTGGAAGACCTGGAGAGGATCGACGCCTGGTGCAGGAAGTGGCAGCTGACGCTCAACGTAAACGAATGTAGTGTACTGGCAATACGTAAACAGAAAGACTCTTTATCGTATGACGACATGAGCGCGAAACAATCACCGGAAGCAGTTATTTCCGTAATATATCTAGGAGTTATGTTTATGGAGTGATTTGAAGTGGAACAGCACACAAAACAGTTTTCGGGTGAGGGAGACGCCAGAGCGTGACTCGCCGGAAGCCAGCGTACTGTTTCCTCCTACATACATCTCGCGAAAAGACCACGAAGATAAAAGTAGAGAGATCTTAGCACAGAAGGATGGTAACTAGTGGTCGCTCTTCCTGCGAATCATACGCGGCTGGAACAGAAAAGGGGGAGGTGACAGCGTTGCGCAAAGTACCCTCCGCCACACAGCGCAAGCCGGCTTCTGCAATATAGAGCCCCCAGGTTGCAGTTCTAAAGGTCGTACCTTACTACTGTCTCTAGCCCCCTCCACAGCCCTGGATATATTACTTGCCATTAGCATCACGCCGTATCTGTGCTCACTTTTAATGTGCCACAGAAGCCTGCACTTTTAATAATGACAATTATAATAAAATACGCTACCTGACAAAAAAAACATTAAATGTCGAGAAGGGGAAGAGAAAACGAATTGAGACTTCAGCGGTAGAGGGAGATAATCGGTGTACCTTCCGTAATTGCAAGATCGAGTCAAATTCACAGGGATGTGGGCATATGAGCCCAGTTATCAGTGTGACGTTCCACCGCCTCTGCCGGGATGGGTGTCATGGAGCCGTTCTGTACCCACCTGGGGCCAGCAGGCGCACGGCTGTTGATGCTTACACTGGGACGAAGCCGGCGTCCAAGGCTGTCCCGCACATATTCCGTCAGGGTCAGGGAATACTTCAACACGACACTGCCCGTTCACAGAGACACGTGCAATATGTAGGCGAGCATTGTCCTGCTGGAAAACAGCACCACAATACTGTCACACTAGAGGTAACGCATGAGGACGCAAGTTATTTCCATTCATTAAGTAAACAGAGGTAAAATTTGTTTTATTTACGTTATCCAATATCAGTACTGCCCTTGATCTGATGGTAAATTTAAAAAAAAAACTAATAATATTCACTCTCACCTTTAAAGTTATCTTTCTCATCAGACTCTTGCAACGAATTTTCTCAATAATGCCTCACATAATAGGAAAAGTACGGCATGTAACAAATCTGTGGCATGGGGTGGGGGCAGACACAGTAATACGGGGCGACCTCCAGAACTGGAACCTGGGGGAAGAAATCGACATAAAACTGCAGTCTCAGTACGTCCATCTCTCAGTCACTTCCAGCTGTTCCATCTCACTTCATCCTCAAGCCGCGAGTTAACGTCATTCCATTCCAGTCTGGGCATCATACGTGATATGCGAGCAAACCCAGTAATATACAGGCAGGGACAAATAAAAATGGCGCGGACGAATGGATACGATTGGACGTGAACGTGTGCACATAACAACACCGTGACGTATATGCCGGCCACGCGATCCAGACCAGTTAAGAGCGCAGTGCGAGCTGTGTCAGTGCGAGTGGAGCAGCGCAAAGGAGACGACGGTGCTCACAGAGGAGCAGCTGGTGTTGGTTGTGGAAAGTTACATGACAAAATAGGCGATGGAATGGTCTGGTCAGTTGTTTGTCGACAACTTGAATAGTGTCAAAGTGCCAGCAAGAAACGCCACGCTAAGCGTAGTCCCAAAATGGCGTCAGACAGTATCAAAAACACTCTGAAACATGCCCGGACACCTGGAAATGTGATTTTAATGCACCAGAAAATACTTTAATGTTCTACCAAATTAATCCGGCGTCTGTTGCAAGAGACTGGAATGACACATCGATTATGCTGACGAATATTCTACCTGTCTCGGCACATGCATCCTTACTGAGCATCTGTTTCTCGCGCGTGATAACCAGCACTCGTTCCTTAGTGCCTCCAGATTTGTGACTGGATGAGAAAACAATGAATGGCTTGGACATGGATCCGTTCTTTATGTCTGATGAAGTGGTTGTCAACTCACAGAATCACAGGTTCTGGGCAGCAGAGAATCCGCACAGTTTCCACAACGATGGGGTTAGGTGTGCAGTGTCTGCACGCCACGTTATGGCCCCATCTGCTTTCATCAGAGTCTGACTTCGGGGCGTTACATTGCCAACATTTTGAAATCATTTCAGGCAGCACTAACGGAGGAGGTAAACATCTACAATTAGTTTCAACAGGATGGTGCAGCTGCCCATACAGCCATCCAATCCTAAGAGTCACGTGTGATAGAGTTGTTAGCGCAGGTCAGCCATTTCACCTGATGTAGGGTGTGTTGCAACAACCCTCATAGTCTTCAAGAACTGCAGCACAGCGTTTGAGATGAGACTGCAGCAATCCCAGCGGTCCAGCTTCGGTCCACCTTCAGCAACTGAATGACCAGGACCCACAAGTGCCAAGCGGTGGACGGTGGCCACTCGTGGTATCTGCCACAGTCTGGTTAATGCTGTATTTCCTTTCCCCTGCTGCGTTTCTTTTTACCCTGGAACTCCGTTCTGTGGACCACTTTTATTTGCCCCACCATATAAGCTGCTGAACTATCTTGGAGGCTAAATTCTTCATCGAGTCTCATCGTAACGACATTTATCCTCAGATCACTAGTTTGTAGGTCGACGGCATGACATACCTAACAATTAAAGTGATGGAAAGTTGATGATGTGCCACGAAAACTGCTCTGGGCCTCAAACTCCGTTACAACGTGCAGCTAAGTTCCTGACGATGACGTTCTTGTGTCATACGTTCTCGACATTCCGTCCATGTTCATTTTTGAAAAAAAAAGTTCCAGTTTACAAGAAATATCTCCATCGTCGTTTTCAGAAACAACTGACTACCACTGTGCTACCAGACAAGGGGTCGGTGGCTGCCCCACCCTGTACATTGCCGACCTATCTCGAATGCTGTTTCCACAAGTTGTGATGTTAATAATTTGGCTCAAAAATGGTTTAAATAACTCTGAGCATTAATGGACTTAACATCTGAGGTCATCAGTCCCCTACAACTTATAACTACTTAAACCTTACTAACCTAAAGACATCACACACATCCTTGCCCGAGGCAGAATTCGAACCTGCGACCGTAGCGGTCACGCGGTTCCAAACTTAAGCGCCTAGAACCGGACGGCCAAAACGGCCGGCAATAATTTGGCGCATTCCTTTATCGTCTCCTAGGAATAAGATAATAACCGTCATTCTGGTTAAAGTTATTGCTCTACATTCTGATGTCTACAGCCTCTTACACAGCAGAGAATGTAAGACATGAATGGTGTGTCGCATTTATTTTTATGTAGAACATCTACGTCCGTTTTCTGAGAATTACCTGTTTCTTTCTCTTCATCTGTATTAAATATATTTTAGTTTTGTAACGTTCTTTACTTTTTCCTAGTGTATTTCTGTGGTTTTGCAAACAGCTGCATCATACACATATTTTTATATTCAGAGGAGAAAGTTGGTGACTGAAATTTTGTGAGAAGTTCTCGTCATAAGAAAAATCATCTTTGTACAAATTACTGGCATCCCAACTCGTAGATCATATCCATGACACTCTGCACTATTTTTCGACAGTACAACACTAACTGCCCTTCATTGAACTTTTGCGATGTCTTCCACCAACTCAGTCAGCAGATGGTCCCATACCGCAGAGCAAAATTTCAGGAGATATCAAGGAAGGATGTAAAACTCCCGTCATGGTGGGACGTTAAGCGCCCCCAACCTGAGGCGAAAGCAAAGGGTGCGTGATGGAGGGGAAGCTGCGTTACGAGAGGCACACCTACTGTCTCTCCTGAGTTGAGCGCGGCAGTTGGGCGAGGCTATGAGGGTAAGTGTAACGACGATTCCGGAACCCTGCGGCCTGGCTGCTGCAGTTCCTCACGTCCTGGACGACGTTAAGAGTGTCCCAACCCAAGGCGAAAGCAAAGGATCCGTGGCACAGGGGGAGCGGCGCAAAAGGGACACAACATCTGTCATTTCTGGGTTCTGGGCTGAGTGGCAGTGTAGGGCCGGTGCGGCACGTTGCTGGCCTTGGCTGCGGCCTGCTGCGCCTCCCAGGCGCTGCTGCTCCCCAGAACACAGGGACGTGCCACCGTCCGTGTCTCTGCTGCTGGTGGCCTGGTTTGCTGTCGTGAAATCTTACCCCAAGTCGGCAAGTGTGCCTCGCCTCTGTCCCCAGGCGTGATCTGCCAAGCCCACGGGGTGGTAACACAGACAGGGTTGGGCTAGATGGGTCCAGACCCCCGAACAACTGCGTGACCAGTCCACCATCTGAGTAGGAGTGGGTCGTTGGCCGCAAGGTGGAAGCTCAGACCAGTAGGGGTCGAAGGGCGAGAGGTGCATCCACCTCTACGGACTGCGGGCTGTACTTGCCGATGCAGGACGAGTGAAATCGGCGGTGACCAAGTACTGAAGGAAAAAGTGTGCTGGTAATGAGGCGTTGAACGCGGCAGCTGAGGGGTCCTCGGTCTAGGGCCGAGGCCGGTGGTAGGGCTGCAGTTTAGTCCCCCCCGCCCATGCCAGAGGAGTCGGTCCAGGTTAATAGAAGTGGTTCCCAATCTTTTTCACTTGCCAAGAAATGATGGCTACTGAAGAGAGAAGCGCTTCAGGTGCTTCCTTAAAGGTTTCAATGCTAGCCTCTACCTCGCCACAAGATGGCCTGGGTCAGGTCATGGAGGATAGCATCACGGATAGGCATACAAGGAAAACTCAGTTCCTAGATCAAAATATTAAAAACGTAAAATTAGTCAGGATGCAGTCCATCAAAAATGAGTTAGCAGCATGGGCAATTGTCAATGCCAAGTTAGAAGGCAGATTTGAGGAGCTAGAAGAGGAAAATGGAAGACTAAGAAAACAACCTCTCAAAACATGGGCTGGCGTGGCTGCACAAGCAGGACCAAAGGCCCAGTCAATGGAGGACACCATGGTCGAGGTCTCCAAACCACCGGACACAGCGGTCTTTTTAAGACCGATGCCCAGCCAAGATGTCAAGAAAGTTCTGGAGATATTCGCCACTACAGTAAACCTGGTCAGAGAAAAAATTAAAATCAATAGAGTTAAGGCAGCTAAAATCGTAGTCATAGTTGATGTTGCTACAGAGAACGATAAAAACAAATTATTAGCTAATCAAAAATTGCGCACATCAGTTAAATGTGAGCCGCCCCAGAAACGAAACCCACTCGTTATTTTGTATGATGTCCCTACAACACTAACAAATGAAGATTTATGTGAAACCCTGCACCAACAAAATTTAGATGACATGGACATATATACCTTTATGAAAGATTACAAGCTGAGATTGAGGACAGGACCTAGGGACCGAGATGTAGTCCATTTTGTCACGAATGTCTCACGGGCTTTGTGGAAGAAACTGACAGCTCTGGGAAAGGATTACATAGGGTTCCATGCCATAAGCGTCAAAGATTACCTCGTGGTACCTCGTTGCCATAATTGCGGAGACATAGATCGTATACACAAATACTGTAGTAGGAAGCCTGCATGCTCCAAGTTCAGAGCTGAGGACCGCTTGAGAAAAAACTGCAATAAACCAGGCTTCTGTATACCACGCACGCAAAGGGGCAAAAAGACATGTGGTGCAATTGGTAGAAATTTCCCAGCATATAAAATGTTGGAACAGCGCCTGACTTCCAGAATAAATTATGGCTGATGGTGTCAGTGAGGCCAGTCGCCGAGTAAGAGGAGGAGGGATGCTGACAGGGATTGCAAATTTAAAGACTTTTTTAGGTCTTTATCAGAGTCAAGAGAACGAAGAACAACTAAGGTTGATATATGTATTCAGACGGAGCCAGTGGCTCAGGCTCCTATTGGTTTCTCCTCCTCCCTCAACTGGGGGCCTACTCAATCTGAGGAAGCGGAAAGATATGTTGGGCGACCAGTGGCAGTGGGCTGACCAGACATAATCCAACGCAGCCCAGTATTAGACAACAGCCCACATGCTAGTACAATAAACAGTGCCATGCCCGTACAAGAAGGATTTTCATAACAAATACTACAGGAGAGCACTGTTACCAGCACGATGCAGCTACAGGCAGCACAAAGAGCTATGGGGGCAGATCCGAGAAGAGTGTACTCAAACTTAGAGCTTTACATGCACGTCGTATGCATAGGGTACAAATATGGTAGAAAGGTCACCCTCTCGGCAATGGAGTCTGTAGACAGGATACAACTCAAGTCGATGAATCTCCCCACTGACTTCAGAGCCCTGCGTGACCTCATTGAAAATGTTTTTGAAAGACGTTGGAGGAAATTTAAATACAGTGTGTCCTAGCAAACGGACACATTGCGTTAGATTGGAAAAAGACCTGACCTGATTGTAACGTACATACTTACTTTCCATAATGTCAAGTGAAATAATGATTGGACAGATAATAGTCACTAGGTCATTCAGGAAGTGCCAAGGGCAGTGGAGGAATGGAGGCTGCTTGTAGGAGCCATACTCCCAAGCTGGACAAATCTCCTTTATGGCTGCCACTTGGCACATAATGTACACTGGGGAGGAGCCAAAAGCAGCTATAATTGTAGCAAATAAGGCCTTACGAATTGCTACCATAGCACAATTATCAAATAGTCACTGCAACATCGTGGAATTGCAATCACTTGTTGAACTAGTGTACATCATTAACATATACTTCCAATATAGAGGTAATTTTGACGACTTCTTGGATCATCTCACTCGAGTCACCACGGCATTGTGGGGGAAAAGATTATTGTAACCGCCCCTATGGTACGGCGGCACTAGAGATGCAAATGGGGAGAAGGCTGAAGAGTTCATCATTGCCTCAGAACTAGTTGCGGCAAACAGATGAGGGAATCACCACACCTATAGAGGTGGAGGTGGATTTGGAAAAAACATAGATGTCATCCTGTCAACACCCAGTTCCCTCAGCAACATCGAACTAGAGAGTCCTAGATCAAGTCACAACGACCATAATCTGATTGTGTTTAGCCTTAATGACAAGGAGTGCCACTGGGACGTGGGGTGGGAGGTCCAATACAACTCCAATAACACATATTGGTAATGCCTAGCTCTGGAGTGCGACATTCAACCGTTGCCTGAGGGTGATGTAGACGTTGATAGGTATGCTGAAAAAATGGTGGGGTCTGTAGTTAGAGCGGTGAAAGCTGCTGTACCACCCAGGAGGAGAGCCATTTCAGCCTCCCCATCACCATGGACTGCCGAACTACAACGTATGCGCCAGTCTGTGAGACACACGAGGAAGTATTACGAGCAATGTGTCATCTGGCAAGAAAAACAGTTCCGGCTGCAGCGATACAGGGCAGCCAGAAAGGTCTTCCAGAAAGAACTGAGGGGGTTAGGGTTAAAAGCTGGGAAAGATATGTGCTGCACCAACAGGCCACTGCCCATAGGGGAGAGAAAAAATAAGATCTCTCAAGAATGAGATTTTCACTCTGCAGCGGAGTGTGCGCTGACATGAAACTTCCTGGCAGATTAAAACTGTGTGCCCGACCGAGACTCGAACTCGGGACCTTTGCCTTTCGCGGGCAAGTGCTCTACCAACTGAGCTACCGAAGCACGACTCACGCCCGGTACTCACAGCTTTACTTCTGCCAGTACCTCGTCTCCTACCTTCCAAACTTTACAGAAGCTCTCCTGCGCAGGAGAGCTTCTGTAAAGTTTGGAAGGTAGGAGACGAGGTACTGGCAGAAGTAAAGCTGTGAGTACCGGGCGTGAGTCGTGCTTCGGTAGCTCAGTTGGTAGAGCACTTGCCCGCGAAAGGCAAGATCTCTCAAGGTTCTCTCGACAATCATAGATGGCGACCAAATGACAGAGTCCTGGCAGGAGTCTGCCGAGGTCCTTCTACAGATTCTGTTACCAGATGATGAGGAGAATGAGGACAACGAGATTCAGTGCCAGATCTGTAGGGAACATCATGTAGAGTAGAGCAACAACACCAATTAAAAGAGAAGTTTTTGGCTGACAGTCTGGCGATACACAGGATACTGCGCGGGATGAGTAACAGGCTGTTTAGCTTTTGGCTGGGGCGATCAATGTCTGACGCAACTGCCCAGGCGGTTGAGGTTTGCAGCCAGCCCCACGAAAGTATGTGGTAGGCATCATGGTGGACACCAGTGGCGCATTCGACAACCTGTGGTGGCCCTCGCTCTTCTCCCCCTTGTGTGAGAAGGAGTGCTGAGGGCCCCGCTGTGGCTCTCTGAGGAGCTGTTAAGAGGACAGGGAGGTTTGGTTATCATCACCCAGCGGAAAAATAAGTAAAACCATTACGAAGGGTTGCCCATGGATCTGTTCTGGGGACACTCTCTTGGAATGTAAATATAGAACCGCTGCTAGAGAAATTATATCTCAGCTAGGACGTACTAGACGTGACAGCCTACGCAGATGACCTCCTGCTGGTTAGGGGCCATGGCCGTGAAGACCTAGAACCGAAAGTGGAAAAAACAATAACATCACTTTTAGAATGGTGCCGCGAAGCGAAAATAAGGATTGTACCACACAGATTCACGTAGCTATTGCTGAAAGGTAGCCTGATTAGAAATCCAACCGTTAGAATGAAAGAATCACCAGTTCTTCGGCGCCGCGAGGCCAGATATCTAGGGGTTGTAATTGACGAAAAGTGGAATTATACGTCAGATATAGACACCATATCTCAACGAGCCCTACAAGTTTTAAGCAATCTCATCAACATAGGACATAAAAGATTCCATCTGAAACCCAATCTCATTAAACTCTACACAATAATATTTCAACATCAATAGTAGGATACAGGTGTTGGGTCTGGGCACACAGGCTCACGAGGCCTGCCATGACCGTGAGAAGGGTGCAGAGCAATATGTTGTCACGCTCTGTTGGGCATATCGAACTCCTCCTGGGGAGGGGGGGGGGGGCGTTGTTGGTGTTAATGGGGCTGTATCCATTAGACATCAACATACGGGAGAAGGCACACATGGTACTGGGTAACCAAAGGAAAGACCAGGGAAATCATGGGGGTACAGTTAGGTGACATGTTTGCTATCAGTGGAAGGGGGGAGGAGCTATGGCAGTAATCATCGGAAAATGAAGAAACGGGGAGAAGAGTATTTCAACTGCTCACTGATAACAAGGAAAGATTACAGATTGGTTACTTTGAGCCAAGTAGAGGAATGCTCCACTTTCTTACAGGGCATGGGCTATATCCGATATACTTACGTCGATTTCGTGAACGGGCTACACCAGCGTGTGAGTGTGGTGTTCTGGACGGCACACCCGAACATATCATCTATGACTGTCGAACATATGACGACGTAGCGTATGATTTAAGACAACAACCACCGAACAGAGACATCTTCTCCATAATACGACGTGCTGACACCTATCCTAAATAGTTTGGCAAACGAGGTATCACTTAAGATTATGAGGGAATTTATTAGGGACCAAAATAGTCAATAAACAGACCAACAAAGGCTGAGGGGCACCTACCCAATACCGCCGGACGCGGAATGGCCGGCCGCCGTTACGACCGAGATCGGCCGCGCTCCAGGATCAGGCAGGCAGGTGTATCAAATCTCATCAACAGTAACAGCACTTACAATTTAGAATGTAGATTAACTAACAATACTAACAAGATTAGGGACTCCAGCGAAACGCAGTCTTTGGTTCCTTTCCCGACAACATTTTCTGTAACAGCGTTCAAATTCGAATAGTTCGTAACTGTAATTCCTAGGTATTTAGTTGAACTGACAGTTTTTATATTTGTGTGATTTATTACGTATCCGGTACGTGAAGGATTTCTTTTCGTATTCATGTGTATGACCTACCTCTGTCCATTGTTTAGAGTGAGTTGTCACTTTTGGCTAAATAAATTGGCATTTGGCGATTGGTTCTGATCTTATGTCAACTTTACTAGATGGTTAACGGCAGAATAATGTGCAAACACTCTGACAAAGCTGTTCAAATTGTCTCCTAAATAATTTATACAGATTAGGGACAGCAGACGGTTTATAACCCTTCCCTTTCGTACCCCTAATGCCATTTCTGTTTTACTCGGTGACTTTCCGTCAGTTAGTACGCCCAGTGACCCTTCCGCCAGGAAATGATGGATCCAGTCGTACAACTAGGACAAAATTCAATGGGTTTGCAAAATGATTACAAGCCGTTTCTGAGAAATGGTATCAAAAGCCTTCTGGAAATCAAGAAAAGAACCAGTTCAAAGTCCGTTGTCGATAGCACTCGTTACTATGAAAGCTAGGTGTGCCTCACAAGAACGATATTTACTGAATCGGTGCTGAGTATGTCTCAATAGACCGTTTCCTTCGAGACAATTCATAATGTTCGAGCCCAGTGTATGTTCCAAATCTTACTGCAGATCGACGTTACTGGTATGGGCCAGTAATTTGCTTTCGTGACTGTTGGTGTGACGTGTCGAAATTTCCACTCATTAGGGGCTTGTATTTTGTCGAGTTAGTGGTTGTAGATGATTTGTAAATATATACCACCATACGCGTAAGGGGACGTGACTGGTATACAATTCGGCCGGAAAAGTTGCCTTTATTAAGTGGTTTAAGTTGCTCCTCTACATCGAGGATATCTACTTCTAACTTACTCAAGTCGGCTGCAGTGATTGACCGAATTTTGTAATATTTACCGCACGTCGTGACTCCGCTTTAGCGGCACTTTGATCAGTAACATAAACACTGTCATCATACTGTGGTGGCACAGATTGTGTATTGCCTCTGATGTACTTTACATACGACCAGAATCTCTTTGGGTTTTTCTACCAGATGTGTAGGCAAAACTCCGTTGTGGACACTATTAAAAGCATCTCGCATTAAAGTCTGCGCAAAATTTTGAGCTTTTATAAAACATTGCCAATCTTGGTGATATTCCATTGTTTTAAGTTTCCAGTGATTTTTTTCCTTTCTTCTTGAATAGTGGTCTGTCCTGTGCGCAATAGGAGATTAGTACCGTCGCTTATTAATATATTTGGTATAAATCTCTCGATCTGCGGGAAGCTACTAACGCAGGATCGCGATTTCTCGCCTCCAAGTAGTATTTGCGTATTTGGACCATTACGGATGTGCGCCAGGAATACTCGACGCGTTTACGTGTGTGTGTGTGTGTGTGTGTGTGTGTGTGTGTGTGTGTGTGTGTGTGTGGGAAGTGCGTAATTTCTTCACTGCGATTGCATGCGGTTATCGGTCAGTGGGCAGCTAACATCCCGTTTGCGGTCTGAGCCGCTTCTAGTTTCCGCCAGCCCGGCTGTGGGCGTCACAGCAACACAGGGCGAGGGAGGCCAGCGGGGGACACGGGCCGCGTCCACACAGTAGGGGGTGCAGCGTACGGCCCAACCCAAAATCACTGTAGTGGTGATACGTTACTTCAGGCGACTCTTGCCGGTACGTCGATAAGCAGTACAGAAAACGAAAAATAAAATTCAGAATTTTTATCGTTGTGGAGGAGTAGGGAATCGGAAGGCACTGCACACTTTTGAATCAGCACCCCCCAAAACGTTGAATCCGTCGTCCTTGCATGGCGGCACTGCGTTCTCTGCCACCTAGACCTATGGGCCTGACACCCAAGGATTTCTTGTCGTGGGGTTATGCGAAATACCTTGTGTATATGCCACATTTGCCGAAAACTATTCGCCCATGTCTGAAGCGTCGGTTACTTTACACACACTCCTAATTGTATGGCGTGTCATCATGGGCTTCATGGAAAATACCTATAAACAATCTAAAATAATTACCTATTGGTAACCATTTCATTAAGTTTGAACTCTACATCTACAAATACATATACATAATTCGACAAATTTATATAACAACAAAACGCAAAAGAGTAATGAAAATATTAATGGGATTAAGTAGAGATATAGGTATCAGAGTAGCAAATCTTACCTGGAGATTATCAGTGCAAGGGAGAGCCTGAGAAACTGTCGTACCCCAATGTCATTTGTGCACTAAGTAAAATATTCAACGTTGTAAACTAAATCAGTCCAATCCCGCCTCAACCCGCATTGTTTAGCGGAAAGACCGCCGTGGGGTGGCGTCATTACCTCAGTGATGCAATGTAGATGCAACAACATGAAAAAGGCGTCTATAAAGGAGCCAGACCAACATGGGGTTCCCAAGATGGGCAGCAGCCTATCGTGAATAACGCTGAAGATCGGTACATCGAGTATTTAATGAACAGATTCTGAATCGAAGTGATGAAACATATAGAAGGAATAGATTTAGTACATGACCGGAAGTATCAAGGAATAGTGAATCAGGTAATGGAACGAAGTGCGTGGTACATAAAAAGGGAAGAAGCTAAGCACTGAATGGTTGGAGGTATCAGGAATTCTTTACGTCATTAACTACAATTTAAACCATTACTTCTAGATAGTAGCATCGATATATATAATTCTGATACGCAATGCAATTTGGAATACATCGTTCATGATTTACGGTCCTGCTGATTACAAACAACTATACAAACTTTACCTCAGACCTCAACCCACAGGTGTCCAACTGACGTAAACAAACCAAAGAGTGTGCGTAAAATATTGGTTTTCCTCATCAGAATCGACAGCAAACCAACACCTACAACGATAGTTCATGTATACTTGCCGATGTTCCAAGCAGAATATGAAGATATGGAGAACATACACTCCTGTAAATGGAAAAAAGAACACATTGACACCGGTGTGTCAGACCCACGATACTTGCTCCGGACACTGCGAGAGGGCTGTACAAGCAATGATCACACGCACGGCACAGCGGACACACCAGGAACCACGGTGTTGGCCGTCGAATGGCGCTAGCTGCGCAGCATTTGTGCACCGCCGCCGTCAGTGTCAGCCAGTTTGCCGTGGCATACGGAGCTCCATCGCAGTCTTTAACACTGGTAGCATGCCGCGACAGCGTGGACGTGAACCGTATGTGCAGTTGACGGACTTTGAGCGAGGGCGTATAGTGGGCATGCGGGAGGCCGGGTGGACGTACCGCCGAATTGCTCAACACGTGGGGCGTGAGGTCTCCACAGTACATCGATGTTGTCGCCAGTGGTCGGCGGAAGGTGCACGTGCCCGTCGACCTGGGACCGGACCGCAGCGACGCACGGATGCACGCCAAGACCGTAGGATCCTACGCACTGCCGTAGGGGACCGCACCGCCACTTCCCAGCAAATTAGGGACACTGTTGCTCCTGGGGTATCGGCGAGGACCATTCGCAACCGTCTCCATGAAGCTGGGCTACGGTCCCGCACACCGTTAGGCCGTCTTCCGCTCACGCCCCAACATCGTGCAGCCCGCCTCCAGTGGTGTCGCGACAGGCGTGAATGGAGGGACGAATGGAGACGTGTCGTCTTCAGCGATGAGAGTGGCTTCTGCCTTGGTGCCAATGATGGTCGTATGCGTGTTTGGCGCCGTGCAGGTGAGCGCCACAATCAGGACTGCATACGACCGAGGCACACAGGGCCAACACCCGGCATCATGGTGTGGGGAGCGATCTCCTACACTGGCCGTACACCACTGGTGATCGTCGAGGGGACACTGAATAGTGCACGGTACATCCAAACCGTCATCGAACCCATCGTTCTACCATTCCTAGACCGGCAAGGGAACTTGCTGTTCCAACAGGACAATGCACGTCCGCATGTATCCCGTGCCACCCAACGTGCTCTAGAAGGTGTAAGTCAACTACCCTGGCCAGCAAGATCTCCGGATCTGTCCCCCATTGAGCATGTTTGGGACTGGATGAAGCGTCGTCTCACGCGGTCTGCACTTCCAGCACGAACGCTGGTCCAACTGAGGCGCCAGGTGGAAATGGCATGGCAAGCCGTTTCACAGGACTACGTCCAGCATCTCTACGATCGTCTCCATGGGAGAATACCAGCCTGCATTGCTGCCAAAGGTGGATATACACTGTACTAGTGCCGACATTATGCATGCTCTGTTGCCTGTGTCTATGTGCCTGTGGTTCTGTCAGTGTGATCATGTGATGTATCTGACCCCAGGAATGTGTCAATAAAGTTTCCCCTTCCTGGGACAATGAATTCACGGTGTTCTTATTTCAATTTCCAGGAGTGTATATGAGGGTACTGAACGGGTAATTCAGTATGAAAGGGCAGGGGAAACAAAATAGTCATGAGGAACTGGAATTCGGTTGTGGGGGAGGGAGTAGAAGGAAATGTTAAAGGACAAAATGGGCTTGGCAGTAACAATGAGAGAGGACAAAGACTAATGGAGTTCTTCAGTAGATTTCAGGTAGTAATAACGAAGGCTCTGTTCAGTATTTACGAGTGGTAGGGGTAGGCCTGTACTAGGAAAAGACTCGGAAATATGGGAAAAGTCCAGTTAGATGACATCATGGTCAGGCAGAGACTCCGAAATCAAAAGAGATATGGAATCCAGTACTAGAATCAGGTACACGCAGAAGCTGATGTAGACTCAGATCGCAATTTAGTAATGACGAAGAGCAGACTAAAGATAACCAATTTGGGCAGGAATAAATAATGCGCTAAGAACTGGGATACAGAAATACTCATGAATAAAGATATATGGTTGAAGATCTCTGAGGCTATAATTACAGCGCCGATGAATAGCTCAGAAGGAAATTCAATTGAAGAGGAATGGACTGTTATAAAAAGAGGGACTACACAATTTGGAAAGAGAAACATAGCTAAAAAGAAGGTAATTGAGAGGAAACAGAATCAAGGTAACAGAAGAAATACTTCAGCAGGCTGACGAAAGGAGGAAGTACAGAAACGTACAGGCAAAATCAGGAATAAGGTAATACAAGTCACTTAGGAATGAAATAAACAGGAAATTCATGAGACCTAAAGTGGAATGGCTGCATGAAATGTGATGAAATCGAAAAAGAGATAAATAATTGGCGGAAGGAGTGACCCGGGAAATAGAAAAGTTAAAACAGCCTTCGGTGAAATTAAAAGGAAGGGCGGTAAAATTAGGAGTCCAATGGGAATTCCACTGTTAAATGCAGAGGAGACAGCTGAATACAGTAATAGAATCACAAACAGCTATGGAAGATGTAAGTTTGATCTTCCATTTTCGCCAACTGATCTATTTCAGAATTTCGCTACCAGAATGAAGATGATGGTCTCAGATTAGTGTTTGGAGTAGCAAAACAGAGGACGTAGACAGACTGAATTTCAGGAAATGTAATTTCCAGGTCGCTGTTCGGTAATCGCTCTATGGTGAACGATTGATTTGAAAAAACTAAGACCTCTTTTTTGAACGATTGGAGGAGCTGCTCATGTAATCTATAAGAAACAACATTTTAAATTAGGAATAAAATCACGTCAGTGTCGGAAGAGTACCACATTGAAATGTCGAGTCTTCCCAGCTAGTTATGCTGAAAATTAAAATTGGTGAGACAGTTAATAATAAAATTAAACATGTGGACTGGAGTATTTAAGTAAGTGAA